>NC_091854.1:21015909-21318939 GCF_037783145.1 Equus przewalskii
ACATTTCAAAATGATGTAAAATAATAAAAATGGCTTACATCTTGTCTTAGTTTGGGTTCTCTCGAAAGTGTACCCCGGGATAAGGATCCATGTGCAAGTATTTCGTTGGCAGGTGAAGAAAACCCCACTGGGGCAAGTAGGGAAGTGACACAGAGGGAAAGCAGCCAATAAATGGTGTGTTATCAAACAAGTTACTGCTGGAGGCCCCAAAAGCTTAATCCTGCAGGGGAAATTCTGGCAGCCAGTGCACAACTCCGGCCTCGGTTATTCCACCCGAGGGCAGAAGGAGTCGTGGTATTTGTTTGGTTGAGGGCTGCTCTGGGCTGGGGTGGGGGCTGCTGATTCCCTGGCACAGATGGTCTGCTGCACAGGTGGCAAAGCAGGCGGGCTCTGGAGGCTGGAAACACCCCCGGGGAGACTCGCAGGTGCTGTAGCTGTAAGTCCGCAGTTCGCACTGAAGTGGCAAAGGCAGGGCATACGGGTGGGGCACCCACAGCATCTGCCACACGCGGAAATTGCTGTTTAGAGTTTTCAAAGGATTCAAATTCCTTATGTCATTTGAACCTCCCAATAACCTTGTGAGGCAGAAAAATGTGTGATTTCTGACCGAGGGTGGGCATCTCTTATTCGTGGTCAGTTCCTCCTGCCTCCACAGCTCCTATTCCAAATAGAGACATCTCCTGTCAAGGTCCCTCCCCTTTTCCTCACTAGTGATTTGTGTCCATCTCTGTCTCCTGATTCTAGATTGTGAGCAGCTGAATTTACAAGTTTCGTGTTACTCACCTTTGTCTTCTCAGAGCCTGGCAAACAGCAGGTGCTTCGTAAATGTGACTGAGTGGATGGATGAATGATTGTTGTCATCACTGGTTTCACTTTGTTAAAATTGGGACTGAGAGCGCTGGGCAGCTTACCCAAAGTCACACGACCAGTTAGCAGAGACAGGACTTGCCCTCGGCTCTTCTACCTTCCTCTCGAGAAATCTCGCAGCCACAACACAGCTCGGCAAAGGTGGACATAGCAAATCTTCGTTGGAGATTCATAAACTCCACAGACCTCTGAAGTTTGGGGTATTTGAGGGCAGGCTTACAACTATGAAGGAAGGCCAGGGAACTTCAGTAGAGGGAGATTGGCACGTTAGGAATTGATTTTTGTTTTATTATTTATAATATTACAAAGTAAAATGGGGAATGATAAATAGGGGCCCACATTGTGACTCCATAAAGGAAAACTTAATTTTCCTCCAAATATGAGCAATAAAGGATCCTCCCTGCAGAACCCAATGGAACAGTCTGGAAGCTGAGTGAAGATGTGCACAAAGCTCCCTGTGCTCCCGGCTAACCCAGGAAGTCACGGATGACAGCGACATGGAGGAAGGCGGGCCTTGTGATTCTGTCAGTGCAGCAGACAACATAAAGGGCAGCAGCTGCAAGAGGGGAAGCCAGTTAGAGAGTTTCCAAAATGCATTTAAAAGTGCATCTGGAGCGTCCTTGCGCTATTGCTGCTAATGTAAAAGGCATGATTGATTTGTACGCATGCTTCTCTTCCCACGCTAATTTATATCATTCTTGCGTCTTCTTCCTTTCGTTTGGAAGTGTTGCATATGCTGTTTAAAATAGCTGATTTTATTTAAACAGCATTGAAATGTGAAACTTTTAAAAAGTCAACAGTTAAAAAAATAAAAGTCAACGTGAACATTGCCTCCTCATTAAAAAACCTGAATTTGTGACTTTCAAATTTTTTTTTATCTGTGGAACCTACACTTCACCTCTGCGTCAAGTTAAGGGTATAGGCTGTCCTGTTGACTACATCTGTGTTTGGGTCCCAACTCTACTTCTTAGAGACCATGACCGTGAACCAGTTACGAAACCTCTCTAAGCCCCAGTTGTCACATGCCTCCACGGACCATGGTAATACCGCCCCACTCAGAGGGGCCATTTCAAGGATTAAATGAGATAATGATGAGCATATCTAATATATACGTAGCATTTTCTAAGTACTTAAACCTCATGACAACCCTGTCAGTCATGTACTCTTACTATGTCCCTTTTACAGATGAGGAAACTGAGGCATAGATAGGCAAAGTATCCTGCCCAAGACCACAGAGTTACCAAGTGGTGGCATCAATATTGGAATCCGCACACATAATGACTTCAAAAAGCTCCCCAAACTCTGGCAATTATTATTCTTGCTAAAATAAAATCTTACCTAGAAGCTCGCTTTATGACTTAAAATTGGAGCTGTTCTGGTTCATGTAGAAGTGGGAAGTCCAGATTTTTTCGTCCTGCCTGAGACAGCCAAGGAGGCACTTCTGTGGAAAAACGAGCATGACTTGGAAACCACTGGCCTTCCTAATGCTGGCAGAGAAAAACAAACATTAATAAAAAATGAGAACAAGCCGATGGATCCCTACACATGTTCTGCTTGTAGTACCTTATATGTCTTACTGGATACTTCAGAAGAAACTACCTCTCCTGTCATTCCTCCAATAAAAGCTGCATTTCCTAAGATGACAGACAAGACGAGAGCCATGACAACAGGTTTTGGGGCCTGTTTTTATGAGATTCAAACATGAGTATGTCAATGGCACACCCAGATGATTTTGCACTAAAATTTGTACTTAAGTAACAACTTAAATTGTTTGAAAAATGTTTATTCATTTGTGCATTCATTCACTCAGCAAATATTGATAGAATACAAATTATGTATCAGACATGGTTCTGGTATTTAGGGATTGCTGGTCGGGCTCAAGATACTGAAGCAGAAACCCAGCTACATACACTTACACCTCCTCCCCCAAAATCATCTCACTTGACCCCAGCAGGTGTCCCTGCCTGCCCATCCCCTCTGGTGTGCAGTCCTGATGACCCTTCTCTGTACACCCTCTCAATCCAGACACTGGCGTCCTTTCCCACATAGCCTTCTATGGTCTAAGCGCTTGTAGCTTCTCTTCCCCTCGAGGCATGGGTTATTTCACTCTCTATTTTCAGAACCTCCCTTCCACTTCCTTTCAAGCAGAGCTAACTTCTCATGTGAATTTATTTCCCTTTTCAAGTCAGATAGAAGGCAGGGATCTCCTCCTTCATGATGTCTCTGAAGGCACAGGGCTGCCATAGCGCAGAACCTGCAAGATTATCATGAAGCTTAACCTTTGTAGCTCTTTCAAAACGTGGCACAGGCTCTGGCACATAGGAAGCCCCCAGCTACACGTGATTTTCCCTCCTCTTTAAAATACGGTAGCCAAAATGATATACTGTGAGATCGCTTACAATTTATGCATTGTTATATATCAAGGGCTTAAATATATGGAGGTCATTTCTTCCTTTTGTAAGTTATCATCAAATAGAATTTATGAACCCTCAGATTCATGGGGTTGGGATGAATGCTATAAAATTGGGGCAATAAAGCTCCATTCCACACTTTTGCTCAGAACTTTTTTCACGCACATTTTTGTAGCCTATAATGATACTTGGCAGTCGTAAACACTTCTTTTCAACTCGGACATTGGCTACTATGGTTGGCATTGTTTCATGCTTACGTTAACTAGTCTTATGTACCAATGAGTTGAGTTTTAATTTTCCCTATATAAATTCTGTGCCTGGATTTATATATGTCATAAGTGGAAAGGCTAACTGAAAAGTGATGAGATTGAAATCTAAGTGACTTGACATGCAGAGGCTACTAGGACTAATTAATTAATTAATTGCTTCACCTATTAAACAATGATCGAGAGCCTATGCTGTGACATGCAGTGTGCAAGATGCAGATAACGCAAAGATGAAGAGGTTTCTCAGGAATCTCACAGTCTTGCAGCAGAGACAGTCCTATGAAGCATTGCAGTGTGGTGTCTAGAAAGTGCAATAATAGCAGCACGTCTATGGTATGGTGGTAGCAAGAAAGCAGGAGCAATCAACTCACCATGTTTTAAAATATGGGCTTTATTATTATTTCGGTATGATGAGGAGATCGGGAGATGATTGCCATTGAAAGACAGTTTATCATACTCAGAGATCTCAAGAGGAGAGGGCATGCCATACCACAGGGGGAAGCACCAGTGTTGGTCTGGAGCAGGGAGAGGAGGGGACGTCAGCAAGAGCCTTTCTTGTGGTTTAGCAAGTCAGAGTAAGCAAGTTTAGGATAGGCTAGTTGAATGATTTCAGTGGGTTCTGGGGCATAGGGGCTGTCCCCTGACCTTGGGGTGATTAGGGCAGGTGGATGACAGCTGATAAAGAAGACAGTTGAAAGTATGGGTTCTGGATTACTTAGTTTGCATGTGAAAGACATACTCCTAGGCTAGTTGTTTGTTATCTCTAGGAATTAGCCGATCCTTGGAGTGGTGGACCCTTCAGAGTCGGCAAGGCCCCGGATATCAGACATCAAAATATATAAAATAGAAAACATGATTAACACAACCATGAATTACATCCTGGGCAGCCAGGAGAACAGGCCTGAACCAAGAGAAGAGCCTTCTGGGCAGAAGGTTCAGTTTCTGTGTATGCCCAGGGAAATGGAAGAACATGTTTGTATTTCAATATGTTTGGAGTCTGGAGTGAGGAAGCAACATGAGCAGTAGGGCTGGGCAGGATGGCATAGGCAGGAGCCAGTTCAGGAAATAAATTAGCCTGGCTAAGGAATTGGACTTTATTTGAAAGGTAGTGAGGAATAACTGAAGGGTTTTAGATAGGAGGGTGACAGTGATTTCAGTTTACTTCTGTTTGGTGAAAATTTATGCTCCTAAATCTATGTTACTTAAAAATTAATGAGGTTTCACATTTCATCTTTGCAAGATAAACAACATGATATGTTTAGTACTTTCAATGGTTATGTAAAAAATGTTTACTCTTTCTCTCTTATGGATTATAAATCCTTGGTATTCTCTTTCCAGCACCCTCCAGGCAGGTAGGTAGTGTACCAGAGAGTACAGAGTGATAAGGCAGTAGCTGGAGGACCAGTGTCCTGGTTATTCCATTAGTTGAGTCACCGAACTTCTCCAAAGAGAGGCCCAGTGGTTAAGATCATCCACTGGAGCCAGACAGTGTGATTCCTGTCTCCGCCATTTACTGTGTGGCCTTGGGCAAGTTATTTAAGTTCTGTCTCAGTTTCCTCATATGTAAAATGGGAATAATAAGAATGCCTCTACCATAGGGTTGATAAGAGGATTTGGATTTAGTTGCTCCACCCATCATGCCCCTGCCAGCACCAGCTCTGTGCAAACCACTGCCTTATGCAGTATTATGATGGTCTATGCAGTGTTGGACCAAAGAAGGTACATCATAGCAGAATAAAGGACAGTGGGATGATGCTTATGGAAATTGTTGGTACTATCATATTCCTCAACCTTCCTCCACTTGAGCTATGCTTCTCAAGTGGAGGAATGGAATATTGAAGACTATTGCTCTTGGTTGAAGCCAATGTCTTGTAAAGTTAGTGTGATATCCTATAGGTTGCCATAAATTTGAAATCAGTACATGGCCTGTTTTCCTCCTCCTCCTCTCATGACCAAGATACAGACATCTGGGAACCAATAGCTAGAGGGGAGTGGTGCCTTGCATGATTACATCTACTGCCTCCTAGTAACATTTGTGCTTCCTGTTGTTATGACTCTAGGTTCTACTCCTACTAGGAGATACAGTAATTATTCCTGTGAATTGGAAGCTGCAAATGCTGCCTTGCCCTTTGAAGTTCTTCATGCCACTAGGCACCCACTCAAAAAGAGGTTGTAGTTCAGCTGAGCTGGTTGACTCTGAGTAGGAAGGCAAAATAGGGTTGCTGCTACCCAGTGAGAGTAGGGAGAAGTAAAGATGGAAAAAATAGATGTTGAATGGAATCTTAATGGAAGACTGTCACAACTCCACAGAGGCAAGTCTGCCAAAAGCTCAAATCCCTCAAGAATAAAAGTCTACATCAATGAACTGGACAAAGAACCCCAACAAATGAGTTGAAGGTTCAAAGCAAAAGAACACAGCATGTGTAGCCTTGAGCTGTATTTCTTTCCTTGCTATTCTGTAAAGATGATAGACAGATATGTGGATTAATGGATACATGCATGTGTACATGTATACATACATATTTATGTACATACACAGTAAAACCTCACCATAACGTGAAAATTGGAGCCGAAAACTTAAGAAAAAAAGTTTGTGCCATTATGAGGTTAGTAACAAACAATATTTAGAGTTGGTCTTTCAGTTACTCTGTAAAAGAAAAGGAAATGCCTTCAATTATTAGTTATGCAGGAAATAGACCAACTGTTACAAACAGAATATGTCCTATGCACAGACCTAGGACAGTTTCTAACAATTACAAGGCAGTCACTCTCTAATTTAACCTTTCTCCTAGCCCCTCTCAAGAAGATGAGAGTTTTAGCCCAGCCCAATTTTGCAATAGGAGCTGAGTGGAGGACAAGAGTCGATCAAATCACATTATATTACGTTGGCATAGTCTTCCTGTTGTGGGGGAGAGTGTGAGTACCTTCTTGGTTTGATACGATTTCATTATTTTACCTGATATATGTGTTCCTTGAATTAAGTCTTGAAAATTATAGAAATAAATTTTCTAGTTTCTTTGCTGCCCAGAATCCATTCTCCTTGGTTTTCTTTTAGGAAATTACCTCTCTTCCATTTGGGTCATTTAGATGGCATTCTCAGTCAAGAGGCCCTGCCCTTCTTAACCCATGAGAGAGTTCATGACCGGGCACACATGACCGGGCAGACAATTGGGCTTTCCCTCCAAGGACTTGAGAACTTGAGCAGAATGATACAAAGATGGAAAAAAATCTGGTTGAAGTGGATTCATATCCATGGTGGCAGCGCTCACGGTGGACTTCTTCCACCAGAATCTCTGGAGCTGTTCTGGTTCTTGCCCCTTCTGAGCCTGGTTCTTCTGATAGTCCTTCCATCTTTGAACCATTGTATATCTTTCCAACAAATTCATTTTGTCTTGTGTTAATCAGAGACTTGTAAGTTAATAACCCTGTCAAATAGAAAAGCTTTTAAAGCAGTTAGGAAGGGAAAAGACAGTTACTCTTGACATAGGGAAGATATGAGCAACATGATGATGGTTTCAAAGAGCATGATGAGTCTGGATAACCTCAAGTAGCTCAGAACAAAGTGTCAGTACAAAATTATTCTTGAAGGGGTTTTTATCCTTGCCTGGTGATTCCCACTATGTGGGCTATGGAGCTCTAGGGTATTTTACAGTCTCAGAAACAAAGTCTGTAAGAATCCATATGTAACCAAACCTTATCTGTAGATTGAATGAAAATCCATGGAACTACTATCGTGTGATATTCTGTGAAAAAATTTAAAATATGAGAGGCCTTACCATTGGAATGGTAGGGAACAACTGGTCTAAGCCAGCTGTCCTCAACTGTAGAGTGATTAACACTCCTGTCTATCATGGTGCAATTAGATACTAATATTAGTCGAAGTGTCAAGGTTTATAGGTGCATTGCTCCTTTTATAAATTAGAGCAGATTCAAGGCTGTCTTTCTATAAATCCATCTCGTCTACTTGCATTCTGGTTTGTTTTCTTGAATGGGAGAGAATGGAGTGGAATTCTAACGGCTGCTTCAAGATCTGTACACAAATCATTGTCTGTTCTGTCTCAGTCACAGAGCATGTGAGCCACTGGTACTGATGAGACATTGATGATTACAGAGGTGATGGATTGTTTTGGTGTTTGTGAGTTGTGGTTCCATCGTTACTTCCTTTTTATCTTTCATTTTACCCATGCGTATATTTGTTATTTATTTTGGAAAAATTCAAACACACAAAAGTTAACAGAATAGTACAACAAATTTCTGTATTCCCTTCACCCAGATTTCCCAATTGTTAACATTTTACTGCATTTACTCTATCTCCTCTCATCTCTCTTGTATGTATATAACAACCATTCATGTCTGTGGTATGCACAGAATGCACAGAAACTTGCAAAGAATGCATGCCTGAGTCTGGTCATGAGGAAACAGGGTGGACCCAGACTGTGCATTTAATTGTGCTCTTTAGTCTTCTTCAATGTGGAGGAGTTCTTCAAGCTTTCTCGGTCTTTCACATCCATGACAGTTTTAAACAATGCAGCATTTCATTCTGTAGAACAGTATTGAACAATGCATGAACCACGTGTATATTTTGAAATTTTCTAGGAGCCTTGTTAGAAAAAAATGAAAGGAAACAGGTGAAATTAATAGTAATAATATATTTACCTAATCCATTGTGTTCAAAATGTGATCATTTAAAAATGTAATCAGTATACAATTATATATTTGCATTCTTTTTTTCATGCAAAGTCTTTAAAATCCAGTGCATATACAGTGCATCTTGATTAGGACTGGTCACATTTCAAGTGTTTAGTAGCCGTGTATGGCCAGGTGGCTCTCACACTGGACGGTGCAGTGTTAGCACATCCCTTAGTCTGGGTCCATTTAGTGTTTCCCCATGACCAGCGAGGGCAGGCATTCTTTGTATGAATGAAGTTGTGCTCTTCGTAGTTCATCACATGAGAAGGCGTACACGGTTGACCTGACTCACCACTGTTGATGTTAATTGTGGTCACTTGGTCACCATGCTGTCTGTCTCCCAGGTTTCTCTACTGCACAGTTACCCTTTTTTCCTTTTGTAATTGATAAGCATTTGTCCTGTTCCTCCTCAAACTATCACCCATCAGCCTTTACTTCCAAGACAACTTCTGCCTAAATCAACTTCTGCCTAAATCAACTTCTACCAGGTGGTATTTTCTATTTCTATCATTCCTTATACACTTATTAATTGGCTTTCTATTGTAAGGAACAACTTTTCCTTCGTTCTTACTCATTCATTCATATCTGTGTGGACTCATGAATTTTTAGTTTATTCGATAGTAGACTTTAGTCTGTTACTATCAGTGTTTGTTTTCTTGCTTATAATGTCCCAGATGTGAGCCATGGAAGCCTCTACAAGCTGGCTCCTCTGTCCCTTGATGTATCTTTGTCATTCTTTGAGCGTTCCTTAAATTTTGGTTGAATAAGATATTCTGGGTTTGTCTCATATTTTCCCTGTCTCACCATTGGAATCAGTTATTGCCCCAAGAAGCCCTGGTTCATTCTACTCTAGGATAGTATTTAGAGAACAAGATTTCCATGTGTGATGTATTTATTTTCCCTGGGTCAGTGGACAGAGCTAAGATATATATAGATGCGTACGCATACATATATTTATATACACATACACCAATGTTTATTTATATATCTATTGAAAAAACCATGAGTTCACACTGATGCCTCAATTCTAATTCAACACTTTAGAGTTCTTTATAGTCTTTTTTATATTTTCAATCTGTTCTCTGACAGTGAGACACCTGGACCCCATTATTTTGAGGATATTGATTTATTTGTTCAGTCCCACTGCATGTCCCCAATCTTGAGATCATGCTGCCTGTCTCTTTGGTCCTCAGGCCCATTGCAGCTTCCTTGGCTTGCTCCTGCCTTCTTGGTCCCACAGCCACCTCCTCCTCACCACTGCCACCTCGGACCCCCAGCCTGTAGCTACCTCCTTGGCCCTGCTGCCTTTCAGCCCTGCTCCTTCCTTAGCCCCATTCATGCCTCTGTCTCCAAGACAAAGGGAAGGGCACGGAGGAGAGGGAAAAGCAAGAAGGAATCCTTCTTTCTATATATTAAGAAGTCAAGCATAGACTGAGAGTTTTGGGAGCATGACAGATTAGATATTTTGAAAAGCTCTTCCACTGACAAATGCCTAGTTGATGGATTAATTAAAATTAAAAGCCAGAAAGCTTTAAATACATTACTAAATGTGAAAGAAAGGGAGACAAATTTTCAAAGGCCAGTAATCCTCAACAACAACAGAAGAAATAAAGTAAAAAATTATAGTAATTAGGAGCTGAAACCAGAGTGGTAAGTGGGCACAGAAAGCTGGGCTGTCCTGGGTGGGGGAATGGAGAGAAATGCAGTTCCCTATAAGGTAGAACTTTGAGAACTGATGCCACATACAGGAATGAGGAACAAAAGGCCTGAGGCCTATGCACTGAGGGCAGCTGAAAGGGGCAATCCCACATGTGTTTGGGACACTATAGGGAGACACGCCCTCATTTAAAAGGCAGACTGGAAATTGACAGTGAAACTGGCCAATCTCTGACAAGTAGAAAAATAAAAGTATCTTCTGAGGATTTGCTACCATAGGCCTCCCCACGTGCCCAGGCAAATATCAAGCCAAGAGATTAAATTAAACTAGTTCTGGCATATGAAGCTTTTGCAAATCTTCCTTGAAGAAGACCTTCTTAAACCTAAGCTACTTAAATTTCCCAAGATTAAGTTCAGGAAATATGAGCTCATGATTAAAAACAAACAAACACACAAACTTCGCAAACATATGAGAAAAGAAGCCACCATGTTTGAAAATCAGCAGAAACAACCAACCAAAGATTTGGATTCAAGAAACTAGAGATTTGGATTTTACAAAACAGAATATAACATACCCATGTGTGAAATATCAAAGAAATGAAAAATAAAGCAAAGAACAAGAGTCTATAAAAAACAGAAACATTTAGGGAAAAAAATATAATTATTGAAATTATGAACAAATCAGAGGCATCCAGAACTCTGATGTACCACTGGTAAGAGGGTAGATTTGTACACATATTTGGGAAAACCAGTTGGGTCTGTTAAAAGCAACTATACAGCAAACCCTGTGATCTGGCAGCTCCCCTCTTAAGTACACAGCCAGCAGGTGGTGCGTCTGTGCACCAAAAACATGTCCTGGAATGTTTATGGCAGCACTGTTTGTAATAGCTCCTGACTGGAAACTCCCCACATGGCCACCAACAACGCAGTATAATGATAAATAAATTATGGTATATTCATACAGTGGAGAACTATATAGTAATGAGAACAAACTACAGCTGCACACACCAATATATACGAATCCCACAGACATCATATTGTGTGAAAGAAGTCACACACAAAGAGAATATACTTATGATTCCTTTAGATGAAGTTCAAAACCAGATAAAACTAATTTATGCCATAGAAGTCAAGGTAATAATTACCTTTGGGGGCTAGTGACTGAAAGTGAGCAGGAAGGGATCTGAGGAGTTGATCATGTTCCATGTTTTTGATCTGGGTGCAGGTTACACAAAAGTGTTCTGTTTATGAAACTTAACATGTTGCACATTTAGGATATGTAAGTGCACTCTTCTGAATGTATATTATACTTTAATAAAAAGTTTAAATATAAAAAATAATTCTAGGGCCAGCCCAGTGAGGTAGTGGTTAAGTTCGCACACTCTGCTTCAGTTGACCAGGGTTTGCAGGTTCGGATCCCAGGCTCAGACCTAGCACCGCTTGTCAAGAGACCCTGTGGTGGAATCCCACATAAAATAAAGGAAGATTGACACAGATGTTAACTTAGTGGCAATCTTCCTCAAGCAAAAAGAGGAAGATTACCAACGGATGTTAGCTCAGGGCCAGTCTTCATCATACACACACAAAAATAGTAATTCTAGCTTCAGAGATAGTGAGTACTACATCACAATTTATTTATTCATTTAAAAAATATATTTATGCACCTGTTCTTTTAGTTACTGAGAATACAGTGGTAAACAAGAAAGATCTTGCCCTTAGAGAGCTTATATTCTCCTAGTGGAGAGAGAAAATAAATTAAAAATCCGATAAATACATTATAAAATCTCAGGGAATGATAAATACAGTGAAGAAGAAATTAAGAAAATGCAATGAAGAGCGTAAAGGAATAGATAACGTTGACTGGGGGCCCTCAGGGAAGTCCTCCCTACGGAGATGGGAACAGAGCAGAAGATGGAAGAAGTGGCAGCAAACCATGTGAAGATTTGGGAAGGTGCAAAGGCCCTGAAGTAGGAAGAACCTTAGGGTTCTGGTGGAAAAAGTCAAAACTCCCCTTAACAATAAAGATGGTCAGTATTTAGCTATCTTTTTTTTCTCTTGAAATGAGATGTTTAGCCGGTTATATGTACATATGGTTTCTGACAAATATTTGTAATAGTCTTTGCTTTGCATCTCTACAAAATGTGGGGAGTGGGGTTTGGTCAACAATAGGTGGGTTCTTGCATCTAAATGATCTTTGTCCTGTATGTTGCAGTGGGACGCCATTGAGAGCAATTTTCTTGGCCATGAGAAGTCACTGAAGGGAATTAAGTAAAGGGATGACATGAGGAAATTTGTATTCTGGAAGGATTGTTCCAGCCACAATATGGAGGATCCAGAGGAAATAAAACACAGCCGGAGAATGTGTGACATAGGGAGAGCACAAGAGGGAGCCATTTTAGAATTGATAGCACAGAGCAAAAACAGCAACCTAAAGTAGTCTAAGTAGTAAAAGCACACTGTGACTGGCTTATTTCAGATCCTCATGGCATGTGTGATGCCTCTGGAAGGGTTAAGTGTTAGAGGTGTCTTTCCCTCGGGCTATGAGCTACTGCTAATGAGAGATTGTGCTGAAGGCACTAGTTTCCCAACTTAGTTTTCATTTAGTTGAGTGTGTTTTTACTTAAAGTGTACGGAGGGCTTGTTTTCTATTTTTTTGTTTCTAACTTGTATTTGAATCACCTTTGGGATCCAAACCAATTTAGTAATTCATTTCCAAATTCTTATAAATATTGAATAAAATGCTGGTTGACACCTTTTTGATTGCATCCTCTGCATCAAGCAAGAAAATATGTTGCTGAATTATTTAGATAATCCACTAAGAAAACAGACCAGTCTTAATGAACATTGCTTCTCTTCTTTATTCTAAATCAACCTGGGTCCAGGGAAGAAAGACTTCCCTCCTGTTTCCTATTCTCATGGTGTCTTCCCCCAGGAGGCTCAGGCAGAGAGGAAAGAAAGATTAGTCTTGGCTTCCCCACCACCTCCACCACCAGTGGCTTTTAATCTGCAGTGATGTGGTGAGAGAAAAGTGTCTGTTACTCTTCAATGTGAGTGATATTGATTTCTCTCCACTGAGTAAGTCCAGTTGGCCAGGCATACAAGAGATTTTCTTTCCTATGTGGACATGAGCTCTGGACCTCACCCTGGACCTGCCATGGACACTCACAGGTGCTGTTGTAGGCCCTCTGCATATATAAAGAGAAAGCGCTCTTTTGTGCCACCAGGTTAATTAAGAAGCACTTGTTGAGGGCCTACACATGTATTGGTTGGGCTTTTTAAGGAACCGATTCGTCCATATTACCTTTGATAATTGGATTTATCACAAGAATGCACAGGACAGTGGGTTATCATATTTTCAGTCTGTGAAAGAGACAGCTACCTGCCTCCCAGTGTCTTTCTCTCTTTTCTGTTGTTATAGAGCCCCCACTCAATCCTACCAAATTTTAGTGGGGCAGATAGCTAGAGCCAACTCAGCCAAAGGCAACATTTCCAGCTCTTCTGGCAACTAGCTATGACCCTATGACCAAGTTCTCCCAAAAGAGGACAAATAGAAGGGAAATATGCAACTTCCATGCCACTCTCCTTAAAGGAATTTACTTGCATTCTGTGTGCTCCCTTGTTGCTTCCTCACAGGCTGAAAATGGACATTGTGATGCTAAGATAGTTTTGATGATATGATCAGGACCACTCCCTAGCAGATGGCAGAACCCCTAAAGTTCAGAAGGCAGGGAGTTTGACATGTATGATTTCCTGCAAAGTTGATTTAAGTAGAGATCTCCACTCTAGAACATGACACAATATGTTCAACAATATGAAGGGTATTAGCACACGCAAATCATTGCCAGACTTCCAAAGAATAGTTTTGCAGTACGTTGAAGAGCATCAGTAATCTCCTTCTGAAGATTCCACTCACCCTGACTTTCCCGCTTCTTCCTTTCAGAGGGTGAGACAGGGCCAAAGCACTCAGCCAGGGCTGTCCTAACACACAGCGGGACAAGGTGGAGATGATGAAAGAGTCCATTGCTCAAAAGATACATATCTGTTGTGAATGTCTGAAACTGTTCACTAGAAATTCATCCCCTTGGTTTAAGGGAATGTTTTCTGATCCAAAATGAAACTATCTCTGGAATGTCAAGAACTGTGGGGAGTCTGAAATTTTGTTCACTCACAAGCTAACAAGTTAGCCTGACACAATTTCATATACGCTGGCAGGAGACATGAGACTCCTGGGTCAGAGACAAAAGACTTTATTATTGATGGCTTAGCAGGCTGCATGAGATTCATGTTCACATTAGTTCCCTTTGCCCCTAATCCCACAGGGGACCTAGGTGATGCTGTGCACACAGTGAGTTAGCATCACAGCTGAGGAAACCCTTATTTTTGAAAGGGTGATGCTAGTAAACCTGCCCAACATTGGGGTAATGTCTAGAAGGAGACATTATCTTTATTCTCCTGGGTCAGGAAACAAATGTGCTTTCTGTCCTGGAGAGAGATTATTTCTATCTTCAAGGCTGTCTGTTATACAAACATCCTTGAGAAGATAGTCTAGAACAAAAGCTGATAGAAGACATGCAGAAACACCATGGAAAATTTTCAATTAACGTGTGAGCAAAAGAGTATTAAGCCCTTGAAACTTTACACAGATGACCAAGTGTATCTAAGGACACTCTCTAAGGCTGGGCATCTGAAATGATTCTCCAACAAAAGAAAGGCAAGCACAATACATAGCTTCCAGGGTCTCAGTGGCCTGTTACAAGGAATGACACATCTGGATAAAATACTAAACTGGAGACCCTGGAGTAAGAATAAAGATGTCTCCTTCACATATAGTCATGATAGCTTAAGGATTGGGTTACATTCTGAAAGATACATCATTAGGTGATTTCATAATTGTGTAAACATCATGGGGTATACTTACACAAACCTAGATGTTATAGCCTACTACTCACCTAGGCTATATGATACTAATCTTATGGGACTACCTTCCATTATTGACCAAAGCATCATTATGTGGTGCATGACTGTACTGAACTTAGTTCGCTTAGCTACCTCTGCCTGGAGCACTATTCCCTTCCCCTCTGCAAGGATAGTTCCTTCACTTTTTCCTTTAAGACTGCTGAGGCATCTCCTCTTCTGAAAACCTGCCCTGAGCCCTTGCCTCCAACTCAGATAGGGGTTATACATCTGTGTTGCCACAGCATCCCATGCTTACTTCCCTCTGCAATAGCATTTGCCACACTATATCACAGCTTTATGCATATTGATAAGTTTCCCTTAATCAATCGTAACCTTCCTGCGGGCAAAACCTGCATATCTCTTAAACTCTCTGATTTGCAATGAAAGTTTGAAGAACTGAACTGAATCGGGGAGAATGTCAGTACCTAGATTTGACCTTGCATCTCTACCTGTCTTTAAATTCAACGTAAATTGTAAATTCAAACTAGATCATAGTTTCCTGCAGGCCTTTGAATTCTTTGATATTTCCCTAAGAGCGGCACTTCATAATAGGAGGAAAACAAATTAGATTCGATCCTCTCTTTTGGTAACTGTAGAGACTAAATGGACAAGAAATCAGTCAAGGTTAGGTTAGATGTCAAACCAGGCTGGACAATTGTTCTGGATTCCAAGAAGTCAACTATACAACTCAATCTTGGAAGCAGTAGTACTCAGAATGACTTTACAGTTGTGTGTTAGTCAGGGTACAAACTAAGCTGCTAGAACGGACAGATTCTAAAACATACTAGCTCGTGTACCAGTCCAGAGTTAGAGGGGAGACGGATGAGTGTGAGTAGTCAGTTTTCTCTAGAGACCAGAATTCCTTTTTAGTGGTTGTGTCACTTACGGTTGATTTTTCATCTTATCTCTTACTGTTTGGGATCTGGGAGCAGTCAGGTTTTCTCGTCTTGCAAGACCCCACATTTTTAGGCTCTCTGTTCACCTCATCTCTGCTTGAAATTGCCCAAGTTTTTCCTGAGGTATTATTTGTCTTGTAATATTGCCAAATGTGGCCAATAATAACAAACATAAAATTGAGTTTCTGTTCCTAGCTCTCCCTCTAAAGATGCCTGCTCAGTAGACATGTGATCTGCCTCCCTTGTTACCTCAGGAGATGGTTTTACCAAATGTGTTACATGGCCCTCCATCTCTCCATCTCTAGATAGCAGTCTTCTCAACACCTCACTGCTAGACCAATGCCATATATTATAGTTTTTGATTTGTTTTTGTTTTGTTATTTGATGACAGCTCACTTCTTCTGTTCTCTCTGTATGTATGAGTCAGGGAAAGGGAGTGTGGTAGAATGTATTATTGTTCCCAATTATTTGCTATCCCTTTCTGTGAAGGGATTATGGTTCCCTGCCCTGTTTTAGTAAGACTTGGCCATGTGACTTGCTTTGAGCAATGAAATGAGGACAGAAGTGTTGTGTGCCACTTCTGAACAGGAAGCTTTAAAGTCTTCATGTGGTTCCACCACCTTTCTTGCCTCTGCCATGAAAACAACAGCACTTCAGATAGGGGCTGCTTCTTCACCTTGAGTTCCTGGAAGGAAGACACATAAGGCAGAGACACAGCCAATCCACAACTACATCTAATGAGGGGACATCTAATGGTGTTCTAAGGCACTGACATTTTGTAGTTGTTCATTTTCACGGCTTAATTTAGTGAGAGCTAACTGATACAGCTAGACTATACTGCAGTAATAAATAAATCCTCAAATCTTAGAGGCTTAACATAAAAGAGTTTGATGCTCTCAGTTAGGGTGGGGTGGGAGTAGCTCCGTTTTCTTTGGGATGCAGCCTCCTTTTAGGCATCGCTAAGTAAACTGTCATGAACAACCATGGCTTTGAACTTATCTGAACAATTTCTCTTTGTATCACATATAACCAAATCCACTGAGATGGAACTTCATAAAGATCTGAAATATTATTTTTATTTTCTTGTACTTCAAATCCTCTTAGCTTGTTTATATAGTTTGATTCTTGCCATTTTGAGATTTTTTTTTTGATCTTGGATATACCATGCTTTAATCATTAAAAAGGATTAATTTGGTTGCTCTAAAATGAATTCCATTCTATTTCCAAAATTCAGTATTCTTTTGAACTTATTCCAGAAGCTGCAAAGGAGTATTGGTCTCATGACGTAGACAGCTTCTTGGGCCTCTGCGATCTCGTGTGAGGGGGAAGGTTGAGACTCAGTATTCTACCTTCTTGCTCTCAATCTCAAACCTCACACAGAATTTCTAAATGTGCCGAAGTGACCTGCTTATTTCTCTCTTATCGAAAGATGGTGATTAAAATTAGCTCAGTGCTGAAGCTCTAAAAGCCTTTGAACAGATTTCAGCTGCTCAGTCTATCTATGATTAGGATATGTTCATTTAGGTGTTCCAACTCTTTTAAAAACTCGTCAGTAAATTTCCAAGCCTCTTGTCTAACACAACTGACCGATTGCCTATCCGGCTCCCAGCCCTCCAGGAATCTAAAATCATTTCTCTGACATTCTCATTGACTAATTGGACTTTGATTGGTGTCAGCTGCTGCCAACTGTGATAAAACTGTTTTCAGTAAGCCTCGACATTCTGAAGGTGACATTAGGTCACTTCCTCACACTTATAAATAGGAAAGTTTTAGAATTGAGAGGGGAGTTGATGCTATGGATAATATTTCACTTAACAAACCTAAATTAAGAACTGATTTTGTGCCAGGTACTGTTAAAAACTTGCTCTCTCTTCCAAATTCCCACTGAAAAGAGCAAATTAATGTAATTGGAAATTGGAAAAGACGGTGAGTCCAGACCGAGGGAAGTGCTGTCCGGCTTTGGATCGCCTGGTGGGAGGAAGAGCCCCTGTGTGAGTAAAGAAGAAGAGATGCAGTGGAAGTCCACACAGCCTCTCACTTATCCAGCAGGGGTATGTGATGTGACAGAACAGTGCCACCAGGTCACTACTAGCATCCCCCCTATAGATGCAGAGAAGGATGCCCTCATAGTATGCTCACTGAGTGTGTAATTGGCTTAGATGATAAGTTAAGTTGTGCAGCCTCCTAATGAAGGCAGTTGTGCCAGATAGAGAAGGGAAGTAAGAGCCCCAGATAATTTCTATCTGCCACGACACATGTGGAAAAGACCCACTGGCACGGGAATGAGGTTCCCTGAAGGGACAGGCCTGGGGCTGTAGCTTTCTGCAGTTTCCCCAGGGGGCAGCCAGACTTCTAATCTTGCAAAGTAAAACTACAATAAATCTAAATCTTGTCCTTTCTATTTGTGTAGAGCCCATATTCCCTGAGGTGGAACCTGCCTGAACTCTTCTGCTGGGCAAATATATCTGTCCCTCTGCAGAATGGGCAAATGGAGAAAACTCACTGGATATATGAGAAGAAGCAGCAGCTCAAAAGACGGAGGGCACACCGATGAACCAGGGCAAATGTCCTTTAAGTGACGGGAAGAAGGAAAACTCTCAGATAATCTCTTACTTGTGTTTTAATAAGAGTCCATTGCATCTGTGACACAAAAGCAGGCATCTTGAGAAAGTAAGAGTGTGGAAGTCAAAAATATTTCCCAGAGATGAAGAACATCAACTCTGAACTCATGCAATGAAGGAAGCAGAGAGTGAATTGAATGCAGGAGAAAACGGAATTAATGAATGAGAAGTGAGCTTAATAAATTGTCCTAAGAAACCAAGGGAAAGGATAAAAGAATGGAAACAATGAGAGAAAAGAGACATGGGACGTGACCTAGGTGAGCTGATATGACAGAACCGAAATACCTTTAGGAGAGGATATAATAGATGGAGGGAAGTAACAATTGAAGAAATAGTAAAAGAAAACAATTTTTAAGTGGAGGAAAAACTTGAACCTTAGAGCTGAAATACTTAAAGTAATACTTTAGGGCAAAGTTTTTTTAATTCAATGATTTCTCAGTGCAACAAAATAGATTCATTATAAGGGAAAATAATCTAGTTGTCATCAGAATTCTTTTTAAAATGAACAAGGGCAGAAAACAATGGGGCATGATCAGCACAATTTTGAGGGTCAAAATATTGTGTTCACAGAATCCTAGCCTTAGCCACATTAGCCTTCATGTGGGAGGATGGGGGAAAACAATCTCCACTGCACAAGGCTTCAGCAAGCACACTGTTAGTGTACCTTTCCTGAAAAAATTATTGAAGAAGTGCTCCAGTGAACCAAGAAATTAATCATAATAAAAAATTTAGAAATCAGGAAGATTTATAAAAGAAAATGTAGTGAAAGATGGAACCAGTGAAATAGCATTAAATTTAGATTACTATTGCTAATGTAGTTATGAAACTTACTGCAAATGTCAAAAATGAAGAGAAAGAGAAGATACCTAATGTCAAAATGTATTAAAAAGATTGGGATCTAAAATCCTAGGTCATTTCAATAAAAACTGAATGGTAAGGGGGGTGGGGTGAGATTTCAAATTTTACAGGAAGGAGTACGCTGTTTCGTGCTTGATGTTGATAGAAATACATGTCTTCATATGAGTCTTTATAAAGTTTTAAAGATGAACCCCAATGTGGCATGTTAAAACCCTTTTGTTTTTAGCAGTTGAAATCCTCCTCTCTCCCATCCACACACCCACACAGCCAAATATAAAGAAGGTAACAGTGTAGTCTGCTCTGGTTGAGACAGAGCAGCAGACCCAGAGCTCTAACCCTTGGGATTGCCCTTCACATACATGAGGGCTCTGAGGCCGTGTAACAAAATCCTGCAGCTCATAGAACAAAACTGAAAAACCATGATACTAGTAGATAAAAATAAATAAAACTTCCATTTCAGTTAATCACAAGTTTTGCCAAGTGCTATGAATGGGGTTACAAGTGAACCATGACACCATGATCTTCTCTGACTGTGGGGTGGCTGAGCAGGCCTGGGGCTGCTGGGGTCCCATAGCCTTTGACCTGGAGCTGCCTCATCCAGGGCTCCTTGAAGCATGGACGGTCTCATCATGTGCCCCTCGGGCCCCACAGGCTGGCAATGTGTCTTCCCTCCTTTGCACTCTGCTCCACCACACTGTGCAGAGCGCAGGCAAGGAGTACTTCCACCACCTGGATATCTCTTTCAGCAGCTGGAGTTAACAAGATGTTGTTGGAGGAATACTGCACTGGCCCCAGGTGAGGTTGGTCCGATGTGGGGGCTTCCAGGTGGGTACAGCTCCCCATTTTTCCATACTTCTGAAACTTCTGTTCGTTGGTGGCACAGTGCCTCTTTAGTGACAACTTAGCTAACTTCAGGATGGCCTCTCTAAGAACATACGCTCATTCTGAAAATTAGAGCATTACCATTATTTTGAAATACTTAATATGAAAAATTTCAAAGGATTCAAAATCTATTAACATTATCACAAGAAGTTTCAATATTACTTTAATAGATAAAAGAAAAGAAAGAGCTTAGTTTCTTTAAATATAATTTAAACATGTACATTTTTGCGTAATTGTAAAAATGCTTTAAATTTTTTATCATCAACCTGTGCAAACAAAGTTTCTCATTGATGGTGTCTGCAAAGAATTTTAAAATATCATCATGAAAAATTCTTCACTAGGAACTTTGTGTAGTTACTTCAAGCATAAAATTTGATATAAATAGAGTATGGAAGCAAGCTCATTTTTATTAATCGTCTTGAGAATGTTTTATTGGGAAGATTTATACAAATTCAATATTTAACGTGTTCTTCAATTTTACTTTTTTACGATTTTATGTTTTAATCATAATTTTATTATATAAAGAAAATATATTTTGCACCAAGCCCTATGGAGAGTCCTCATATTTTCTCCAGTTTACTGCTCGTGCAACAAAGTATTATTTTCCATGTGTGTGTGCCATAATGTAAAAGAGGTGGCGAAGCACTGTCTTAGGGAAACAAATATGCAGAGAAGGTTTATTAATAACAAAAATAAAGGAGACTAAAAGAAGTCCACTTGAACCTTGGCCAACATGTATTAAGTGAAGGGGGAAAATTATGAAAAACTATGTGTGGTTTATTTTCACTTTTGCAAAGTAAAAATATTAAAAATACTACTAGTGGTTATCTGTGGCTCACCGTGATTCCTGTTCCCTTCTGGTTCTTGTTCCTTTTCAACCTGAACATGCAGGTACAATGGAAGCAGCCATATTGATACTCCACTGAACATGAGCATGGCCCTGTCCGTGGCTGATTGGATCAGGATGGGTTCTTTAAGGAATGCTATTCCCTTCCCAGGACCTTTGGGATTGTGACCAAGAATGTCCAGTCTCAGTCTGGCTGCTCACTTGAATAGAGGAGATTCAAACCAGGAGATGTTGGTACTTGCCATTTTCTGCCACAGGGTGAAGGAACAGAGTGAAGAGTGAAGAGAACAGATGTTTCCAATGCCCTGCCATGTTCGTCTATTTCCAACACTTGGCTGCATTCCTTCTTGTGAGTTCGGGGAGACATCCTATTATCTTTACTGCAAATTCCCCCTTTTGCATTAATTTCTTGAATTAGGTTTGCTTTGGTCCCATTTAATGAATACATTATCTATATATTAATTCATAGGGAAAGATGAAAGACAGGAACATCCACATTAAAATATTAGAAGCTTAACTCTGGATGGTAGACATGGATGAATTTTATTTTTCACTTAGCAAAACTTTTCCAAGAAGCATGTATTGCTCTTATGAAAAGAAAAAAAAATTAAAGAACATTTTTATCTAGGGGATAAGAAGTTGAGTAATTATGTTTAAGTCTAATTTTTACGTTTAAGCTCCTACTTTTGATCCTTATTATACCTGACATAAAAAGGAAGACTTGTCAAATAATTCTGAAAAGACTGGTCTTTATTATTATGACTATAATACCAAAATAAAAATCTAGCTATATATTCTCTAAATACATATAAAAGTAATTATATTTTCAATTTGCTTGCTAAGGGAGGAACTTACAAACTTTTTATTGGTATATAAGTTGTACTCCATTTAGAAAAATATTTTATAAAGAGAAGGATATTTGCCCTCAATTTTTTTTAAAGGCAAAGTGAACCACAGAAAAATTAACATATTCCCAATCCTGACCCTCATAGTGGTCTTCCACTCCCTGCAATGTCTGTAACATCAACTAAGTGAGAAGTTTGACCAATGTTATATCCTAGGCGGATGGCGGAAGATAAAGAAACATATTTGATTTTGGGAGCTGCCCACTGGCTAGTGGATTAATAGGAAAATGTGTTTTTAATGAAGCACAGAAGAAAAAAAGACTCAAAGTCTCTAATCTCAGACTGCTTTCAAAATATCGTGAAAATCTGAGCCACGGAAACCTTAGTTTTAACGTTAAGATTCTAAGGGGGCGGGAGTGAGAACTTCTTTCTGAATTGTCTCTTTCTGAGGGAGAATAAAACACTCAACACATTAATAATTTGGCAAAGTTAGCCATCTGACTCAAAAAGCTGAAATGCTGAAATAATTCATCCTGAAAACTGTGTGCTTTTGTGTTTAGCACAGATGGGTTCACCTGTGTGAATTTCTGTTCTTATTTAACGTTGTCGTCTTTAAGATGAGAAATGGGAGGCTGACATTTCCTGATACATTTTCATTGGCAAGTCTTGAGCAAAAATAATCACTAGCATGATTTGTCTGATGACAATACAATGGGGTAAAATAAATGATGACGGCCCTTGGCACCTGTACTTTGGGTGAGAAAGGAAGAGTTTGCCCTAGCAGAGAGGAGAAATATTTGATTAAAATAAAAAGCTGTTGGATGAGACAATGTTCAAATGTATGGATAACTCTGTTTTCTTCTTCAATACTTAACCCTAAAGGTTGCTTAGATCTTGTTCTTGAGTCTGACACAGACCTCAGCCCATCCCCAAATGTAGAACCCAGTGGCTTTGAATTTCAGTGTCAGTGCTTTCTGAGCCCAACCAAAGGTCATTTAGGGCTGACACTAATTCATTTCTCAGATTGCCTCATCAGGGGGAATCCAGACTTTGGATTCAGGTGACCTGATCTGAATCCCAGTTCATAGCAGCGAGACTTTTGAAAGGTAATCTAATCTCACTGAAAATTGTTTTTTCCTTCGTAGACGGGGTTAATAATACTCACCTCCCAAGTGCTTAGGGAGATTGTGTGATGAAAGTACCTGCCGCATTCCCTGACATAACACACACTCTCACAAAATATTTCCGCCCTTTATCTATATTACATCTAGAGATTTCATTTCAGCTCTAACCTTGTCTGCCTTGAAAACCTTCCACTACACAGCCTCCTTATCTTTTATGAATATGCTTTGTTCATTGCACCTGTATTCACATTTGTTCAGGATCACTTAGATATTTGCTATTTGAAGATTTTCTAGAATATTCTTCCAGGGACTCCTTCCTTTGTCCAAAGACTGAGATGCCATTCGTTGTAAGAATCCGGGGACTATCAAGTTAACAACTTGGAAATATGATTCACATCTGAGACTTAAACTATGAAACTCTCATGAAGTGGGGATTGGTTGTCCTTGTCTCATGTGGTTGTTGTGAGAACTGAATGAGATCATGTATAAAGCCCTTATCATGATGCCTAAACGTGGCTATGTGATGATGTGGATCGTGTGGGATAGGCCTGAGTGTGCCAGCCAGAACCATAACTTATAAGCAGTAATTATGTTGCAATTCTTTTCCAATTAGAGATTAGAGTATAGCTCTAGGATGGAGATTGCAAATAGGGGTTGACTCCTTCGCCCACGTGCTCTCTGGTATTCTGGGTTGAGAAGGATCCTGAAGCCGAATCTGAGCTAGGTGGGAAAAAGTGCCATGACTGATGGGAGGTTTCGGCTGTGGGAGCAGAGTAAGTGATGGATGACAGTTATTTAGCATTCTCCTTCCAGGTCAGTTTTTCTCCTTGTTTTTTGACTGCCACCTGCTTAGGTGGAGCAAAAGATTCCTTGATTCATCTATCTTACCCATTCCCACTTTCTAATGTAAAAAAATATACTCTATGGTAATAAAAAAATTGGAGGAGAATAAAAAAATGAATACTATACTCAAACTCTTTCCTGTTAGTTCTTGAAAAATTATAGGCCCTCCAAAAAGCCATTACCAGTTTTAGAGTTATTAACCCATAAAAACTTGGAGTAAAAATAATGAAGCTAAATTAATAGTAATTAAAAAGAAGCATAGCACCTGTTGAAAACCCTGGTCAATCAAGACACCACTAATAATATTCTAACAACAAGCTTCATTCACCTAAACAAGGGGAATACTAAGTATGCGTATGTCCACACAGGAGAAGGTTTCCAGTGTTGCCAAGCCTTGACAAGTGGTCAGATTTAATAGAATCCTAAATTAGAGGCTCTATAAATTCTGGTTAGACACTAATTTTAGTTGAATGTGACAAAGATTACTAATGGCCCCCAGTATCCCTGAATGGATACTGCGCATGATAATTGCATGTATTCGTAGGGTGTGTGGAGATTAAGTGAGATGCTGAATGGAACACAGAGGATATTGGCTGGCACATAGCACAAGCACAGAAAATGTTAGTATTGGTCCATGAAATCCTAGGAGTTCTAGTGAGATGCTGCTCACTCCTTAAATTCTTTTCTATCTTTTATGTGAGCCCCACTACACCATTTGAATGTACTTCCTTTCATTTAAGGCCTTGATTCATGTTTGAAGAAAAGCATATTGCCTTGGGAAGACTGACATTTTATTTCTTTATATGTTTAGCATATTTATAAGTGCCTGTATTATGTTATTATAAGTGACTCTGTGGGAAAGGGGGTCACTAAGATGAATGTCGTGGTCCCTGACTCCAAGGAACTGTCAGTCTCTCTGGGACATGTGTGGCTGCCTGGATTAATCTGATGACTTCTGTGATCTGGCCCAACCCACCTTTCCAAATAAATTTCCTATCACAGCTTGTTATACTGTGTCCACAGTGAATCATCGTGTTTCCTAAGCAATCCTTATAATTTCCGAACTCTGTGTCTTGTCACATTCTGTTTCTTCTAACTTTGATGCCCATCATCGCTTTTAGAAGAAATAGGTCAACTGTAGCCTCACCTGTGAAATCTTCCTTTATTATCACAGTTTGAAAGTGAGACTTCCTTCTTTGAATAGAATATTTTTGGTGAATGAATTGATGTATGGATGAGTAAATAATTTTGTATCTTACTCTAGTCCTAGGATGTGGGTAAAAGCATGTCTTAGTCATGCTGGTGAGTCTGCAGAAGAAGAAGGCAAGAGATTCTGAGGCGGACGTCAGAGGTTTGGCACTAAATGCATAGACACAGCAAGCTGTACTATGTACTGTGATATTCAAGGACACCAACTCTGGCATCAAATCCCAGTTCTACTACTCTGTCTTATGGCCTCAAGCAAGTTACTCAGTTTTCTCACCTGTAAAATGGAGCTAACAATAGCACCTACGTCACAGGGGCGTGAAGATTATTAATGAGATAATAATTATTAAGCTCTTGACATGATAAGAACTTGGCACATGGTAGGAATTCGATAAACATTAATCATTATCATTTGCTATTTTGTGAGCTTCTCATTGTCTATGTACCTATAAGACTAGACTCAATGCTGGTCTTGACTCTACCTCTTTTTTTTCTTTTTTTTAAAGATTGGCCCTGAGCTAACATCTGTTGCCAATTTTTTTTTCCTTCTTCTTCTTCACCCCAAAGCCCCCCCAGTATGTAGTTGTATATTCTAGTTGTAGGTCCTTCTAGTCTGCTATGTGGGATGCCGCCTCAGCATGGCTTGATGAGCGGTGCTAGGTCTGCACCCAGGATCTGAAGCAGCAAAACCCTGGGCCCCAAAAGTGGAGCGCATGAACTTAACCACTCGGCCATGGGGATGGCCCTGACTCTGGCTCTTCAGATCCATTTTCTTGACAGATAAACATTTTAATTTCTTATGTAAATATAAAACTGGAGACCATCAGGAGACTATCTGGAGCATCAGGAAATGTGGTTTGTGGAACTTATCTGTTTCAGATAAGCCAGTTCTTCAGTTGGAATAGTCCCTACTCTATTCTCTTTCAACTTCACATCTACTGCATTTGATGATCATCTCCTCTTATTAGCTGGCAATAGTTGAAACCAATTAAAGCGCAATTAATAAATGACACCTCCGGTGTAGAATGATGTTGGCTTGTGCCAGAGGTGTTCAGAGGCAAGCTACCCAGCAGGCCTGTCAGGTTGTCAGAATAAGCTGGAAATCCATTTAAAGGTTCTTTGCAAACAGCTGAAATGCTGTCCTCTGAGTGTCACCAATAAAGCACAAAAAGCATGCCAAAGAGCATCTTGATGTGGCGCTGTCTACAGCAAGTTTCCCTGATCCAGGACAAATACATCATTTGTGTGATATTTTATGTGTGTATATGTGTGTTAAGTAATGCACGCCATCCACTGTGACAGGAAATTGGGATGATATAATTTGGAAAGAAAAGTACAGATGAGAAGATTAGAGCCTTACCTGCAACACTGCAAAGGATGTAACACAGCATTTGAGGTCAATCAGAGTTTCTTTCAAATCATTTTTCATGAGATCTTTAAGCTACACTTCATTTGCGGTCTCACAGTTTCCACTCGGACTGGTAGGTTGGACGGTGGTTGGGTAAATCCCTCACAAAACAGAACTGAGAAACATTTGAACCAGGGATGAGACATGACGGGAAGCAACATCACGGGGGAGAGGAGCTAGAGAAAGAAATGGCATTTAGGAAAGTAGGACAGCCACAGTGGTTATCTACCCCAGGTTTTTCAGGAGAGTTCCAGTTTATACCTGCGTTCAGGCATCTTATCTATTTAGTGCCCCTTTTCACTCTCATGTTCTCTGTTTATGCAGTAAATTATGTATCCACCGGAGTTAAAACTGAAATGCTCAATTTCACTCTCATAAGCCAGGAGAAAGTAGCGTGGGCCAAAATCTGCTACTGGCTGCTGAAGTTCCAATTTGTCTAATAGGGATTTAGAAGGAAAAGCAAGAGGCTGCATGCTGAAAAGCCTGAGCACATTCACTTGGTTACTTCGGTAATAAAGATGACACATCTGGGGCTGGCAAGATAATCAAGTGTGTTAGTAGCGGATGCAAATTTGGTCCCCTGGGGAATTGATAATCCGTTCACCTGGGATCTCCTTCTGTTCACCTTGTGGCAGAGATGTTGCCTCATTTTTCAAGGTTGTTGAAGTGAGAGAACATAGACAAATGTTATGGCTGCTTATGAAACCAAGATTTCATTGAAGGAGGTGGGCTGGAGGGAGGTATGGTCAAAGGGATGATTCTAGTCCGAGGGCTGGAACTTGTTGCCTTGGAAACAGTCTCTCTCTCCTCCGAAAGCAGAGCCCACCTGGGCACTCATCTCCTTGGGTCCCTGCATGTCTACGCATGAGGGGCCCACTGCCACCTGGGAGAGCAGAATTTAGCTGTGTCTCCCTTTGGCAGCACATATAATAAGAACGGAAGGATATTAGCATGACTCTCATGCAAGCAGGTTATTGATCTATTCCAATTTTTTGAAGCCAAGTGTTATGACTTTTATTCATTATTGTACTGGAGGCTCTAGCCATTGGAGTAAGGCAAGAAAAAGAAATAAAAGTTGTCCTGATTGGAAAGAAAGAAACAAAATTGATTTTTCAGAGATGACATGAAAATTGTCTGAATAGAAAACCTGATTTATGTACATGTGCATACACACACATTAGGAGAGTTTAACAAGATCGCTAGATGTAAGATCATTTTTTAAAAGCTAATTACATAGCCATCCAATAGCTAACAATATTTATAAAGTATTAATTTAAGTAAAATACACTTTAAAATAGAAATAAAAATATGATACCGAGGAATAAATTTAACAAAAGATGTCTGTTTTTTATGTAGAAAAGCAGACAATTTAACTGAAAGACATTAAAGAAGACCTAGAGAAATGGAGACATGACATCTTCCTAGACAAGCTGGTCAGGTCTTCCATAGTTGCTTTGTTAAAATGTCAATTGAATTCTTGATGAAACTTGATAGATGGCATCTAAAGTGTATGCGAAAGAGGAAAAGGCAAACAAACAGCTAAGGACAGCTTGAAAAAAGAAAACTGTGGGGGAAGTTGACCTACCAGCCATAAAAATTTCTTGTAAAGCTTCATGTTAGCACAACTCATGGGTTCATAAAGAGATCACCTAAACAGAATAGAGCCGGAAACAGACTCACCCATATATAGAAGCCTGGCATATTCAGAGCTCGCATTGCAGTCCAAGGGGGAACACGGGACTATGCAATCAGTGGGGTTGGGACGATTGGCTATCTCTGTGGAAACAAACAAAATTGGATCTCTGTCTCATATTCTAAACAAGTCTAGCTCAAATGAATTAAAAGTTTAAAAATGAGAAGAAATCTATAAAGCTCCTAAATGAGAATATAGGGTAAAATTTTACCTCAAGTAGGGACATATTTTTAAACAATTCTCACAAAATATACACCATAAATGAAAAGCAATAAATGTGGTCATGTTAACATAAAAATTTTACGTTTATCAGACGACAAAAAGAAAATCTGAAAGAAAAATGGTCAAAAATGAAAAAGACATTTCACAGAACAAGAACCCCTAATAATAGTAAGTACATGATGAATACACTCAACCTAATTGGTAACCAGGGAAATTCAAATTAAAACTACAATGAATTAGTGTCTTACACCCGTCAGACTGGCAAAGTTGGACAACACTAGTCTCAATGAGAATGTGAGACACTTAGACCTTGAAGCGTAAATTGGTACAACCACTTTGAAAATTATTTGCCATTATTTTTTAAACTTGCAGAAAATGTATCATTACTTAGTAATTTTATTCTTAGGCCTATCCTGTGGAGACATTCTCATGTACAGAATGTATAAAAATATTCACACTGTGTTTACACAAACGTCCATCCAAATATCTATAGAGAGGAGAATGGGTCACTGATTTGCATGCTAGACAGTTGTGAAGATGATTGAATGCAACTGCTTGCTTCAGCATGGATGAGAATCAAAAACATAATGTGGAGTGAAGAAAGAAAACCACAAAAGAATACCCAGATTACGATTCCACTTAATAAAGTTCAAATGTCCAAAAATGAGTAGCATATATTTCTAGGTTATATGCATATATAATAAAACTATTTTTAAAAGCCGTAATCTTTGGTGGGGAGGGAGAGAAATAAGAAAAACTAATGGGGAAGGATATGAGGGCCTTTGCCAGAATTAGTAATTTTCTATTTCTTAAACTGGCTGTGGGCGCATGAATATTCACTTAATCATTCTTTGTTCCTTAGCTATTCACCAGACATACTTTTTTGAATGTATGAAATATTTCTTGAAAAATAAATTTTTAAAAAGCTTCCAGCTGGCCGCAAATGCCCATCAACTGATGCAGGCAGTCCAATTATTTCCTTATTTACAGCTGGATTTATACTTTTAACTTTGGCTCATCCCTGAACAAATTTACCGAACATGGTCTGGTGATTAGATTAGCAGCCCTCCATAACATTGTAGCCAATCCCAACCTCAGCATATGCATAACACAACTTTAATGACCCAGAACAACATATTTAGTCCTCGAGTATAGGCAGATTCCCCATTAGCAATTGCAGTGGAAATCCCCCAGTATGTAATTTCTATTAGTGTCTTTATTATGAAGTTCCATCGCTGCCTGCTGGGGGCTATCCCAGGAACCAGATTTGATGATCCCAACAAATGTTACTTCCTCAGTGAAGCCTTTCCTAATGCCTGAAGGCAGGATTTGTTACTCCCTTCTGCTCATCCAAATAGCATTTCCTTGCTTGCAAAATGGAGAGTACCGACTTATACCTTATAGGTTGCCACAAGGAATAAACAAGATGATGCATTTAGATCTCACAGCAAGCACTCAGCAAATATTAGCTATGCTTATGTTTGTGTTTCTATTTGTATTTCTATTTATAATCTTCTTATGACTTTATTGGAATGCATGGCACAATGTGACATGCACCAGCTAATTATGTATAGCTTTGTGTCCCTCCATCGTTTATAAACCCATTGAGAGTGGGAAGTGCATGTCTTCTCATCTATGTGTCCCTGGTGCCTAGCATTGTTTCTGGTGTGTAGTAGGCAAGCAATACCTATTTCTTGAATTTAGTTATAATTGTTTCTGTGGTTTCAAATTCTTCTTTTAAAAATTTAGGACTTCCAGACCTATTTCAGGCTCTAGTCTCCTGAAAGCCTCTGAAATTTGTGTCCCAACTCTGTGCCTAGGGGATGTCAGTTGTATTTGCATTTGTCCCTCGCTGGCTGTAATTAGTGCTTTGGCAGGACTGTGGCAGGGCTCCTATAAACACTTCCTAAGAGAATGAGAAGTGTCCACTGTTGGTTGGGCAGTTTGCTATTATGGGAAAAAATTTCTTAAAAACACTGTTCATTACCACCTGGCTTGGTCAGAAACTGTAGGACCCAAATATGAATAAAACCCTCTTTTCCTAAGTCAAATTGGTCTCTTGAAAAGATCTATTTTAGAAAGAAGGCAAAGAACTCAGCATTATTCGTCATGAAGCTGTAATAGTTTTCTTAGGTGAATATAATTTTCTGCTGAATATAATCCAATGAACATTTAGAGCTGGGTCCTGATTCACTGGCTGTAGACTTTGCTATCCCATATGGAGCAATCTGAGAAGTGATAGTGACATGACACACGGTGAGGTGAGAGACAGAGAATACAGATATTTAAGACACACAGCTAGTCCGTTCCTCCAAAGACCTTAGATTCTAATCTTGATCTGTGACTAATTCTAGTTGTATAGTCATACACTAAAAGTGTTTAAGAACTTCTCTGTTTGAGAGGCAAAATAGTGTGATGTCAAGTGTAATGTATATCACTGTGAAATTTTATTGGGAATTTTGTTTAATTAGTAAGCATATAAACATATTTGGTCAGAGGGTTTATAAAGATATAATTATGTGGTTACACGTACTTGGAAATAATTTGTGTTATATTAATAGAAATAGAATATACTAAATTAGTGGATTTAGGGGAATAGATTTTTAGATAACAAGCTATTTTAAGGCACTATCAAGACTGAGAGGAGTCTGTGAGGAGCTACATTTTTGTGACCATAGCAATGGTGAGAGCTAAGGACAGCAGTCTCACAAAGTGGGTCAGAAATCTTGGATAAGAACGAAGTTGGCAAGCATTCCTCTTGGTGGTCCAGGTACTGACTCCCTCTTCGTCTCAAGATACTAGGATGAGCAAAACTCCATGCAAAAGAAGTAAGAGGTCATCAAGGAAGAGCAGAAAGAATCTTGTCCCGCAGCCCTTGGAGTAGGGGTTGGAGTAAAGCAATGGTTGGAGTAGATGAAAAAGTGTGAGATCAAGTGAGCAAGGGTTTTCATGATAAATAAAAGATGTGCAAGCTTTCGCTCTCAAGAGCCTGGGATGCTCAGCTTTTACCAGTCATTTCGTCCTTTGGAGTGGCCATGATGTGGGTCAATAAACCAAGGTTCAGAAACCAGTGCTACCTCCCTTGTCCTGTCACATTAGTTGCAGGGAAGGAAACCATAGATGCAGCAGATAGGGGAGCCCACATAGTAGAAAGAGTGTGACTTTGGAGTCAGGAAACCCTTTCTTTAAGTCCAGCCTTTGCCACTCACAGGACCTGAGAGCTTCTGTAAGCAACTTAGTATTTCTGAGGCTGTTTCCTATTTTTCATAAAATGGGATGGAAGCAGTTCTTCTTAAGTGTACTTTTATTGGTTTTTGTTTTGAATGTTAGTTAAGGATTAGAGATTACATCTATCGAGCTCTCGGTACATTTGCAGGTGCTTCAAATTCTCCTTTACTGCTGAACATTGATTGACGGTAGCTCCACTCAGGCCTGTGCTGGAATCTGGGAAAGATGAATGAGACACCGTTTTGTTTCTTTTGTTTTTCTTCAAAGAACTTACCATCTGGTAGAGAAGACAGGTAGACAAGTGTGGAAACCATTTTAAAAGAAGGAGTAGAAGAAACTGCTAGATGCCTTCTAGCATCTATTTGTTCTTCTTTGTTACAAATAAGAACCTCAAATTTTTGTTGGGATCATTGCCGTTCAGCTAAAGTACTATCTTACAAACTCCATCTTACAGGTAGGTGTATCTTTGCAATGAAGTTACAGCCCATGGGAGATAAGCAGAAGTTATGTGTGCAACATCTGGGATGTTTCCTGAAGGAAAGGGATATTCCTTTATTGTCTCATTTTCTTTCTGTGCTGTCTGGAGTGTGGTAGCTGGAGCTTGAGCAGCCATCCTGACATGCGGTGGAGGTCACGCAGGGAGAGAACAGTGCAGCACTCAAGCAGATCTGTCACTGAGTCTAGATCCCCGGTGATCAGGAGCCCAGCCTCCAGCTTTGTTTGGGCTTCTCATCTTCAAGTTTCCTCTACATGAGAGAAGAATAAACACATCTTTTGTTTAGGCCACTGCTCTTTTGAGTTTTCTGCAACTTGCAGCCTAACTTAATTGAATTAGTGCAATGTGATACATTGAGGGACACTAAGGAGGGACTGATGACTTTTTTTATGTGGGGACCAGGAAGGGCTTCTCATAGGAGGTGATGGTTAAGCAGGTTGGGAGGATGAGCAGGGGGCTGCCACCTGGTATGAGGCCCAGATGATAGGAGTTTGATACTGTGTCTATTTGTAGATATTGTTGGCATTACCTAGACAAGCTTATTAGAAGGAGGGTTTGAGAGCTCTTATATAAATTTATCTGCCATTTCCAAAATAAGAGAGGGCTGGAGAGTTTCACTGCGAGGCTGAAACAGCTAGATGGGTATTTTTTAATTTACTCATGTGCGTGGGTGTGCGTGTGTTATGTTGCATCGGAAATGCTAACAGTTGTTTTTTCCTCATAGTTCCTTTTGTTTCTTCACCTTTTCCCATGTTTTAACAAACTAAACTAGTCTGTGTTCACTGGCTCAGAAGAAGAAAGTGGCTACGTAGAGCAGAGAAAAGGGAATTATTTTCTTCATTTTTGAGTTTCAAAGCACAGACTCTGAGAAGAGTGTCAGGCTGTCCAATGAAGACTGGAAAAAAATTCTGTCACTAGAGATAGGAAATAGTCAGACAAGAAGCACCAAAGAGTCCCTAAGAAAGAAATTCTGTGTTCCTTGCTCTCTGAGACCAGCCCCAGGCCAGGAGGTGAGGCTACTGGAAAACCCAGATGGGTTTGCGGGATCTGAAAGGAGAGGGTCTCTTAGCCCCTTCCTAGGTAGAGTCCTGGGTAAGTGACAAGGCTCCAGAAGAGAAATGAGTGTGTTGTGTCTGGACAGAAGGGACTTTAGATCCTCAGAATTCTCCTGAATTCCAGTAGGGCATGGGAGCTGCAAAATGATTCCTGTGTGTCCAGGAGTGGCCCAGAAGTAGCAGAGAGAGAGCGAGACACTAAACCCAAAGAAGTTTAAGGGAGTAGGAGGAATGATTCAGAGGCTACTAGAGGGCATAAAATCTCTGGTGTAAGCATGGAAAGATGACTGTGAGGATGCGGTGCCAACCCCCCAACATCTTGACGCTGTGTAAGGCCCTAGACGTTAGGTGTGGTGGATGACCCCTCCATAGAAAAATGGAGCTGAGTCCCACACAGCTAATCTGGTGAAGGGCAGCTCAATTCAGTTATAGAAAAATAAAGAAAATGATTGTTCTTGCAGACCTGAGTGTGAGGCTAGGGATTAGGATCGCTGCGTATTCATTCATTCAACCATAATTAACTGAATGCCTACGAAGTGGCTGGCACTGCTCTAGGCATGTGGGATACTGCAGCTAACAAAACCAGTGGAATTCCTGCCCTGGTGTAGCTTACATACTAGTTAGGGAGACAGGCGATATATAGAAAACACACAAATGTTGTTATGTTATTCAGTTAGGTAGTCATGAGGATTAGATAGAAAAATAAAGCAGGATCAAGAATAACTTACCTGTACTAGAAGGTGAATATTCATACATCAATGAGGAGTCTGAATAGAACTCCTTCTCTTATTACCAATCATGTTGTGTGGTGTATTGATCTTGTGTAACTGATGAGAGCACACAATCATTGGTCACTCTCAAGGTGGGGGATGCCAACATGATGATGAACTAGGAAAACTGTCTATCACACTTTCCAAAGATCAGGCCCAGGTTGAAGCCGAGTACCAGATTTTGGCTAAAGCCCGGGGCAGAAGCTGAACGTTCGCGCAAGCCTCATATATTGTCTCTTTTAACCCTTTCACCCACCTCACTGGGTAAATATCTGTACTCAGTGTTATAGATGAAAGCACTGACCCTTAGAGAGGTTAGTTAACTGGGCCAAGGTTACACCACAATTCAAGTCCGTTACTATGAATTCAAGGCCCTCAATCGGCACTAAACTGGGTAAAACACTTCAGTAGTTTCCATGGGCTGCACCCATGGACTCTTTCTAGCTTTGCCACCAATTTAGGGGTTTCAAACAGAAGGACAGGCCTGAGAAAGCCTCTGTACCCTAGAGGACTCTCTCTCGGCCCGGTAAGTCTCAGAAAGTCATAGCACTGCCATTCAGGAGGGAGGGTGGAGTGGCAGAGGAGGGGCAGAAATGGTTTACACTGAGGCTCAGAAGTCTAGATTCTTCTACAGAAAACCTCCGTGGATTAGATTAATCTCTAATCAATCTGCAGCCCTTGGCAGAGACATATGTTCCTAAACCAGAGGATTAGGAAATTTGAAGGGAATGTGGGGGTCATCTAGTCTCATCCTCCCCTGACCTATGAGTTTTCTCAATAGGATGTCTGACTTGGAGACAACTCACCTCTTTTTTCTTCCCGTCTCTTGTTGTAACAGAGAAGTTCTAACCTAACTGAGCAAAATGCCTGAGTTCAAAAACGTCTTTCTGTTCTAGAGGTGAGCAAAGGTACTGACCAGAGACCAGCCCTGAGCTGTCTGAAAGGGACATCTAAGGACAAAACTCAAGGGTCTCTGCCCAAATTCCAGTACACTCACTGAGAACAGCAGAAGAAAATCAGAGCTGATTGTATCATAGTGGGGCCCATGGATCTCAATTTCACGGCCTTCCTTAATATAGATATCAATGATTTGGCAGAGTTATTGGCCAATTGACTCACAGAATAAGCATTAATAAAAGAATTCAACCTGAACAATGTGCTGCTTTATGGCTAGTACACGTAGGCTCACCTGTATGAATTTACTGTGCTTATTTAATATCCTCTTTAAGATGAAAAATGATGCCAGCTCAGTGTTAATAGCATCTTTTGACACTGAGAAAGTGTTCCTGTGGATTGAATGGCAGTCGCTCCTTCCTCAGATAGAGATTGAAGACTTTACCTTGAATGACTTGCACTGGTGATGGCATCCCGTGCAAACACCAGCCACGGAGCACACGCTGATGGAACAGTGCGTTACTGCAGGTGCCTTGACTCTGCGGGCTCACTGGTCAAGGATGTCCTCTTTCAGAGAGCCTTTGTCAGTTGCCATAAAGCTAGTATAAAGGAAACTGCGAACTCACTCATATTTCAATTTATAGGTTAGCTCTTGAGATATCCTTCATCGGATGTCATATTTTGCTTTTTCATTATTCTCTATCTTACTACTCTTTGAGTCTTAAAATCCTATCATCAGGAAAAATGATAGATTTATGGAGACACTTTGGGTATGAAATTATTCGAAGTTCCCTTAGAGATCCTGAAAGTGATGGAAAAAACGCTATGGAAATACTTCAGGAAATACGGAGAGTACAATTCATTGATCTTTTCTGGGGCTCAGGTTCCCTGCCTATAAACATAGCGGGAGTCTGAAAGTAACTTCTAGCCCTAATAGCTCAAAAGTCTATTATTTCTCCCTTGCTTTTAGGAACGGATTCTTATAAAAGTCTTCCTATTCGGGCACACAGGACTTTATTTCTCATTATTTTCTGTACAAGATAGTGTAAATTGAGTAAGGTGTTAGGCAGAAAATAACATTGGATTAGGACTCAGGAAACCAGTTTTGGTCAATGAAAGCTGCATGGCCTTGAGTAAATCCCTTAACTTCTCTAAATTTTGGTTCATTCATTTATAAAATGAAAGAGCTGGATTAAACTCTATGATTTCTTTTTTAGTCCTAAAAATTTAAGTCTCGTAGACCATTGGGGTTTTGTAATATGCAATAGGTTATAAAAACAAATGATAATATATAATTGTTATTTTTACTTCTTTCTAATAAGATCAAATTTCTTTAAATAGAGAGAGCTAGCCTGTTGGGGTCTTATGTTATGGAGTTGGGGTGGAACACTGGAGAAACCAAAGCTTTTTGCACCAGTGTCCATGGACCCCTGAGAGGCCGTGAATGTATTTTCAGAGATCTGCAAGTTCCTAAGTCTGAGAAACATTGGTGTGGAGATACTAAACTGACAGTACCTAGAATTAGAAGTGGGTGGGTGGTAGGAGGGCGTATTGGCCAGGGTCTTGGCAGCAAATAGAAGGACATTTAAATTGGGTCATTTGAGGAAGAGTTTACTAAACAGAGTCCAAAGGTAGACAGGGTTCAGGCAAACCATAAAGGGAAGTGCAGTGTCCAGACACCATTAACACCCCTAAGTTAGCAAAAGGGGAGAAAGGAGGGATCCCCAGAAGAGAAACAGAGAAGAAACTGTGACCTTCAGCTGAGACACACAGCCAGCCCACAGGAGGGGCTGGGAGAATACCCCAACTTCACCCTCCCTCCCACTTTCATTCTCCTGCGAGTCTCCACATTCACTGAACTCAGCAGGGCGTGGGAGGCCACTGATGTAGCCAGACAGATCTGCCTCTGGGGGACAGAGAACACTATGGCAAGGCGGGGAGATGGATCTGTGGAAGGAAAATGAAGACAACCAACACAGCAGGTAGAGAAAAGAGATGGTCAAGTCCTTTTAAAAGAATGACTTAAATGTTGAGCACCATCTATACTGAAGGCAGGCTTTACTTAATGTGACTCTATTTCATCAAGTCCTGTAAATTAACATGCTTCTGTGTTTCCTCTCTCCTTACGGACACATGAGAGGCTCAACAAAGAGGTGTTGATTTGATTAGATGGATGCTTAATAATGCTCTAAATTTGGAGGTAAAATCTAGAGGAACACGATAATTTCTCAAAATTCACTTTCCCCTACAAATTGAGAGAAAGAGAAATAAAAATATTCTGGATTTGGGGTTAAGAGGAAATGAAATAAACAGAAAGGATGTCAGGATTTTATTTTAATAATTAACTATTATTAAGGATGCCATTTTGTTTTACAATGCCATTTCGAGGTTACTGTCTGAATCTGGTCTTTCAAACAAGCCTTTGAGCTCTTTTTTTACTCCACTTTATAGATGAAGAGAATGAGGCCCGAGGAGGTTGAGCAATTTGCCCAAGGTCACAGTGCTAGTAAATAGCGCTGATTCCAATGATGATTCCATCACACTGCTCATGACTTTAAAAAGACATAATGCAAGATTCCCTAGGATGCGGGGGAGGGGACGTTAGACTACCAATTTATTCATCTCCTACCTTTTCTTTTTGTAAGTGGAAAATATGACAATTTTATTTGCAACCTAATGGACGATTTTTTTGAGCGAATGGAATTTAAATGATATCATCAATCACCTAGCCAGATGATGTATGGCTTCAGGAAACATAATTAAAAGAGTTAAAGCAGTTAAGCATATATTTTATTTCTCTTTTGCATTTTTAACAGAACCAGAATACAGTACATTCACCAACACCTGTTTGTTATTTGCAAAATACTATATTTAACTTGGTCTTTTCTTTAATTAAGCGAGATTTCATGTCAAATTCAGATTCTGCAGATGGACTGTTTAGAAATAAAACGTCAAATTTCTGTTCACACATCTAATTTCTTTTTGACCTCAGAGAATTCCCCAAATCTAATGAAACTGCTAGGTAGAAGAACCAGGGGGGTCTGGCTCTTCTCAGGCCGTTTTCTTCCTCTTTATGTATTTTTATGGTATCTATCTTGCAATTACTAGACGGTAGTCTCAGGGATACCCATCTGTCATGCCTAATTAGGAAGGATAAATGGGTCTTCAGCAAATATTTCATTAAAAGTGAGATTTCCAAGTAATAGAAAAATATTGCACCCAAGCTATAAAGGTAAGTACCTTACAAAAATATCAAGGAGAAATAGGGGAAATGAATAATATACTATATTATCCCAAGTTTAATTAGATTCATAGAATGTTAATATGAGAAGAGAGCCCACAGGGAAAGTGGCTGGGAGGCAGAGAACTAAACATCCATTTAAATAAATATGCTTCATTTAATACTCACAACATCACTAGAAAGTTGGGATAATTATTGTCATTTTATGTACAAGGAAATGGGGCTCAGAGAAGCTTTGTAATTTGCCCAATATCACACAGCTAGGAAATGGCAAAGCCAGGATTCAAACCTGGGTTTATTTGGATCCATTGCCCAAACTCATACCAATGAGTCAGTTACATTAATAAGACCAGAACCAGATTTTCTGACTCGTGGTCCAGTGCTCTTCCAACTTACTGTGATGCCTCCAACCTCGGATGGACCTGGACCCTGAGAATGAAGCCTGAGGCTCTGACTGTTTTTTTTTTCCCCTCCTAGTAATTGTCCCATATCCTCATAACATCACAGATAAGAACATTTATTTATGTTTAATGTCACCCATTGAACATGTATCAAGGAGGAAGAGCTAAAGAGATATCCACATCTAGTCTCTCTTCTTTATTATAATTAACTTGTTTCTTATAATACTCACAGTTTATCAAGGACTGCAGTGGTTTAGTAAATACTGTATAAAGTCATGTATCTGAATGGGTATCATTGGATTTGGGAGCTGGAAGAGTCATTGGAGATGATGAAATCTTTCCTCCTATATTACCATATGGAAATTAAGTCCCAGAGAACTTCAAGGACTGATCAAAAGTCATCCATTTACATCAAGTTCTGTAATGGCAGGCCCTCCAGAACCAGTTCAACTGATCCCGTCTTATCAACAAAGTAATTAAGAAATTGTCTTTCAGAAAATTTGCAAAGTCACATAGCCAGAGCATGCGCAGAAGAGGAAATCTTGATTTGAAATGACCGAGGAACCAAAGATTCTCCTCCCCATGGAGCCAAAGGACTGGAACGTGACCAGAACTTAAAAGTCGGACTCTTATCAGAAGCCAGGGGTCGGTCATTCAGGAAGGTCCAGAGTTAACATTCCTTCCCCGCCTCTTCATAAATCTTTAGAATCTTACCATGAATGCTGAAGCGCATCAATCAAAATTTGTCCCACCAGCGTTCCCGAGTGCCGTCTGTTCTTGCTAACCTGTTAAATTTTGCCCCAAATCCTGAATTGGGGAGACAGATCTGAGGGCACAAGCTCTCTGTCTTCCTGCATATTGTTGCAGAACAAAGCTGAATTCTTTCCCCCAAAGCTGATGCCATAAGTAATTGGCTTGTTTATGCCCACTGGGTGGGAGAATCCTATTTTGTGCAGTAACAGTTCTAGAACCTAGGTCTTCTGATCTCCAGGAAAATGTGTTGCCCCTCACATCAGTTTGTTCCAGAAACAACAGCAACAAAAGGATATAAAAAATAACCTCAAGGCATGGTCTGCTGAAGCAACAAACCTCAAGGAAAATAGAAAAGAGTCCTATTGGGGCCGGCCCTGTGGCCGAGTGGTTAAGTTCGCACGATCCACTTTGGTGGCCCAGGGTTTCGCCGGCTTGGATCCTGGGTGCGGACATAGCTCATCAGGCCGTGCTAAGGTGGTGTCCCACATAGCACAACCAGAGGCACTCACAACTAGAATATACAACTATGTACTGGGAGGCTTTGGGGAGAAGAAGCAGCAAAAATAAAAAAGGATGGGAAGTGCTCCCACCTTAAAAAAAAAAAAAGAGTCCTATCTAGGTAAAAAGAACAAATGACATTCAGGAAGGAAAAATCAGAGTGGCCTCAAAGTTTGCAGATACTGAAACAATACATTTAGTGGTCTGAAAAGAGAGAATAAAAGGTAACCCAAGAATTTTTATTAAGCCAAGTTGTTTATTAATAGAAATAAGAGAAATATATTTTCAAACATTTGAGCCATAATTGATAAAGAAGTCAAGCCAACCATGAGAATCAATTGAAGAGCCCTGGCATTAGCAGAAGAGACTAATAAACTACGAGAATCAAGGTTGCAGACCAAAATGTAAATATTGTTATACTTGACAAAGGAAAGGTAATAATACAATTGATAAAACCCAAAATGGGTGGTGGGGTGAGGTTGGAGAGGAACGAGGAAAAGTGTGTGTGAACAAACGTCTTCAACTTTCATATTGGAGACTCATTGTTAAATGAAGTGGGAACACGTGCATTTTATATAGTTCCAGAAGCAACACCAGACGAGCTAAAAGCAGATCAGAAATGAAAATTTACAAAACAAAATAAACCCCAAATACAGACCATCTAGCCAAAGATTGAAAAGGCATGAAAATGTGCATGATTTTCTGATCTCATTTATGTAAAAAATCAATGCATATAAAAATGTTTATACACCTTCACCCACCCACCCACACCACCCACTCATAATGATGACGTTTGGATTGAAATGGGAAGGAAAGGGGAAAACTATAACTTTTTACCGTTAGTATTTTTTTCTACAGTACGTAAGTATTCACTTGATAACATATAAACCTGATCAAATACTTTCACCATTAAACAAATAAATGAAAGATGAACCCCTAGTAGAGATTACCTTAAAATTTTAGCAACGATTCAGACCAAAAAAATACTGGGAGATGTGATTTATTACCTACCATACAACTGACTATTAAAATGCTGTCACCTCAATGTCCCAGACAACTGAGTTGTATGTTAGAATACAAGTCAGGCTACTGCTGCTGCTGCCATCATAGGCTTGAAGTCACTAGCACTTTCCTACACCCAGATTGGGTCAACACAGTTCTATTAAATTGTGTGAGAACCCAAATTTCATATTCAATCCAGTTGTTTTGGCCCATTTACATAGGAAATTATTTTGATAAAAATTAGAATTTTTATTATCTGATAAATAGCGCAAGCAGAACTTTCTGTTCTTTCTCTCTTCAGGTAAGCAGAGTGAGTTAGGAAGAGAATTTGTCAAAAAGCAGGTAGTTAATTCCCCACATTTTAGGAAGGATGCTATTATGCATAACACCTAATCTCATCAAGAACGCTTTTTAGCCCCCTTCCAGTTTCATCTTTGGTGTATGACCTTGCAGCTAGCACTACATATATTTTAACAAAATTTATATTTCCATTTTTCTGAATATATGAAAAGAAATTCTTTTTACAATATGAACCACATTTTCAACTTTACTGGCGTGTTGCAGTTGAGCACCCATGAAAACATTAAGCCTGAAGTACTGAAGGACAACAAGTAACTTATTTTTTGTGCGTGAAAAAAGTCTAATTCTCTATGAAATGCTATTTTTCTCCAAGACAATTTACTGAGAGTAGAAGTTTAGTAACCACTCCTTGATAATGATATTGTTGTGTTATTATGATTTTATAAATTATTAATATACAATCTGGTTGTCCATAATGCAGAGAAAGTTGTGTGCTTTGGTATGTCTTTGAGTTAGGGGGTGTGTGTGTGTATGTTTGCAGTCACAATAACTTGGGACTGACAAAACATACTAAAGATGATCCTCGCACGCTCACCGTTTTACGTCCCCCTCAGGCTATCACATTGTGTGAGAACTCAAACTTCATATTCAATCCAGTTGTGTTGGCTCATCTACATAGGAAATTATCTTGATAAAAATTAGAGCCTGCATTAGAGCCAAGAAGGCAAGAATTCACATGAAGGTACAGAGCTGAGAGATAGTTTTGTTGTCAAATCAGCTCCCCCGGGGTTCAATCATTTATTCAACAAGTATTTATTAAGAATCTAATATGTGTCAGGCAGAACTAGGCACTGAGGATACGGCAGAGAAAAAAGTTATGATTTCAATGTCTTAGGGAATGTTTGCAGATTGGTTTCCCCAGGGAGCAGACTCTGAACTGGAGATTTATTGGGTTGTGTTTTGGATTCAATGTGTGGGGAAGGGAAGGGCAGGAAGAAGGAATGGACAGAGGGAGAGCGGGCTGTACATAATTTCAGTAGGTCGTAATCATTTTATTCTCACTGCCCAAATCCCTTTTCTCTGGAACTCCTTGTTCCTGAGATTCCTATCTTTCTCCTTTCAGGGCCTTGGCTAACCAGCCAAGCCATTGCTGTTATCCATGAGTCCACTTATACTCCTACCTTGAGCCACTTCTCTTTCAATACCAATTGGATGAGCCAGAAAAATGCCCAAAGCTCTTGCCCATTGGGAGGATTTCCACTCATTACTGATTATCAAGGACTGACAACCTCGAGTAAGGTTGTGTTGCTACCACTGTTCATTTTCAGCTTTCATTCCCATACTAAACTGACCTACCTATGAACCAAGCTTGGAGGTCTTTTCCTCATCCGTTAGTGGGTCATGAGGGATCTCCCAGGGGCCCTACCTGTTGAAGTGCAGGTGAGAGAGAAGTGCTGGTGCAGAAACAGTGGTGGATGACATGTGGATCTGTCCTACCTCCCCTGGTAGCTTGTTCGTGCACTCCAGAATTGCTCATACTGAATCTTGGCTGTACCACTTCCAATTTAAGATGGATTGCTGCTGGGCCCATCCACTTTTATGACTAGGTGAATCTGACAGAACTCAGGTCATGATGGACAGTTCTGGCTGCACGGGCATTTGATGTCCCGTGGTCTGTCTCTTCCCCAAAGCTCTAGGGCCAGACTGCAAATATGTATTACTGTCTGTTCAAGTGACTACAACTGTTTCTGATCCTCTTTTCTGATAGGGATGGAAAAGAATTCATTTGCCAGATCAATAGCTGAGTAGCATGAATTTGAGGTTGTGTTAATCCGCTCTAGCACAGATAATACATCTAACGTAGCAGCTGCAACTCGGGCTCTTACTTTCTGAGTTTGCGATAGCATACCACCATCCTCCAGGATCCATCTGTTTCTTTATAGGGGCCAAACTTATGAATTAAATGCCATTATGATGGGAATCACCATCCCTACCTCCTTTAGATGTAATAGTAGCACTAATTTCTGCCATTCTCTTTGAAATAGTAGCACTAATTTTTGACATTACTTTTGATTTCCTATCTTAGCTTAGAGTGTGATGCAATTTCAAAGACTCCCACTTGGACTTCCTCACTATGAGAGCTCTTGCCCCACAGGCCAAGCGCTCTCTGTGTCACAACCACTAGGTATGTTCAGACTAATTATACTTTGGGGACTTGGGAAATGAATACTGTATGGGTCCATGGACTCAGTGGACCCACTGTGACCTGAACTTGGTCAAGGGCTACATTTACTGCCTGGCTCTTCTACATCCTCATACTAATGGGGGACCATGATGTAACCTCCTGGTGTCAATGACAATTCAAACTCAGTGTCTAAGAGTCCTCTCAATGTTGACTAATCTTCCTTCTTCAGTGTACAGCTACTCAAGTAATTGGCTACAGGCTCTTTTGGGGGAATAATTATTAAGTACACTTGCGTGGTGTTAGGCCCTTCTTCCCAGGGCCTGCCATCTCTTTCAGTCGATGAATGCTGGGTCTGAAACCTGGCTCAGGCCTGGAAACTGGGCAAAGAATTGTGACCTTGCATTGGGATGACTGCCCTCTTCCTTGATTCTCATCTTTGCAAAGTATCACTTCATCTATCCTTGATATCTTTTGACTATATATATTGAATAGTACCCTTGTTGGCTGACCATTTATCCTCCACTCCCCGACCCAGGGATGCCACATATGATTAACCATCTACATAATCCTCTGTACTTCAGGCCCTTTGCCTGTACTTCTGACTCTGTCACTCACCATAATTGCCTTCTGACATGTGGCCTTTAATATTTCACGGTCTTATCACCCACCTGCTATTTGTGAGTTCAATACTATAAGAGAATCTCCAACTCTCAGCTCTATCTTGCAGAGGAGAGCCACCACTGAACTTTTTAGTGATACTGGCACCCATCTCACCAGGTCCTTCTTTATTACTTTGGGAATTGGCGTATCATTTGGGCCCTCCCATGGAACATAGTTCTCTAATTGGTTTTTCAGCCTTGTATAGTATATCCACTTTATCATGGCTCCCTTCTCTGAGTCTTTTATTCTTTTTTTTATTATGATTTACCATCTGTCATAGTTATTCTAGCTCATTTTGTGTGGGTCATTATTTTTACCACGCTTCTAGGTGTTATCTTAGTAGCATGTTCACATTATCTTCCAAAGTCCTTGTCAGGATGTTAAATCTTATATCCTGGGAAAGTGCTCCCTAATTGACATACTTTTCCTTACCAAACATTATGTTCAAATCCCTGATCAAGCATCCTCAGAATCCAGTCCCATGTGCATTATCCCAGCCCCTGCCATCTTAGCTAGTAACTCTTTTGGAGAATACCCCTTTCCTCTTTATCAAGTCCAGCATGTCCCTAGCTGGGTTATGTCTTGACTTTTCCCTAGTTGTTTGTCTAGTGAGCAGGAGAGGATGTGGGGACACAGCTGGAGGGGAACACAGTTTTGTCTTGTCACGGAGAGGCCCCTCCATTATCCTCTCACAAAGGATGGGTGCTAGTTCTTAGTAGACTGGGCTGCCTCTGCAGACTCAGTGTTCAGGGGAATCGGTATTCAATATTTTCAGGAGCATCAACCCAGATGTTCCTATCCCATGTATCAGGGTCACATTCTATTGGGTTTTTTTTTTAGTTTTATTGAGGTCATAATAGTTTATAACATTGTGAAATTTCAATTGTACATTATTATTTGTCACTCACCATATAAACATGTCCCTTTACCCCTTGTGACCACCTCCCAACCCCTTTCCACTCTGGTCACCACTAAACTGTTTTCTTTGTCCATATGTTTGTTTATCTTCCACGTATGAGTGAAATCACATGGGGTTTGTCTTTCTCTGTCGAGCTCATTTCACTTAACATAATACCATCAAAGTCCGTCTTTGTTGTTGCGAATGGAATAATTTTGTCTTTTTTATGGTTGAGTAGTATTCCATTGTACATATACCATAACTTTTTATCCGATCATCAGTTGATGAGCACTTGGGTTGCTTCTACTTCTTGGCTATAGTGAATAGTGCTTCAATGAACATAGGGGTGCATAAGTCTCTTCGAATTGTTGAGTATTTGGATAAATACTCAGTAGTGGGATAGCTGGGTCATATGGTATTTCTATTTTTAGTTTTTTGAGGAATCTCCATACTGTTTTCCATAGTGGCTGCACTGTTTGCATTATCACCAGCAGTGTATGAGGGCTCCCTTTTCTCCACATTCTCTCCAACATTTGTTATTTTTTGTCCTCATGATTATAGCCATTCTAATGGGTGTAAGGTGACAGCTTAGTATAGTTTTGATTTGCATTTTCCTGATGATTAGAGATATTGAACATCTTTTCATGTGCATATTGACCAACTGTATATATTCTTTGGAAAAATGTCTATTCATATTCTCTTCTCAGTTTTTTATTGGGATATTTTGTTGTTGTTGTTGTTGACTTGCGTGGGTTCTTTATATATTTTGGAGATTAACCCCTTGTGAGATATGTGATTTGCAAATACTTTCTCCCAGTTGGTGGGTTATATTTTCATTTTGTTCCTGGTTTCCTGGTTTCTTTTGCCTTGTAGAAGCTCTTTAGTCTGATCAAGTCCCACTTGTTTATTTTTTCTTTTGTTTCCCTTGTCCAAGTAGACATGGTATTTGAAAAAATCCTTCTAAGACCGATATCAGAGAGCATATTGCCTATATTTCCTTCTGAGAGTTTTATGGTTTCGCATCTTACCTTCAAGTCTTTAATCCATTTTGAGTTAATTTTTGTGTACGGCAAAAGATAATGGTCTACTTTCATTCCTTTGCATGTGGCTGTCCAGTTTCCCCAACATCATTTATTGAAGAGACTTTCCTTTCTCCATTTTATGTTCTTAGCTCCTTTGTTGAAGATTAGCTCTCTGTAGATGTGTGGTTCTATTTTTGGGCTTTCAATTCAATTCCACTGATCTGTGTGTCTATTTTGTACCAGTACCATGCCTTTTTGATTATTATTGCTTTGTAGTATATTTTGAAGTCAGTGATTTTGATGCCTCTAGCTTTGCTCTTTTTTCTCAGGATTGCTTTAGCTATTCAGGGTCTTTTGTTGCCCCATATGAATTTTAAGATTCTTTGTTCTATTTCCATTAAGAATGTCATTGGGATTCTGATTGGGATTGCATTGAATCTGTAGATTGCTTTGGGTAGCATGGACATTTTAACTATATTTATTCTTCCGATACATGTGCATGGAATATCTTTCCATTTCTTTATGTCATCATCAGTCTCTTTCAATAATATCTTATAGTTTTTATTGTATAGGCCTTTCACCTCCTTGGTTAAATTTATCCCTAGATATTTTATTCTTTTTGATGTGATTATAAATGGGATTGTATTCTTGAGTTCTCTTTCTATTAGTTCATTACTAGAGTGTAGAGATACAACTGATTTTTGTAAGTTAATTTTGTACCCTGCAACTTTGCTGTAGTTTTTGATTATTTCTAATAGTTTTGCAATGAATTCTTTGGGATTTTCTATATATAAAATCATGTCATCTGCAAACAGTGAGAGTTTCACTTCTTCATTATCTATTTGGATTTCTTTTATTTCTTTTTCTTGCCTAATTGCTCTGGCCAAAACCTCCAGTACTATGTTGAATAAGAGTGGTAAGAGTCAGCATCCTTGTCTTGTTCCTGTTCTAGAGGTAAAGCTTTCAGTTTTTCCCCAGTGAGTATGAGGTTGGCTGTGAATTTTTCATATATACCCTTTATTATGTTGAGATACTTTCCTTCTGTACCCATTTTATTGAGAATTTTTATCATAAATAGAAGTTGGATCTTGTCAAATGCTTTCTCAATATCTGTTGAGATGATCATGTGGTTTTTATTCCTCATTTTGTTAATGTGGTGTATGACATTGATTGATTTGCTGATGTTGAACCATCCCTGTGTCCCTGGTATAAATCCCACTTGATCATGGTGCATGATTTTTTTAATGTACTGCTGTATTTGATTTGCCAATATTTTGTTGAGAATTTTTGCATCTGTGTTCATCAGCGATATTGGCCTGTAATTTCCTTCTTTGTGTTGTCCTTGTCTGGCTTTGAGATCAGGGTGATGCTGGCCTCATAAAGTATGTTAGGAAATTTTCCATCTTCTTCAATTTTTTGGAATAGTTTTAGAAGGATAGATGTTAAATCTTCTTTGAATATTTAGTGGAATTCTTCAGAGAAGCCATCTGGTCTTGGACTTTTACTTTGGGGGAGTTTTTTGATTACGATTCAATGTCTTTTCTGTGATTGGTCTATTCAGATTCTCTATTTCTTCTTGATTCAATTTTGGGAGGTTGTATGAGTCTAAGGATTTATCCATTTCTTCTAGATTGTCCAATTTGTTGGCATATAGTTTTTCATAGTATTCTTTTATAATTCTTTATATTTCTGTGTATCCGTTGTAACTTCTCCTCTTTCACTTCTAATTTTACTTATTTGAGCCTTCTCTCTTTTTTTCTTGGTGAGGCTGTCTAAAGGTTTGTCAATTTTGTTAATCTTCTCAAAGAACCAACTCTTTGTTTCATTGATCCTTTCTACTGTTTTTTGTTGTTGTTGTTTCAATTTCATTTATTTCTGCTCTAATTTTTATAATTTCTGCTGACTTTGAGCTTTGTTTTTTCTTCTTTTTCTAATTCTGTTAGGTGTAGTTTAAGATCGCTTTTTTGAGATTTTTCTTGTTTGTTAAAGTTGGGCCTGTATTGCTATGAATTTCCCTCTTAGGACTGCTTTTGCTGCATTCCATATGAGTTGGTATGATGTATTTTCATTTTCATTTGTCTCTAGATATTTTTGATTTATCCTTTAATTTCTTAATGATCCATTGGTTATTCAATAGCATGTCATTTATTCTCCACATATTTGTGACTTCCCCAGCTTATTTCTTGTAGCTGGTCTCTAGTTTCGTAGCATTATGATTGGAAAACACACTTGATGTGATTTCAATCTTCTTAAATTTATTGAGGCTTGGCTTGTTTCCTGACATATGGTCTCTCCTTGAGAATGTTCTATGCATACTTGAGAAGAATGTATATTTTGCTGTCTTTGGATAGAGTTGTTCTATATATATCTATTAAGTCCATCTGGTCTAGATTTTCATTTAAATCCACTATTTCCTTGTTGATTTTCTGTCTCAATGATCTATCCTTTGATATAAGTGGGGTGTTAAGGCCCCCAGTATTATTGTGTTGTTGTTAATATCTCCTTTTAGGTTTGTTTTATAGTTGCTTTTTGTACTTCAGTGCTCCTGTGTTGGGTGCATCTATTTATAAGTGTTATGTCTTCTTGGTAGAGTGCCCCTTTTATCATTATCTACTGCCCCTTTGTCTCTCATTGTCTTTATCTTGAAGTCTACTTTGTCTGATATAAGTATTGCAACATCTGCTTTCTTTTGTTTGCCATTAGCTTAGAGTATTGTCTTCCATCCCTTCACTTTAGGCTGTGTTTGTCTTTAGAGCTGAGATGTGTTTCCTGGAGGCAGTGTATTGTTGGGTCTTGTTTTTTAATCCATCCCACCACTCTGTGTCTTTTCATTGGAGTATTCAGTCTCTTTACATTTAGAGTGATTATTGATATATGAGGGCTTAATGCTGCCATTTTATCACTCATTTTCTGATTATCCTGTAATTCCCTTGTTTCTTGTCTCATGTATTTCAGACTACCAATTCAGTTTGGTAGTTCTCTATGATGGTTTTCTCAGTTTTTTCTTTATTTATCATTTGTGTCTCTGTTCTGATTGTTTAGTGGTTACCTTCAGGTTTGTATAAAAAATCTTGTAGATGAGATGTTCTATTTTCTGATAGCCTCTTATTTCCTTAGTCTAAGCTGATTCCATCCATTTCCTCTTCCCCTTCTAAGTTGTTGTTGTGACAACTTATCTCATCTTGTGTTGTGAGTTTGTGTTTAAAATGATGAGATTATATTTATTTTTGATGTTTTTCTTCCCCTTATCTTTAATGCTATAATTAAGTGTTTGCTAACCTGTTCTGACAGAGAGCTGCAATTTTCTGATTTTGTCTGCCTATTTATCTCCTTGCTCAATGCTTTGTAAACCCTTTCTTTTTTTTTTTCAGGTATGAGGGCTTCTTGTTCATATCTTGTAGCAGGGTATCTTATGGTGATGAACTCCTCAGCTTTTGTTTATCTGGGAAAGTTTTTATTTCCCCATCTTATCTGAAGGATATTTTCACTGAATAGAGTATTCTTGGCTGAAAGTTTTTGTCTTCCAGAATTTTGAATATATAATTTCACTCTCTCCTAGCCTGTAAGTTTTTGTTTTTTTAAATATTCCCCTGCCCTGGCACTCCTCTTTTTTTTAATGTATACTTTTTGGTGAGGAAGATTGGCCATGGGATAACATCTGTCGACAACCTTCCTCTTTCCCCACCCCCCCCAAAGCCCCAGCACATAGTTGTATATCCTAGTTGCAAGTCATTTTAGCTCTTCTATATGTGATGCCACCACAGCATGGCTTAATGAGCAGTGCATAGGTCTGCCCAGGATCTGAACCAGCTAACCCTGGGCTGCCACAGCACAACACATGAACTTAACCTATCAGCCACGGGACTGGCCTGCACCTGTAACGTTTCTGATGAGAAATTCACTGAAAGCCTGATAGTGGTTCCTTTGTAAGTTATTTTCTTCTGCCTTGCTTCCCTTAACATTCTTTCTTTGTTATTGACTTTTGCCAGTTTACTACTATATGCCTTGGAGAACGTCTTTTTACGCTGATATAATTAGGAGTTATATTACCTTCTTTTACTTGTATTTCCAGCTCCTTGCCCAGATTTGGGAAGTTCTCAGCTATTATTCCTTTGAACAAGCTTTCTGCTCCATTCTCCCACACTTCTCCCTCTGGAATACCTATAATCCTTATGCTGCATTTCTTAATTGAGTCAGATATTTCTCAGAGAATTTCTTCATTTTTATTTCGTCTTAGTTCTCTCTCTTCCTCCTTCTGAAGCATTTCTATATTTCTGTCCTCTAGACTGCTAATTCTGTCCTCCATAATATCAGCTCTGTTATTCAGAGACTCCAGGTTTTTTTTAATCCCATCTATTGTATTTTTCATCTCCAACATTTCTGATTGGTTTTTCTTTATAGTTTCAATCTCTTTTGTGAAGAATTTCCTCTATTCATTAATTTTGTTCCTGAACTTTGTTCATTGAACTGTCTATCTGTATTTTCTTGCAACTCAATGAGGTCATTTTTGTGATAACTATTTTGAATTCTCTGTCATTTAGATTGTACATTTCTGTGCCTTCAGTGTTGATTTATGGGTGCTTGTCATTTTCCTTCAGTCTAGAATATTAATATATTTCTTCACACTATGTGATGGCATGTCTTCACATAGAGACAGTATCTCATTGCAGATTCCACCTTCTGCCACTGTGGGGGGTTAGGAGCTTCATATTCTGGATCTGCTGCAATTTTTCACAGCTGTGCCTGTCCTTTGGAATCTATGCTGATTGGGCCCATCTGCAATTGCCTGCTTCCTCACAGTTGCTGCTTTTCTAATATATGTGCAGTCACTCTGGCTGATTGGCTGAACTGGAGCACTGGGCAGCAGGAGGAGCACTTTCTTTCATGTGTGCCATCCCATCTCACTCTGCCCTCACTATCTGCTCTTCCTAGGGTGCTGGTTTGATGATGACACCCCAGCAAGAGCTTAGCCATCTCTGTGTGGGGCTTTTCCATGGGCTGTGAGGGAATTTGGAGAGTTAAGGTATTCCCATGGAGAGCCATCCCTCCCTTCTCTTTTTTCAGAGTCTTGCCCAGTCCCACAACCTGGGTTTGCTACCATTGGAAGAGGGAGAGGTGATCCCCTTACCTCTTTCCACTTCCTCCTGGGGAGCCCAGTACCTTCACCTTCAGAAGTATGGCTGTGTGGGTCTCTCAGACATCTTTTGTGTTGTGTGAATGTCCTCTGTTTATGAATGTCCTTTTCATTGTATCTTAGTGGGGAGATTCTAAGGGAAGATCTCACTCTGCCGTGATGCTGACGTCACTCCGGCTCACATTCTTTATCAACCAGGCTCCTGAGTTTGGCATAGCAGACCTTCTTTTGTTTGGAATTTGACTTTATTTGGAACTCTGCTACCCTTTCAATGAAGTCCTGGGTTTGGTCCTTTGCTTTCTCTGCCCTCCCACTGCAGAAGGTGAGAGCATCTTTACATGCTTTTAAAGAAGTGTCCTGGTTTTCACACTTAGCTTTTATTTGATATGTAAGCACTCCTAACTTCTTTTTCTTTTTCCAGAGGTCAATGGGCTTAGCAATAGCCACCCAATCTCATTGTACTTATAAGTACTATTTTCCATATATCTCAAAATATGACCAGCAAATGTGTTCTCTTCTACCGGTGTACCTTCTCAATTTACCAATGGTGAAACTTTTCAACATTGCACTGTGTGTCAGAGACTTTCTGTGCTCTACTTGCCACCAGCGAGTGGGTTCTCATTGCCAGCAAGCAGCAAGTAAGTCAGCTCCAAAATCCCACCCCAGCACCTGATTTCTCCACTCACTCCTAGTACCAACTGTTTCAGGTTTGGCTCTTGGGAAGCAGACTCTGAGATGGAGATTAATATGCACAATGTTTATTGGAGAGAGTTTTCAACTGTAGGAAGATGCCCAACTGGACAGAGAAAGAAGTTGAAGTGGGATACAGTCTCAGTGGATGTTGAGCTGACCCTAATGGGAGTTCCAAATCTGGAATAAACCTTCAGAGTTGTCCTGACTTGAGGTGAAGGGGCTGCACCTTCATATCAGTCGTGGGATACTTGCTGTTCCAGAAAGGGTCTGTGACGTGGGGCAAGGTGACTTTCTGCAGCCAAGCCTGTCCTTGTTGAAGCTGAAAGCTAAGAGCTTTCTGTGGGCAGCACTCTCCACTAGGGGGAGAAGTTCCTTTCTTCCTGAAGAGGAATCTGGATGGTGGTGCAACAGTTTCAAACTACAGTCTTAATAACGACAATCACCATTTCCCAGGGCTTTGTCTGTGCCAAGCATTGTGCTATGTGCATTATTGACATTATTTCATCTAATTTTCTTGAGTCCTATGGGATAAATACCATGGTTTTTTCCATTTTAAAATGAGAAAACTGAGGCTTGTAGAGGGTAAGCACCTTTTCTGAGGTGGTGGCTGGTGAGCAAAGGAGCTGGAATTTGAACTTAATCACTTGCGTTGAGGCACCTACATCTGGCCATCCTCATAATCTGAGTTAAAGGCATCCATGCATCAAAACACAGCCCAGCTGAATGGACTGGTGGCAGGTTGTTTGTTGCTATTCTATCCTCTTGGCTGGATATTCTCCATTCTTACTCCAGCATGCCGTTTGTCTATACTACACTTTTGTGCAAATTAGAGAAAGGTACTGTTCCCCACCTTTGGTGAGTGTCACAATTCCTTGGGCACATCGCTTTCCCAGCTAATAGCACCTTTTGGTGTAGAATAAAACATCATTTTCTTCAGGGACCTCAGATCTACTCCAGGGCACAAAGCTTGGCAAGCCAGACTCAGGCTGGATTTTTAGCCCCAACTTGTCCCCTTGGATCAATACCAGCGTTCATGGCATTTTGCCATACAAATGGTTTCAAGTGCTGCTCTCAAATACAGTTGGCTCCTAAATCCCCATTTTCAGCCTTCATCAGTGCCCTGAGCTTTGTGTGTGTTTAATCCATGAGCCACTAGATATCCTCATTTGTAATTCCTCCAAAAACTTAAAATTGACACTTAAAACTTGAAAACTTTGAAAGCATAATTCCTCATCTTCCTCCTCCATCCATACAAAAATCTGTTTTTTCTTCTATATTTTCTAACTTTGTCATTGGCACCGCCATCTCTCAGTTCCCCAGGTTTGAAACAAGAACTCAGTTAACATTTATTATGCACCTAGGATGTGTCTGACCCTGTGCTGATGAACAAGACAAGCAAGGTCTTTCTCCTCATTGAGTTTATGACCTGCTGAGAGAGACAGACAAAACCTAGTAAGCAGATATGTAAAATAAGCCCTGATTGAGATTGCCATTATGAAAAATATTAGCAGGGTGATGTGAAAGACATTAACTGGGGAAGGGTTTTATTTACTTTATTTATTGCTAAGGAAGATTCACCCTGAGCTAAAATCTATGCCAATCTTCCTCTATTTTTTAGTATGTGGGCCACTAGCACAGCAGGCTGCTAACAGAGTGGTATAGGTCTGCACCAGGGAAGAGAAGCCAGGCCGTTGAAGCGGAGTGTGCTGAACTTAACCACTAGGCCACCAAGGCTGGCCCATGGTTTTATTTTTAATAAGATGGTCAAGGAATGCTTCACTCTTGTATCCTGCACAACCCAGGTCTATGGCTTGTGTTTCCTAACCAGTTCATAAACCAGCCTCCTTTCTTCTGGTTCCCCTGTATGTTCTTGCATTTAGGACATCATGTTTCCTTGCCATAATTCCATGCATCCCAGCCACTGCTATGCCACTGTCATGGTCTTTTTCCATTCCAGCCTCCATATAAAGTCACAGATTTGACTACGTCATTGCCTTCCTTAAAATATGACCATTTCTTCTCTTCTTCTTGAGTATAAAACTCAAGTTTCCAGGCATGGAATACTAGACATTCCTACCTTGGATCCTGCCAGTGTCTCTAGACTCTCTCCCATAATTCCCTGTGGACATCCTGCCTTCTAGCCATATTGAATCACTTACAGTTCCCTTACCATGCACTCATCTGCCTCTGTTCCATGTATAGCTGTTTTTCTTGGAACACCTCACCACCTCCCCCAGAGCATATCAGCATGCTTGGTGTTTTAAGGATTGTGATTGACTCACTTCCTCCAAATCTTTCTTTGAGAATTGTCAGCTGTACCCTCATGATGGCACATTTCTGTGTCACACTTACTATCCTCCAGAAAATGTGGCTTGCTGGTTTTATTTATTTAATTTTCTCTTGCTCACATGTCAGTTTAAAACACTCTTGGTCAGGTTACTGAGTCTTCTTCCAAACATATTCTTCCCAGTTTTTGTAATATGTATTTCGTCTCTTGCCAGAAGTTACATCCAACATACCTATACACCTAACACCCTACGTAGTGCTATATGACTTGATATGCTCCTCTCTCTTCCAGAGACAGAAATTTTTATTGGGAAAAGGGATTAAAATGTCATGTAGACCCCAATGTCCTTCTCTTTCCTAATTTTAAACTCTCCAGGGATAAAATCCAGGTTTCTTTTGATTGTTTCATTGGCTTTGGGGCTCTTCTCATTACATCCAGTACTTATTAACTTATTCAAATATCATGTATTGAACACTTTAGTGGTTCTGAGCACACCTATGAAGTCAAACATATGTTGGTCCAATCCTATTCCACCACTTACCAACTCTTGGGCAAGTCATTTAAACTCTCTGAGTGCCAACGTCTTTATCTGGAAAGTGGGAATGAAGCCATTTTCATGTTACAATAATAATAATAATAATATTTATTCATTTACTGAGTACCTACTTTGTGCCAACATATGCTAACCTCATTACACATCTTGTTGCTAATTTTCAGTTATCCTGCAAGTGGATCTTACTAGCCTCTGTTTTATAGATGAGGAGGCTGAGGCTCCCAGATTAGAGGGCTTTTCCAGGATTACTCAGCTGAAAAGTGGTGGTCTAGGTCGATGTCCGTGTTACTACAAATCATGAACTCTTGCTGGTCCTTTGGCTGCTGAAAGAGAATTTATCTCACGACTTCATACGTCTCCCTTCTTTGGTGTTAGTAGGGATTCTGCTTCCAAATTTTCACTCCATAAACAGTCTCTTATACTTATTATAGCTCTAGTCATTTTATTTTCCCCTTATTTCAACTTTATTAAATTTGTTGAACTTGCCAATAGTTCAGGTGATTTTTTTGATAGCTTTTTTGTTTTATCTGACTAAATACGTACCTACTTACTGAAAAAAAAAGACAAAAAAGAATAGGGATGGGAATAAAGAACCCTCCAATTCCTACCTCCCAGGTCATTATTAGTGTTTGATTTTTATTTCTTTCTCCACATTTGTAATATTTTTTATCGCTCAACTCCTGGATAATTTATTCTATCTTATCTAAGAACCCATCATCCTAGCAATATAAAGCAATATAGAAGGCGGTCTGTAAGTCTTCTCATCTTAATTTGATCAGTTTGCATTTTTAACGCCCATAATTGGTGACCACATAAATAGGAAGTCAAACAAAATTCTTACCTTGAAAGCAAATGCCATAATTCCCTGAGGCCATTGGAGTCTTTGGAACACACAACTCCTCCTAAAAATGGCTGTCTTATTGGAGCCCTGGTTATATAAAGATCACTGGTTATAGATAAAAATTTTAACCTTGCTTGTTAGTCATCTCAATCTTCATGATCTCTTGACAATCTTCTAAAATATTGGTAGTAACTTACATGGATTAGAGCCAGCTGAATTGCCAAACTCTATTGATTTCAGGAAAAACAGCTACTCGTAGACCTTACTTTGACAAAGCTATATGCATCTTTAATATACAAGGGACTCACATAAATCTTTAAGAAAATGAACACTGCTCAATAGAAAAATGAGTATATAAACACATTTTATAAAAGAAGAAATATAAACAACAATAAAATATTCTAGTCAGCTCCCATTAGTAATCAAATAAATATAAATTTTAAAAAGACTATTATTAGTTATTAGAATATTAAAGATTTTAAAAATTGCTAAAAGTTAAAGCTGATGAGTATATGGTGAAATGAACTCATGCTGGCAGTGGAAAGCAATTTGGAAATATGTATTGAAAACTTTATTCTTCATATTCTTTGATGCAAAATCTCCCTTCCAAGCCAGCCCTGATGGCCTAGTGGTTAAAGTTCAAGTCTCTCGCTGCTTTGGCAGCCCAGGTTCGCTTCCTGGTCATGGAACCACACCGCCTTTCTGTCGGCCTGTCTGTCGGTAGCCGTGCTGTGGGAGCAGCTCACATAGAAGAACTAGAAGGACTTATGACTAGGATATACAACCATGCACCGGGGCTTTGAGAAGGAAAAACAGAAAACAAAGAGGAAGATTCCTAACAGATGTTAGCTCGGGACAAATCTTTTCCTACAAAGAAAAAAAAATCTCCCTTCCAGAATCTGGTGTAAGGAAATACCGATGTAATTTAGACAGACAAAAATACAAACAAAAACGTTTATTATAGTCTCATATAATAAAAAGAAAAAAGGGAGAATAGCTTCAAATGGGGCTCTGGTTAAGTAAAATATGTATATTTTTATAATGAAATACTATTTTGGCTATTAAAATTACGTTTATGAAGAATTTTTAATGACACAGAAAGATGATAATACTACAATATTTTATTAAAAAGAATACAAAATTGCATATTTAGATGCTAGCTGCATGAAAATATTCATATAAAATACTGGAAGTAAATATATCTGATTAAAAGTTAACAGAGGTTATTTCCGTAGATTATTTCTAGGTGGCACGGTTATTGGCTGATTTTTAACTGATGTCTTCCAACTTCTTACATTATGCTTTCTTTCAAATCCTCAGTAGTAAAATAATAAACATTTTTTGTAAAGCAGTATACCAGAGCATTATTCATAGTATTTATAACCACTTACAAGTTATTTTGGTCATATTGAACTTCTCGGAAAAATTGTCCTGATTTTGTTTCCTTCCTGTCCTTGTCTGAGATGAGGGACTGGAGTAGCAGGTCATCAATGAGCCATGACATTTACAGTCCTCAGAGTTCCTGCTCCTCCTGCTTTTGAAAGATCCCCAAATCCCAGTCTGCTCTTATTATTGCCCTCAGGACTGGGGTCGTCTTGCGATCCTAAGGAACTGTGCACTTTCCCTCCTGCTACTCTGCTAAGCAGGAAGAGTAGACTCTGTTTTCACCTGGAGGCTACCAACTCTTAGCTACAAATCAAAGTAATTGGCTGGAGTTGGTCAAAAATACAGAGAGGGCACATTCCTCAGAGATAAGAAAATGATGAGTTGGTCCCGTCTGTACTCATCTTCCTACCCTTTTGTTCTTGGTCTCTAACATTACATCCTTGATGACTTATGGGTTTCTGAAATGAGGAGAGTTGAATGAAGTCTGAGTTTTATCTGGCTCAAATCAGAACACTAGATTATAGAAATATTCAAGAGACATTAATAATCAAGATGAATTGTGCTTTTGAGTGGTTGCTATCAAGACAGCTAAGAAAATACTCAATTCCTGAGACTGTCAACTAAACCAAAATACAAGGACACAGACAGCGTGGTGCTGCGCACTCAGGGTGTGCTGGATATTTCCCATCATTTGCTATTTTATATTGATGGTGGGCAGCAATACTGCCCTTGTTCATTCCATAGCCGAGAAGATAATGATAAAAATACCCAACACTCAGTGATATTTTTTACAAAGTGCGCTCACATACACTGTCTCATTTAAGAGAGGAAGTCAGTATGGTAAAATGGAAGGAATTCTGGCTTTGGATTCAGACAGACCTGGACTTAAGTTCCACCTCTGCCATTTACTGCTTGTGAGATCTGTCTGCAAATTTGCAAATAATGCTTACTTTGCAGTTTTGATATGAAAATTATCAAGTACCAGGTTTGCTCATTTTTTTAATTCATTATTCAAAAGGCACTGTTTGTTCAACCTCAGTAATCAAAGAAATATGAATTAAAACAATATGCAGTATATAGGGAACCAAATTAGACATTATTCCTCTTTACATAGAACTTATAGTCTAGTGGGTTTAGATAACCATTAATCAAATAATAACAAATAAATTAAAAATTGCCACTGCAATAAATGCTATAAAGGATAGTTTCCTGATCCTACTCAAGTAAAAGCTTGTGCTTAAGCTGGGGTCTGAAGGATGTGCATGAGTTTCCCAGGGAAAGATGGGAAAGAGGAGCATTCTAGAAGAGGAACTAGGATGTGAAATGGCTGGGAAGTGTGGCAAGTAAGTGGCACAGACAGAGAACAAGGGACAGGGTGACAGGTGTGACTGGAAAGGTGAGTGAGGGCCACACTGTGATGGACTTTTGAATCACTGAGTTTGATTTTATCCCCAAAGCAATGGGACACCATAGGGGAACATGATCATATTTCATGTTGAAAATCATAAAAACTAGATGAGAGAGGGCCCAGAGAAGCTGTAGTTAGATCAGTTAAGAGACTAACATAGCAGTTCAGGAGAGAGACCATGGTAGCTTTGACTGGGTTGGTGATGATGGGAAATACAGAGAAGTGGATGAAATCCAGAGATGTTTAGGAGACAGAATACAACTTCGTTACGGAATGAATGTGTATACCAACAGGAATATCTACAAAGCCTACTCGGTTTCTGGATTCATAAATCAAAGTCATAAAAACAAGATTGACCGGCAAACATCAGGAGTTCCTTATCTGGACAAGTGGAGTCTGAGGTATCTTTAAGAGAACCAAAAGGAGAATTATATAGGCAGTTGGCACACGATCAGCTTTTAACAAAATGACATGTATTATTCATCATATTATGTAAAGATTTTGTACTCACAACATTACAAGAAACTGCCTATACACTGTCCTATGGACCAATACTTCCCGTACTGGTCAGGGTTCCTATTGTAGACAACTGACTCCACTCTAGCTCCTTGTAGCAGGGCAGTATTTATTAAAGAAAACAGGTTAACAAAAAATAAAATCTATAATAGACCCAGAGGACTAGCTTTGGATACTATATAATGATGAACAACACAGACAAGGGCAACATGACTCAGGACAAATATTCACCCCAAACCCTAGACTGTTTGGCACCTATTAAGCTTAAGGACAGGACCCCAGAACTCTGGCATCATCAGGAGAACAGACATCTCTGTCTATTGCCACCAGAAAAGCTGATATCGCCATGAGCATTGATTTGCCACCACACCTTGCTCACTTCTGCATCCAAACTTGGGGAGACTTCGTGTGATGGGTGTGAAGTAGATAATATGCCAACAGCTAGCTGCAAAAGAATATTGAAATCTAGTTCAGGAGAGGAGGTTAGGAGATGGCTGGATGGGTTTTGAGTGAGCCAACTTATAGTATCTGCCAGGCTTCCTTTTCGGCCCTTTTACCTTCAAGCACATCTCTCTTCCCAGCATCAGACTTCCAAACAATAGCCTGCTTCTGCCTGGATAGCACAGCAGTGGCTCACACAAGCAACCCACGCTCACCCTACCTCCAAGAGATGAAAAGGGTGGACAGAGGCAGAGGCAGCTTTTTGACTATCAAATATCTATTTTTCTCCTCTTCCTTTCTAAGCCTGATTTTGTCTGAGCTAACGGACCCAGTTTTTAAAAAATCACCATTTCTCAGGCTCTCTTGCAGATAAGGTGGGCCATGTGACACAGTTCTGAGCAGTGAAATGTGAATAAAATTGTGGGGTGGAAACTGGGGAATCTTTTAAAAAGGTGGGGACAGATACTGACCTGTTCCAATTTGTCTTAGAGCTTCCTTTTCCTTCCTGCCTGAAATGTAGAGGGGCTGGCAGATGCTTTGTGGCCATCTTGTGACCACCCCATGAGAAAAAGGCCCAGATAATCACAGCAGCCTCAGTCAAGACTATAAAAGCCTCTACCCCAGGTTGGGGTGCTCTTCCAGGCTTCCTCTTACGTAAGAGGAGAGTCTGCTCCTACTTCCGTAAGCCATTGTCCTCTGCAGTTTTCTATTACAAGCAACCAAATCCACATTTCTAACCAATAGAGCTTCCATTTGGGCTCTCATATCCCTTCTTGTCCCTTCAAATCCATTTTCTACACCATAGACAAATGATCCTTTAAAATGAACTTGATTATAGAATTTTCTTATCCAAAACCATTTCCCGTACTTGGAGAAACAATCTTTACATGATTTGGCCTCTGCCAACTCTCCAACTCCATCTTGAGAGACTTACCCTCTCTTTCACCAGGCTCTGGACACGCCAACTTTCCCGTCAAAGGCATTCTCAAATGCCTCCCCTTGGCAGAAGTGATCTCCCTCTGTCCTTGCCTCCTATGCATCCATTAGGTCTCAGCTTTAAATATTCTTTCCCCAACAGGCCTACTCTGACCTCACGATTTAACGTAAGCCTCCCCTGTTAATTTCTCTTGCTATTTCATGTTATTTTTCTTCCATAGCTCTTATATCAAATTGTATTTACATACAAGTTTATTTCTTTACTATGTTTCCCTCATTAAATCATAAACTCCATGAGGGCAAGGCCTTTATCTGCATTGTTCATACACTGAGCCCAGATCCTTGCACACAGTAAATGTTTAATAAATATTGGTTGAATGTTAAATGAATTAATCTATCAGACTCTGCCGTAGTGGACATGTTTGAGCAATCAAATCACAGAGTCAAATAGACTATGGGATTTTATTTAATAAAGGACCTTAGTTATCAACAGCCAAACACAAAGCTGGACATCAGAGAAATTAAATGAGTTTTGCAAGGGTCAAGCACTCCCTTGCCCCAAATGCTAAAAAGTTCTAGAATTAGCTAACTCACTTGTTGAGTAACTTTTATTCATTCAGTCATTTGACAAACATTTCTTGGGTGTTTATTATGTGCCAGGCTGTATGCTAGGAGGGAGGTGTTAGAGATGAAAACCACGTCCTGCCCTGGAAGAGTACATACATAATTCGATGTGGAGACAAGTGTCTCTGCAGAAGTAAGTGCAACATCCTCTGGGACCACAAAGTTGGGGCATCTAACCCATCCGAGGAGCCTAAGAGAAGCCTTCAACGAAATGATGACCTGTGCGTGAAGTCTTGAAAATAAACTGGAGTCCTACAGGCTGATGGACACGGAGGGGGACATTTCATCTGGAAGGAACAGCACATACAAAGACATGGACATTGAAACAGAAAGGCAAGAGCAAAGTGGGGGATTCATGAGAGACACCATCGACTCCTGACATTCGGTCAATATGGTAGGGAACTCTCTAGATCTGGCCTGCCAGGCCTCTCCTTATTGTAGAACGTACTGTGCTGTGTTGTGAGTTCTCATTTACTTCTCTGTCTCCCACACTAGACAGCACATAGAGCTATGTGATGAATACGCACTAAATGGATATTTTAGTTTGGGCAAAGACTGGATCGTGGAAGGCATGAGCAGGGGAGTGACGTCACTGAAATTTTATTTTTGACAGATTACCATTGTCTTGGGAATTGGGTGCGTGGGCAGGGGGAGGGCTGATTGAGAGGGGCGAAAAATGAAGGCAGCGCAAGTGCTAGAAGGGTACTGAAGTAGAGAAACTGTTTTGCAGATCCACTTTATACTTAAAGTAAAATCCTTTCTGGTAAACACCTTAAAAGATAATTAGCATTGAAAAAAAAACCTTGAAGTGGGTAACTATGAGCCAGCTGTATCCCATACATCGTGTATAATGTCAACCCAAAGCCTCATAAGGACTTCTTTAATGTGATATTAGAGTATAATAAACAATCTTGCCCTCTCCTATGGTTTGCCTTTGATTCCTAGGCCATCTCCCTCTTTCTCTCCTCTTCATCAGCAAACTTCTCGAAAAAAAGTCATCTGTTTTCTAAACTCAGCCCATTCTCAAACAATGGCCAATTGTGCTTTCCCTGCTTTTCTAAAACTTCTCACATTGCCTGAATGGTTCATTATGTTGATAGCTCTTGGGCTTCTAATACATTTTTTCTCTTCCTGCCTCCATCTTCATCCTGGCTCGACAATTGACTTGCTATAGTGAACTGCCTCTTAAATGCTAAAATTTTCTTCCTTTCTCTTACCAGTCAACATAGAACAATGTGATTGTCATTCACGTCCTAACCAGTACATTTGACTTTCAAATCAATATTCCCTAGCTTCTACTTCTTTCAAATGAGTGTATCATAGATCCCTCAAACTCAATATATCCAAATGTGAATGCGTTTTCTCCCTCCTCCCCATAAAGCCTTTTCTCCCCCCATATTCTTTGTCTTAGCTAATGAAATCATCATATACTCAATTAGCCAATGTGTATACCTCAGAGTAATTCCTGATTCCTCTTTTCCTGTCTCACACACTCCCCAAAATCCAATTAACTACCAAGTCTGATTCATTCTTTTTGTAAAATAACTTTTAGACTGTGGTGTAATGAGTAGAATTGTCCAAAAGTGACGCTGGAAGCTCACCCTCACTGTTTGAACAATGAGCAGCTGGATAGAGATTCTTCTCCCTGAGGGAGGGGCTGCACCCAAGCTCCGCTTCCCATGGGTCAAGAGGTTTCCTCCTTCCAGCAAGGTTAACCACATCATCTCATGGGCCAGAGCTTTCTAGGTTCTGAAGTACTCCTGTTCAATTCCCACACTCCTGGTACCTCAAATTCCATCTTTTGCTAGGCAGCCTATGTATTCCTCCAGTGGCAAGGCTGTTTTCTCAAGCTTGTTCTATAAGAAGAGCCATTGCTGAGTGGGGGGGCATCTTTCCACTGGAACGTAGACCCAAAATGCATGTCCAGCAGAGCTTAGGCCCAGCATGGCCCTCTGTGGAATAATGTTAGGGTCCAGAGATCCTCACTTTTTCTTGACTTCTTGATCCAACTTACAAGTTATCTTCTCCCCCAATAAATCCTATTCCTAAACCCTTGCCATATGCCCTTGTAAAATATGTCCCAAACCATCTGCGTATCAAGAGGTAAGCCACAAGGCACTTACCTCAACTGGAATGTCACGGTTCCTCTCTATCCTAAAGCAATACCTTTTGCTAAAATCCTTGTTACCTCTCAACTAGATTACTACCTGCTAACTGAACTGCTCAATCTTGCCCGTATTCATTTCACCCTTCACACACTGTCTGAGGGTGAATTTAAAATGAAAATCTGATTACCTACTCTCCCTTTTAAATCTTCAGTAGCAACATAGGGCTGATAATTGTGTTTTTCTTTTAAAGGGAAAAAATTCTTTTTGACTTCTAGCATTGACTTAAATTATTTATTATAATATTAACAAAATCTATAGACGCATAAGATTACATATAACAACTCTTTTTTATCATAGAAAATATAGAAATCTAAATCCAAAAATAAATATACAATTAAAGATAAACAAATCTGTAAAACCAATAAAATTCTAATTAACAACATTAATTTAATGTGAAAGATTAATAGCAGAAACATAAAGCTAAATCTTTCTATATTTCTATGTTCTATCTTTAATTTTTTTCTATACCTTAAATTTAAAAATACTAAGGAGGGCAATACTGTTTACTTAAGAACGCTGCACATAACAATATTAAGTAACCACAGTTTTGTTTGCTATTTTAGGATACTCAGACCACCTACTTATTCTAATTCTGCCTGTGGTATAATCATCAAATGCCAACTTTAATGAGCTGTCCCTTGGTCTCTATGAACCTATATTGGTAACTTGAAGATAAGGTTACCATTATGACACATTTAAACCTGCACTAAATGATTACCTAATCCAATTATTACTGGACTTGTGAATGGAAAAATAATATTTGCAGATATTTTTGTTTCTTGTAGTTGTTGAAAAAATATTCACGGCTGCAACACAAAGCCAGTGGAAAGATGTCAGTAAAAATGAGAAGTGACTTAGGGATGGAATGGTGGCGTAGTGGTTAAATTTGTGCACTCTGCTTCAGCGGCCCAGGGTTTGTTGCTATGGATCCTGCACATGGATCTACACACCACTCAACAAGCTGTGCTGTGGTGGTGTCCCACATATAAAGTAAAGGAAGATTGGCACAGATGTTAGCTCAACGGCAATGTTCCTCAAACAAAAAGAGGAAGATTGGCAACAGATGTTAGCTCAGGGCATTCTCCTCACCCAGAAAAACCCCACTAAAAACAGGAAGTGACTCATTCAGATCGTTCTGAAATGACTCGACCATAAATTGAATTTTCTATTGTTTTTTCCATTTTGTCCAAAATTTGGAAGAAAGCCTATTCAAACTAAAACAAAATCTCCTTTGCACAGTGCCCTATGATGCTATTTGGCCTTTATTTGACATAAACTAAGCACTGACAATAAATCTGTCTCTGATCATTTGTTATAAATCAGAATCACTTAAAGGGGACATCATTCCTTTGTGCAATGTTTTCATGATCTCACGTCAGAGTCTTAATTTATTGCCTAACTTAAGAAACAAAACTCATTTTCTAGGAAATGTGTTTTATTTCAATTATCAATGAGAAAGAAATATTTTTTCATGATAACTGGTAAAATAATTCAACATGAATACAACAAATTCAGTGTAGGAAAATTGTCATTCTTCCCAGGATATGTCGATGTAACCTCATACAATTGAATACACTAACACATTAAAAGTGCAAAACTGTCACTTTAGGTCAGCATTGCAAACTGGTGGTGCTGTGTTTTGTTTGGACTGCACAGAGTTCTTTCTTTAAAAGTCAGACTTGAATACTTCTTTAAGTGAGGCAAGCAATCTCTAATAGACCATGGGCCCTACCACTCTGGACTGGTTTATAGCCAGTGTGATCATTTATTTGCAAAATGGAATCTACTGAGTATTCAACTTCCACATTGGATCCAAGGTGACAATGTAATCATGGGCAAACAAATATGGCAGTAATCAAATGATCCAGAATATATCTGTATTCATTTTAGGACTTTTGTGTGTTTGCTTTTGTTTTATTTCGTTTACATTCTCATCAAAATGAAAAAAAAAAAGCTTTTCTGGGAGAACTTTCGCATCCCAAGAGTGCGCCCTCGCTTCCTCCACCCCAAGAGACCATCGCCTCCAGTTTGAGAAACACTGGCATATAGGATAAAACCAAATTCCTTAACTGAGTGTTTATGCTATTTTAGCACCAGCTTAATTGTTCAGCAGATCTTCCCTCCTCTGCTATCATATACTCTATATTCCAGCCACGTCAATCACTTCTCTTTCCTTAACCATTCCTTGAATGATAATGTCTTGGTGCCTACACACATTTTCTTCCTTCTGCCTGGAATGCCCATTCCACCTTATTAGCTGACCAATTCCCATTCATCCCTCAAGACTGTTTGTGACCCAGTTGAAGTGTCCTCTCCTTGGAGAAGGCTTTTCATGCTCTCCATGATCAAGTGAGTTGCTTCCTGTTCTCTGCTCTCCATAGCACTATTTTTAAAAACCTGTCATTGTAGCACCGATCCTTTGATATCCTAGTGAGCTCTTTGTGAGTCACTCATTAAGTCATTTACTCCATTTCCTTCCATAAGAGATGGGAGCTGCGTCATCACCATTCTTCTGAGGACTGGAGATATAAGAGGATTTTTCCAGTACAAATACAGATAAGAATAAATGAAGTGAAAGAAGAGTAAATGTCAAACAATGAAGAAGACTGGGATGAAGAGATCCAAGACTCTTCCAAACACAAAGAAAGAGTATACAATTTGGAGTTACAAACTTTCAGTTGAATTCCCCATTTCTGGAAAATTATCTACCATTGTCTTTTCAAATATTGCTCCCATTCCATGCTGTCTCTCCTCCCCTTCTTAGAATCTGATGCATCAAACAGTCTCACAATATCTTCTATGTATTTCACCTTTTCTCTTCTATATTCTGCATTTTGTTTCTTTGTGTTACATTCTGTACAATATCTTCCGACCTGTCTTTCAGTTCACCAATTCTCTCTTTTGCTGGGTTTAATGTGGTTTAAATATAACAGCTCAGTTTTTAATTTGTTATTGTCATTTAAGTTTTAGAAGTTCTGTTTAGTTCTTCTTCAAATCTGCTATGTAATTTTTTATAGTTTCTTATTACTTGTAGATATTTTACAGCATGGTTTTTTATTTCTTTAAACATGGTAAGTAAAATGTCTTATTTTATTGTCTATGTCTGATAATTCAAGAATATCAACTTTTTGTAAGCAGTGAAGATACTCTTGTTTACTCATGTTTCCTTACTGTTCTGTACTTGGAATTATATTTTTAAAAATTGGAGGCCTAAGATAAAGATACTTTTCTCTTAAGAGGATTTTTGTTGGCCTCTGCCAGGTGCTTGAGGAAATGCTAGTCTTGGACAACAGTACTCAAAGTTGAAGCTTCAAGTTGCCATGAACTTGGGCTGCAAGTCCAGAAAGATTTGGTTTACTTCTGGTTCACTTTTGAGACTATAGCCCTTTGGGGTCCATCTTAATATGGAGGGGTTGTTAGACTCCTGAGATGGGGCAGGTCCTGGGGTTTTATTTTCTGCCCTCTTCTTTCAAGGCCATCGGAACCACAACTTAGTTTTCCAGCTGTTTCTTCCAATTAGGCAAGTGTGCTCAGGGCAAAAGCAGCTTTGGGTGCTGGGCTTACTTCTCTGGATCCTCAGGATCCCCTAGACTGTGGCCAGTCATTCCTGGGGTCTTGTTAGTTCTTACACACTTTTAAGAAGATGCTTTTTATATTTATTCCCCACTCTTTGTTGTCTTGAGTGAGAGAGTTAATTCAAATTACTTAAATTGCCATCATTAGGAGAAACTTCTGGATAGTGGCCTCACTACACAACTTCTCTGAGCTCTAAGTTTGATCATCTCCAGCACCTAGAGCAGGGCAAGACACATGGTTGGTGCTGAACAAACGTTTGCTGTTGGAAGAATCTATAGAACAAGGGCAGCAACGTCTAACTTAAAGAACTGTATTAAGGAAAAAATGAGACAAGACATGTAAAAATACAAATTCAAGGTATTGTTGGTTGCATCCAGAGAGGTTTAGTGACTTTTCCAAGGTCCCAAAGCCGAGTGTGGGAAGAGCCAGAAGTGGAAACCAGAATTTCTGATTCGCACTCCAGGGTTCTATGAGAAATGATGCTTCGATGAATAATTGTGTTATAGTCTTAGGCGGATCTTCCTGAGAGTGATGGAGCTCATTGCCAATGGCCTCCTGTCAGGACAAAACTGTTTCAGTGCCACATGACTGCTTCTCAGGATCTCTCTGGTTGCACATAAATTGACCGTCTCAATTCACAGTCTGGTGATACTGCATTGCATGCACGCTCCGGTTAAGGAACAAACCAAATAAATGGAATATGCATAGCACTGTGAAAAAAGGAAAAAGAGGACAAGAATTTGGGAGAAAGGCAGTTTTTCTCTCGCTATTGTCTCTCCCTTTAAATTGAGCCTAGATCTGTGTTGAATCTGGCTGAGGCTACATAGTGGAATGCGAAAACAGGTTTGTTGTTGTAGCTTGAAACTTTAATCTATTCATCTTGTGCTTCGCTCATTAAGCATGGCTTAGCTGACATCCGCTCAGTTCAACCTCCCTCACAAAGTCTTTACTGAGGGCCTGCAATGCTTATTGTGCTAGGGGGTCTGAGGTCAGGAACATTAGTAAGACACACACAACCTTCTTTCAAAGATACTGTAATGGGTGTAGACAGACACAGGAACACAATTATTATGTCCCAAAGCACTTCACTATTGGTGTCTCCAAAGAATTATTTCTTTGGGATCAGAGTGTGGGGGTATTTCTGCAGGTGAGTTTTTCCAACAGTTTTGGTCATAGATTATGCATTATATCTTCAATCCACTGAAAGTTAACACCAGAGTAAACTCTGATCTCTGTATTAGCCTTCAATTGAACTCAAATGGTGCTGACTACAGACATACTTGCTATTTCTAAGAGCACATGTGTTTCCTTCAGCTGCGTGTCCTTCAGTTGAGAGTCCGTTCTATTTCCCCAGACCTGAATTTCTCCAACTGCCAGGAGGAGTGTTCCTAGTTCAAAATTCAGCCTTACAGAGAAGCTGGAGACTATGCAAATCTTCTGAAAAATCTGTTTCTTGCCAAATTATTCATTCACTTTTACAAATTCAAAAACTGGGATAAGTTTCAGGGAAAAAAAAAAAGAGGAAGAAATCTGATCAGATAAGCTTCCATGCTTCCTAGCTTTTGGGCACTAATTCCCTCTGAACTGATCCAGCTTTCACCATCTAATATTTCTGGATAAAGAATAGACAGTTTCTTGATTTACCGGTCAGGTAATGATGGGGAACGTGTATGCGTGTGTGTGTGTGTGTGTGTGTGTGTGTGTGGATTGTGAGGGTTATGGGAAAGACTGGGAATAAAACCTATCTTGAACAAAAATAATGCATATCCAAAGTGGATCTGGCATTTGACACTGAGCAGGATGAATTTTCTGCACAGTATTTGATATAAGTGTAAAAGGGAGGGAGGGGAATGGTGCTGTGTCAGCACGTGGATTGCAAATACAATAAAGATGGTATCTGAAACTCAGACAGGGAGACAGGAAACAGTTTAAAACACTCTGTGTAGGAAAAGAAAAGGCAGGGATAGTTGTTTCAGTGGACAAAAAGGAATGTGAACCAGAAAAGGAAGGAAGGGAGGGGGAAGGGGGAGGGAGGATTGGAAGGAAGGAGACAGAGAGAAAGGGGAGGGGAAAAGAGAGAAAGCACAGAGGGCCATTCTAGAAAGCCTTGGTCCATTCCTTAAAATGCTGTGAAACTGAAGACTGTGTCTTTTGAGAACCTTCCTCTTAAAGGCTTTTCTTTTGTCATACCCTTCATTTACTCAGTCACCAGGTCCCTTCTAGGATCCTGACTTTTCCTGTGAAGAAAGAAAGTTTTAACTTAGACCAGTTGAAGTGGTAAAATGAATTTTATAGAGAACATGGTAAAATACCGCGTTAATAGTAGAAATGTGGGATCCGGGGAGAGACATTTTGGGGAAGGAGAGTCTTCCTGGGAAACTTCAGATGCATCTCCCAGGTAACCACGAGCATCTCGCACCCAGGGCAGTTCTGAGAACAACAGAAACAACCCGAGGTCTGAAAGAGGTGGAGAGAAATACTGAGAGAAGCTGTGAGAAGTAGGTATAAGTAACAGAATATTCACTCATGGAGGTATATTTTCAGAAAGTCAGGAGGCTGGTCTCCAGCTGGCCTGGTAATGATCAGAGCAGACAAGACAGGAAATAAGTATCTGTTACCCCCGAGGTGCCATGTGTCTTGCCATCTGTTTTTAAATGGTTTGTCTCAGTTCTAACAATAGCCATATGAGGTAGCTCCTACTGCACCCGTTTTACAGGTGAGAAAATGAAGGCCCTGAAAGATTTAGAAATTTGCTTAAAGTAAAACTGATATCTAATTGCCATGAGTATTAATAAAGACGGTTATCAATTTTTGAGAGCTTATCATGTGCTAGGCACTGGGTTAAGCACTTTGCAAATATTATCCACTTTAATCTTTGTAATGACCTTTTGAAACAGGTATTAATTCCCCCAAATTACAGGAGAAGAAAATAACACGCAACTGGTAAGTGACAAAGATTGAATTTGACCCAGTTGTGTCTGACTCCAGACCTCACATGTGCGTGGTTTTCATCACGGACCCCACACTGCGATCCTCGTTGAGTGCTCCTGCTGAGTGCTCCTGCTGTGGGCATGCTCCCCTGGCAGTTGCTAATTTCCAGACCCCACTCTTTACAGTGACTCTTCTGTCGCCCTTAATTCTCTATGTGATGCTCCTACACCCTGACCTTGATCCCCCCTTTCCCAAGAAAGAAAGAAAAAGACGTGATCTGCAGTACACACTGTTCTGTACTCAACCAAATCTTTAAAACAACTCTGCAAAGTAGCCATTTTTATCACTACTTTACAGGTGAGGAAACTGAGGCTTGGGTGTTCAGCTGACTTGCCGAAGGTCGCTCAGCTAGAAAGTGATGGAGTTGGAATTTAGAATTAAATCTGTCTAACTCTGAGGCCTGTGTCCTTCCACTTCCCTGTGGGCCCCTCGAACATGTTCTGGAGAGTAATCCTGTGCTCACAGTGGGGCAGCGGATTAGAATTCTAACAAAGTGCTTTCTAATCATTTTACTGTCAGAGGCCTCCACTTTACTTAGTACCAAACTCCAATTTTTCTGGTGTGAAAGGAGGCCTTTGCAAAATAGAAAAAGTGCTTTTATTCCAGAGAGAGCCCTAGGAATAAAAAAAAAGGGATCTGCAAAGAAAAGCAGTAGGGGAGATAGCTAATACCACTAGTTTCGTTCTCACGAGGGAAAAAGAGACATTTGAGAAAAGATCTATTGCGTGAACTTGCAAACAAGAAGTAGGGTCAGAAGTGCTGTGGTGGAAGGACTGTGGAGGTAGTAGCCACTAGAATAATAGCCTTGATTGCAAGCCAGTGGTAATTAGGGTTGTGGGCCCGAAATGAGGAAAGAAGATGGAGTTCCTGCCATCAGTTCCCACATGACAGTTTTTTTATAATATGAAAAAATTATTTAATTTTCCTTCCATGTTGTCCTTTTGAATCCTCATGCTAATAAAATCAGTTACAGCGGAAATATCAGCAGCAAGAAATAGAAAACACTAATAGCAAGCATTTTTTCAAATGCCCACAAGAAGCAGCTAGGAAATCAACATCTAATTGCCAGGCATGTTTTATAGCTTTTCTCTTTGCCGTAGACCAGAGCTTATCTTTCTTACGGAGAATTTACAAGTTTCCTGATGCATCTGCTGAAGATAGCCAGGATCCAGCACAAGAAAGAGGCCTGCTGCATGCGTGCCTGGATCAATAAGAAGAAATAGGAAAGCAAGAGGAGCTTGAGCCAGTGGCGAGGTGGAGTAAGGCACTCAGGAGAAAAGAACGGGAGAGGGTCACTTCCCCTTGGTTACCCTCACTGTACCCTGCACTTCCAGTTCTTAATAGTCACTAACATTATTTGTTTAATATCTGTCTCCCCTGATAAACTAAAAAGCTCTGTGAGGTGGGGACTGTATCACTCAATCTCTGTGTAAGGCGTAGAAGGGTGGTGAAGAATTGGGCCCTGGAGCTGGCATTATTGCGTTCACATCCTCCCTTCAATACCCGTTAGCTTTGGAGCCTTGGGAAGGTTCAGTTTCCTGAGCCACGTAGAAGGGGAGAGAGTCCTCCCTCCCTCCCAGGGCTGTTTGAAAAACGACTTGATTTCATGTTTGTTACAACAGTGACTGGTACTGATACAAAGTAGATCAACTTTTGCTGCCATAATTATTCTTCACAGCTGCATCCCCAGCACCTAGCTAGGATAGTGCTCACACAGAGTAGCTTTTTTTAAAAAAAGGGTGAATGGATAAATAAGTGAATCAAATTTTATTTCTTTTTCCTTTTGGAAAGAAATATTTTCCTTAAGTGAATAAGAAGTCCAAATTTTCTAAACTACATTCATTTTGTTCCAAATGCTAAAATGAAATCAGGATAAATGCCCAAAGTGGCACATTGATTTTTTGTTGATGTAGCCACACTCCTGATGGTCTCAATAATATATATAACTTCTGGAGGAAGACGGGCATGGATGTTAGCTCAGGGCCAGTCTTCCTCAGCAAAAAGAGGAGGATTGGCAGTAGTTAGCTCAGGGCTAATCTTCCTTAAAGAAAAAAATATATATACATAACTTCTGTTTCATGATGGTTTACAAGGCAGTTGTGTCTGTGAAAGGCAATTCACATCCACCCTCGAATATGTTTTGGTTCTTTAGCTTTACCTCCAAATGGAATCAATGCAGACCCACTGGGAATTCTATAGAACAAAGAGCTTCTCTGTTTAGAACTTCCTTTGAAGCCAGTTTATTATTCTTATCGTGAATTTTAATATCTTTATCCATTTTCTCTTTCCCTCTTTCCTTAAAGTTACATTCCAAAAGGGTATGAAGGCTCTGAAGGATATAGCTGACCAAGGGGTGAATAATTCTTCCCTGATGGTAGTTAGTGCTGCAGATGGCTGAGCTGAGACTGGTGTTTACTCAGGGAAGTGGCATCATTTTATGGTTGGTATAATTGGAGATGAGGCTGAGAAATTTGGAATAATCTAGTATTTCTCTGTTCTTTCAGGATGGGCTCAAACACTTCCAAACGGCCTTAATAATCTTCGTTGAGCGGCTTTCTATTCAATGGACATTCTTTTAAAACTTTCTCTTCTCCTGCATTGAGACATCCTGAAGAGATGAAACAGAGTTATCTAGAGGAGCTGCCTGATGTTCATAATCTCTCTGAATCCAGACAACATAAACATTCTTGGTTATCTGCAGCACCAATGTCACCTCCATTGTGTGTGTCCCAGAACTGTGACTTCTTGCCCTTTTGGAAGGATGCTGTCAAAAAGCTTACAACAGGAAAAAATTTTGAAGAGTAAGCCTAATAATGAAAAATCAGGAATGGCATCCAAGATGAGGGTCCAGGCACAACCTCAAGTCAATCATGTGAGAGAATGGGGTTCATTTCAATATTTCAATGATTACTAATTTAGTATTTGGCTTCCTTTATTATTTATCTTAAATAATCGAAGTTAAACTTTAAATGTGTCCTTTTTAAATTTTTTTAAATTAAACTTTTTATTTTGAAATAATTGTAGACTCACATACAGTTGTAAGAAATAATATAGAGAGACCCTGTGTATCCTTTACCCAGTTTCCCCCAGTGAGCATCTCCTAAAACTCTAATACAATGTCATAACCAGGATGTTGGTATTGATGGATACAAGACATGGATCCATCACAAGGATCTTACCCTTCCTTGTCATAGCCACACCTACTTCCTCCTTTCTCCTTCATCTCTAACCCCTGGCAATCCCCAATCTTTTCACCATTTCTATAATTTCCTTATTTCAAGAACAGTGTGTAACTAGAGTCATACAGTAGATCCTTTATTTTTATCTTTAGGAGAAAGACTGTTGTGGCTGATGATGGGAATAAAAATTAAAATTTAAGATTTTTGCCTGGTGCTACTACTAACGGGTGCTGTGATCTCAGGAAAGTCACCTGACCTCATCCAGAAAATGAGAGAGTTAGATCTGGGGATCCAAAGGTCCCTTCCAATTCAAAATTGTTATGAATTCATGATTCAAAGGCTGTCGCATCTGAACTGCAACAAGAGGAGGGCAGAGCCATGGCTATGGGGATGAGAGCTGAGGTTCCAGGCTTCTCTCAGAGACAGTTTCCAGCAATGTTCTCATCTTTCCTAGCAGAGGGTCACTGCTGGATGCTCTCCTGCCGTGTAAAATCTCCCTTCATTTGCAGTTAGAGGAAGCAGTAGATTATTAGGGGATTTTTCTCCCTGCTCTTTCGTTAAGTAGGGTTATAGCAGCTCTGAAACTCACCTAAATAGGAAAAGCGTAACACCTTTATTTGAAACTCCATTTCCTCTTATTCTCCCTGTTTCCCACTGAAAGGACACTGGGGTGAGCCACCATAGAGGGGCATCTCCTTGCAATTAGGAGTCCACAGGCCAAGCAGACCCCAGGGCTGAAGCCGATGGGAGGGTAGGCTGTTTGACACTATTGCTTTGAATGCAAGTTGTGGTGGGATCAGGGCCGGTTTTGTAGTCCGACCTGTGCAGTTGTACAGGGCTCATGCCCCGAAGTCTGCTGTCACTGTCTTGAGATTCTTAATAATTTTATCTTTGAACTTATATTTTATAAGTACAGTCCAATAGGATGGTGGAGAAGTGTGTGAGCAGAGGAGGCATAGGCAATATGCGTGTTCGCCACTGTTTTTGCCACCTCATCTACATATGCCCTTTCCAGTGCCTCACGAGCATAGAATTCTGGTGATACACACTGTGTGGGAGCTCAGTGAGACTCAAATCCAGCATAAGGTAACCGTGGTACATCTACCACTGAGTAAACAGGGGTAGTGACAGCCCTGAGAGGCTGTGCTTTCCATTCTAACCAGAACGTGCTTTGACTGCAGAAAGAAGGCAATGATTTCTAAGAAACAGGAACGACCAAGGAATGTTATCATATCCTTTCTCACCTGTGTTGCTTCCCTGAAACTCATGCTGAAAATGACGTAAAGGGAAGGTTCCTATAATTCCTATTCCTTCTGGTCCTTTCTTACTCATCAGTCAGTTGAGGGTGGAATGTGCATGTACCAAGAAGAGAAATAAAAGGAGTTGGGTTAGTTTTGTGCAGTGTTCCCAGTGTTCTGGTAAGAACGAAATCTATGAGCTATGAAATATGATTTATGTAATTTTGGTAATTCTGCATATCAATTCAATGCTCTAATATTTGCATTTAAAATAGACATTGTACAATATAAACAGCAAAATTCATGATAATTTTTAATTAAATTTTTTTACTTAGAACAACATTAGATAAAAAAGAAATTCATGGCAAGTCTAGAGACAGACCACAGAGGAAAGGAAAAGCTTTATATCTTGGTACCTTTAATGACACTTTCCTCCTTTTTTGTATAAGGGGCCCCACATTTTTATTTTGCGCTGGGCCCGCAAATGAAGTAGCCAGCCCTGAAGGGTGGTGGTGGGGAGATGCTGAGCACACGTAAATGAGGAGAAGCCTCGTCCCTGCCCTGGTTGAATTTTTGGTTTAAAGAAAGCGAAATTAACTCAGCTACCCTAAAAACATTTTTGTCTTGTTCCCCTTTGTTTTGTTTGGGAAGGGTGTAGGGTACTGATGGAACTGAAGGAACAGCTGAGAAAACAAATTCAGAAAAAGCAGAAATCAGGAGATTTCCAGGAATCCAGGTACAGGAACCAAAGGACAGTCTTACGGGTATCGCGGCTGGAGTGAATCTGTTCCAACTGGTTGTCCATGCTGGTGAGCTCCAGTCAGCAATCTCAGCCTGGAGGGGAGCTGCGTTGGCCCACCTTGGCTTGTCATGTGGCTAGAAGAGGGCAGATCTCCTTCACTGCTAGTACTCCAGGATTGCACACAATGGGGAAGTAGTCATTCCTCAGATAGAAATTGGGGTGCTGTGCCACAGGAAGGGAGAATGCAAGCTGAGTTGCAAAATCACCAAATGCCCATTGCACGTGAGAGAGACATTCTGAAAAGCCTACCGAATGTCTGTGCCCCCAAAGTATTTGACTGAGTTTTTGTGCACACTGAAGCCTTGACTTCGAAGCCTTGAACTCCTTGACTGGAGTTTATAATCTAGGAGGACTAGGATGACAGCTAAAGGATTATTAAAGATTATGGGATGATAATGAATATGCATTTTTCAACACATCAACATTTGCAAATATACACACAAAGGACACACTGTTGGATCCGGATCCTGATGTCCCCATCCTTTCCTCTGAGTAGCTGATGGAAAGCTATAACCAGTGTCTGCCTTATTCATTTTTCAAACATCACCGTATTAGGCTCCATCTCTCTGGTATGGGTAACTCTTCTTTCAGATTCTGTGGGTCCTTTTCTATATTCCACATAGTGGTTGAAAGAATGGGTTCTTGAAACCCAGCTGTCTGGATTCAAAGTTGACTCCACCACTCATAGCTGTGTAAGCTTGGGCATATTACATAACCTTCCTGTTCCCTTCCGTAAAATGAAAATAATCCCCATCCCAACTGGGGTAGGTGCTTAATTAATGCTAAGCTCTTACTACCACCACCACTACTACTACCACCATATCTGAGTCTGCTTTGTGATGTCACCTTTTTTGGTCACACTCACTAAGTTCTAAGGAATTCTAGCCCCTCCTCCCTTCTCTCCATTGTCTAGATTTACAGTGCTGTTCATGAGAATCATCTGCAGTGATGGAAATGTTTTATATTTGTGCTGTCCAAAGAGTAGCCGCTAGTCACAAGTGGCTCTTGATCTCTTGAAATGTGGCTATTGTGACTGAGGACTTGAATTTTTAATTTTATTTCATCTAAATTAATTGAAATTCAAGTTTAAATAACCACATGTGGCTAGTGACTACATAGTGGGCAGTGCAAGTCTAGAGAAAGGAACTTTGATTGGATAAAGGACACCATAGAGTCCTCTAGTCACACACAGGGGGATTTCTCTGATAGGAAAATAACTGAGTTGGAGGAGAGAAGAGAGTTAAAGTTCTCTTTTCTTCTGTCTTTTCCTCTCTTTTGTTCTTCTTCCTTCCATCTCATATAGAATTGATGTTAAGGGACCCTTGGGTTATGAACCTCATCATCATTTGAGGAGTCAAAGGTGGGTCTCAAGGTGAAAATGGGAGCAAGTAGAACTCTCAGCCTCTGGCTTTGACCTTAGTCGGAAAAGTTAAAGTTTCCTTGCAGGTCTCACACATACCAACTCAGTTCACCAGTGTCGGAGACCTGAAAGAAAACGAGTAAAAGCCTAGCTAGTGACAAGGAATTTGCATGTTTCTAAGTTCTCTCTTGGGCCTCTCTATCCATTAGAAGCTTAGTTGGGGGCCAAGATTCTGGTACTTCAGATCTTGGCATGAAACTTTTGAGGGCTATCAACCTTTAAAACAACCTATTTATGGCTTGGATCTTGGTTCGCTTTAAGTACAATCTTTAGGAATAATGTTGCTAAGTTTTCTTTATCCATAAGACTTTGCAAAATGCTGGCCACCTGATTTTCATCAAGATAGTACATGAAAATAATATCAAGAAGTATATATTTTTGTCCTCAGCATTTCCTTGAAGATGAGTGACATATTCCTTAGACCGTTGGAGGCATCCACACTACCTTGAAAAGAATGAGAATTGTTGCATCATAAATGAAAGAGGAAAAGGAGTCAAGTTGAGAGTTTTTAAAATTTCCTCAATAGGCTATTGGAATCCACAGCAGAAATAAGTATTGAAAGGTGGAACTTTTGAGCGAGAAGAGATTAAGAAAGGAGAAGCTTTGAGAGTCACAAGGACAGTCTTTAAGCATGCAGAACCTGAAGATTAGGCCAGAATATCATCCTGGAAAGGGAAGCAAAAAGATCCAGATGATCTTGCTCCTGGGGGCTTGAAATGAGGATCACTGAGACTTGGAGGGAAGTAGAAAGTGGAATGGACTGTGGGCATAGAGAAGGAGCCGGGGGAGGCCCCCCACCTAAGGGAAACAAAGTGAGGGGAAAGGAGTCAGCAACAAAGATCGCTGACTCCCAGTGCAGTGGGATCTCATGGAAGCCAGACCCATCCTGCAGACCATCCTCCAGCATTCTGGAAGGTACTTCCCCTCATCTGTGCTAGGAATACACATTAACCCTTCATGTTGTCCCTGATGTCTGGTTGGGCCCTTTTAGGAATGGCTTCTAGCACACCTGTCCTTGGTGGGTTGTCCAACAGAACAAGTGAGGCTTTGCTGAATCCCATCTGAACTCTTCCAAGTGGACAATCCTCCATTTTTCAACACTTCTGGCACACTCACAAGCCCCCTTAATCAAATGATGAAGATCTTTGATTCTTTAGGCATGTCAGCAGTGCAGAAGGGAACATGGGTGGGCTGCATAGTGAAGCAACCCCTCCCAGTTATGTAGGGAATGCTTCACTGTCTTACTCTGCTTGGAGCTAAAGTTCGGTCTCTTTACAATCTGGATTCTTTAGGTCCTCTTTCTGGGTTTTGTCTTCCCGGTTATACTACAGTATAGAAGATATCATTTTGAACTTTACTGATAGCAAGGTAGCTTTGTGATTTTCTCCCTTTGGGGCAAAAGCATGGGCTCCATGTAGTAGTATTAAACATTCAACTCTGGTTCCAGTGTTTAACAGGGTATTCCCAAGCTCCAGTACCAATACTGATAATCTTGACGGCATGTTCAATTCAATTCAATTCAATACACCAAGCAAGTATTGAGCACCACCTCTAATCCAGACACCGTGGTACTTACTGGTGACATAAAGTTGAATAAGAAATGGTTATTGGTGCTCATAGTCTGGATACAGCTTAGTTCTGTGTAACTTCTTAGAGATGATGCTATTCATCTAGTATATACCTGTTGCCAGTGTCGGGCAACTGGTAAACACCGAGACATTCCAATAAATGAGCTTTGCGTTTTTTTCTATCGTGGCTGCAAACTATTACTGACTCATTCAGTGACTAATGTGTCCCTTAAAAAGGTAAAAGAAGGTATTCGGTGATTCCGCCTACTCCAGCCTGTCTGTTTGCTATTTCTTACCTTTGTTACTCAAACTTCTCAGCCCTAAAATTCTTTCCCACTCCATTACTCCCTCACTGTTCCACATCCCTGGCTCCAAGACTGGCTCCTGTTTGCTCTCAAACTGAATTCTTGTTTGCTTGGTTGTTTCCATTTAGCTCTTGAGGACAGCTGCTTGAGGGTGGCTGAGTGGGTAGCTGGAAGGTGTCCAGCTCCATGTGGCTTGTGATAATTTAGAAGGTTTTGTGACTTTCATTTGTTTCCCATTCTGGATTGAAAAATTTGGAAATTTGACTGCTGAGTGGGATAGAAAGGTAGCAGGTGGGTGAGGCTGAAAGAATGGGACCATGTGCATCATTCCTGCCACCTGTTAGGCTGAGAAATTTATTCCTTTCTCTTTTGTGCTTTGTCCCCACCATCCGCCAAATTATGTTAGGTCTCTTTGGTTACAAGTAACAGGAGCTAACTTGACCTCACTTAAGTAAAATACACATTTATTTTAAGGCTATGGGGCTCTTTCACAGAACCCAAGAACAGATGGACCTCAGGAAGGATCTGGAATGAGCACCTGGAAAGTCTTTGGCTTGCTCCCTTTTTCATTCCTTATTTCTGCTTCTTATGATTTACTGTCTGTCGATCTATCTGTCTGTCTCTCCATTTCTTTACAGACCCTCTTTCTAGGTTTCTCATCCAACAAGTGGAATGTGGCCACCCCACAGTTCCATTCACCTGCAGAGATGGACTAATACTTCTCAGTTCCAGTTCTGCCTTTAAATCTGATTGGTAAGTTTTGGTCTGGTGCTTATCCTTGATCCAATAAATCATGATAAGTGGGGTGGAGACACATAGTATAAAGTTGATGGAAAGATCTTGTGAACCAAGAGACAATTCCCAAATAAGTCTAGACAACTGGGAATATGGGCAGACTTGCTGTGTACCCATCTCTCTAGAGACATGCTTTATCATACACTTTTTTCCTTCTAGATCCTTCCAGTTCATTATTTATATACTTTTGCCATAAGAAAGATGTGATCACTGTAATTTTTCAAGGCTGTACCTCTGCATCCAGGTCAGATTCATATCGTGGCAGGCACTGTAATTCCAGTGGCTATGCACCTCTACATATTAACACCTTGGTCTCTAACTTCTCAAATAGTGGGTTTGTCATTAAGATGCTGAGACCTGAGTGTCTCTCTCTGCCCAAATAACAGCTGAGCATCCAATGACATCAGTAAAGGAGCAACAGCTTTTCAGATTTCTTGGGTCCTCAGTTCTCCTCCTACTCACCAAGAAAGAGCATGGTGATATGTGGAAGGTCAGAGTCCTTGAGTTAAAGCCTAGACTCTGCTGATCACCCACACAACAGTGTGATCGTTACCTCAGTTTCCTCATCATAGTATAATAATGTCCACCTCATTATCCAATTCAGGGGTTTATTAGGTGCCTACTGTGTCAAGCATTGTGCCAGGCTTGTGAGACAGAGGCTCTGCCCTCATATATTTTACAGTGTAATTTGAAGACCTTCATTAAGGAGAAAAAACATATTTTAATTATCATGAAATATATATTTTATAATTATCATAAAATATTTGGGACCTAGAAGGAACTATAAAGAATTATATAGTGAACACTTGTGTATTCATGATCAACTTAAGAAATAAAATATTCCCGTGGCAGTTGAAGTGCCTGTGAACTCCTTCCTGAATACCTATCCTTCCTTTTCCTCTGAAGTAACCACTTTCCTTAATTTAGCAGTTATCATTATCATGCACTTCTTTATATATTTACATTATGGGTTGAATTGTATCCCCCCAAATATGTTTAAGTCCTAAGCCACAGAGCCCGTGAATGTGACCTTGCTTGGAAGTAGGGTCTTTGCACACTATCAAGTTAAAAAGAGGTCGTTAGAGTGAGCCCTGATCTAATATAACCGTGTCTTTATGAAAAGGGGAAATTTGGACACAGAAACCGACAAGTACACAGGGTTAACATGTGAAGATGAAGGCAGAGATCAGGATGATGCATCCACAAGTGGAACGATAAAGATTGCCTACAAACCACCAGAAGCTATGAGTGAGGCTTGGAACAGATTCTTTCTCCCAGCCCTTAGAAGGAACTAACCCTGCCTACCCTTTGAGCTCAGATTTGTAGCTTCTAGACTGTGACACAAATTTTTGTTGTTTGTGCCGTCCAGTTTGTGAAATTTGTTACAGCAGCAAGAGCAGACTAATACAACTTACTATATCATATAGGTTCCCTAAAGAAGTAATAATTTGGTTTAGACATTTGTGACCTTTATATAAACTATATCATGCTGCAGATAGTCTTCTATGATTGACTTTTTCTCTCAGAATATGTTTATGAGATTCTTCCATTGGTACATGTAGCTTTAATGTCTCCATTTTTACTGTTGCATGGTAGTCCATTTTATGAATATACTTAAGTCGATACAATTTAATTACCCATTTTCCTGATGATGTACCTTACAAATAATACTGCTGTGTACATTCTCATCAGTATCTCCTTGTGCACTTATGAAATAGTATCTCTGGGGTTTATATCTAGGAGCTGAATTTCCATGTTATTACCTTTTGTGCAAATTTTCACTCCTACCAGTGGTGTTAAAAAGTTCTTGTTGCTGTACAATGTCACTAATACACGATATCGTCTGACTTACAGGTTGTTTTCAATCTGGTCAATGTGCCTGGAGCAGATATTTGGGGATGCATAAGAGAGATTCAAACTAACTTGAGTGGTGTGGTAGAGAAGGCTCCCTTCAGGAAGTACCATCTCAACTGAGCCTTGAGGCATAAATGGGCATCAGCCAGGTGAAGGGAGAACGGGAAGGGTGGTGGGGGTAAAGGGAGCAGAAAGTATAAATATGAGAATAAATACAGCACAGTTGAGCAGGAGGACAAGACTGCACATCCACGAATGCTAATATAGCCCTTTGATGATGATTCAGGTCGACTCTCTTCCTGGAGGAATGGCAATGAACAAAACATCTTTTTAAGCTCAGTTAATGACTCCAAGGCTAGGCCATATGCCTTGAAGATTGAATGAAGAAATATTGTTTTCTCAATATGGATTTATATCAGAGTTCAAAAACTAGGACCAGTGGGCTGACTTAAAGCCTCAAAAGTATTTTGTTTGAATGTCACAGTAATTGTTATATTTCATGACTTTAGTCTTTGTTGTGATGGTTAATTTTACACGTCAATTTGACTGGCCACGGGGAGTCCAGATTAGACATTATTTCTGGGTGTATCTGTGAGGGCGTCTCTGGATGAGACTAGTATTTTAACTGGTGGACTCAGTAAAGTAGGTTACACTCCCCAGTGTGGGTGAGCATCATCCAATCCATTGAGGGCCTGAATAGAACAAAAGGCTGAGGGAGGACGAATTCTCTCCTTTTTGCTTCCTGCCTGCCTGCTTGAGTTTAGACATCTCATCTCATCTTCCCCAGCCCTTAGATTAAGATTTAAACTATCAGTAACCCTGGTGCTCAGGCCTTTCGACTTGGACTAAATTACACCACCGACTTCCCTCTGTCTCCAGCTTGCAGACGGCAGATCATGGAACTTCTCAACATGAGCCAATTCCTCATAACAAATTTACAAATATAGGTAAATGTGTATATATATATATATACACACACACACACACATATATGGAAATATATATACATACATAAATTTATATATACATGTATATACACACATATAAGAAAATATATACACATATCCTACTGGTTCTGTTTCTCTGGAGAACACTGATTAATACAGTAGTGAACAACATTAAATGAATTCAGTCCTCAACATTCTCTACTGTCTTGTACCTAGACCACTTACCTGATTTCTTATCTCCCTGACCTCTGAAGTTATTTAAGTTTGAGACTCCTAGTTAAGACTATACTGGTGTGCATAGGGACAAATAACCTACCTTTGGGATAAACTGCCTAATTAACAGAGGCTCTAGTCAAAGTCACTGGTAGGACTGCAATTCCAGTGATGGGCTACAGGGAAGAAAACTCAGTTGGAGGATCCAGGATCACCCTTGCCCTGGGACTGGACCCGTATTCTATTCTCACCTGGCAAGTTAAGAAGCTGGGAAGGCTAACAGCATCACTCTCCATCTGGCTTACATAAATGGCTGCTTCTCAAGACTGCAGAAATCTCATTTGGAATATGGTGTTTGTGTGTGGGGGGAGGATCTGGGAGTGAGAAGGGTGGGGTTTTCCTGGAGAAGATGGAGATTTCTACTGAGAGATTTTAGAAATAAGGCCTTAGGCGGAAGAGCTTGCTATCATGTTGGAAAGGAGGCCTGGTAAGTAGCAGGGAACTATCCATGAGGGCTCCCTTCATTCTGAGGTTCAAGAAAGTCCAATTAGGTAGAACCTGCTGTTCTTTTCTAGGCTTGTAACTCCTTTCTGAAACTGCACTAGCCTTCCATTAAGTTTTCAATGTCTGATGCATCGGCAGATGCATTTGGGGAGACTGAGAGGTCAGAGAGCAGGGAAAGAGGGTGCTAATTCATCTTCTCTTAGACTCTAGCAGGAAGGGGCATCAGGCCCATTCACTGTGCTACAGCTCAGACTTACAATATCTTTGGGAGTTCAGAAGACAGGAGCATGGGGAATCTTGAAGGGCAGAAAAGGAATAGTACATAGTAGAAGAACAGATCTGAAAGGACACTAAACCCACATGCTATGGGTTAGTCTTACCTTGTTTCTCAACCTGGTTGCAAATTAGAACCACCTGGGAGCTTAAATGATCCCAGTATCACACAGCAGCCCAGAACTATTATAAATCAGAATCTCTGGGAAGGGAGGGTCCAGTCATCAGTGTTTTAAAAAAACTTCTTAGGTGATACCAATGTTCAGCCAAGATTGAGAACATTGGGTTAGAGGGTGCTGCCTTCTGAAAGGCATTGGGGGTGGGAGGGTGGGGGGGGAGGGTGGGGGGGCATGGCACAGCTGTCTTACATTTAGTCTCAATGACAAAATAAAGTGTATTTGAATAGAATTTCACCATCTCAGGGCTTCTATGTTGGTGTTAGAGTGATTTATTAGTGGAAACAACAGCAAAATGGGTGGCATTGGGATGGGAAAGAGAGAAATGTTTTTAGAAATAAAATGGTTTGATATTTTTATCTTTTCTTGTGAAAACTTTCAAAATATTGCAAACTTTGCCAAAACAAGGTTGGATTCACCGTATTTTATCTCTTGTAGCAATTCTAATTCCTGGCATCAAAACGCCCTTCTGCACCACCCCCTGGTTCATAGATCCCACAGAGGTTGCATATTCCATCTCCGAAATTCATTCTGCCTTGAACTTCCAACATGTTTCTGCTCTGAGGACATTCAGGAGGAAATGCTTAGAAAAAGCCCTGCAGGGCGCCTGTCCTAACGATGCAGTTTTAAAGAACACCCCAGACCACTTGTGGGGAAGCACTAACCTCCCTCCTGTGTTCTGTTTTCTCTCCTGATCGCCACGCTTTCTGCAGTCCTCTGGTTTGGTTTCCAAGGCAGAATTTATGATAGGTTCCTGCCTGAGGAACAATTGCATTTTATCCAACAGTCTTGTTGGGTTTCAATTTCTCACCAGGAGAACCAAGTAATATTTTCCCACAGTTTTTCCCAATATGTTCATCTTTATTTTGTTCCATGTTCTCCCTTAAGATGGCACAGAGAAGGGAGGGAGGCGAACTTGTGAGCCCTTGGCAAGCAGGTCGCAAGTGCAGATCTTTTTCCTCCTTTTTCTAAAGTAGGAAGCAGAAACTTGAGCTGTGTTTGTGTGTGTATGAACATGTGCGTGTGTGTGTGTGTGTGTGTGTGTGTGTACTTGAGTCCTGTGGGCTGTGGGAATAGGGAAGAAAATGGATCTTCTCCTCTGGCTTCAAATAGTGGCCAAAAGGGAGCTCAGGTTTATCTCATAGACACTGCTTGCTTGAGTTTCATGACACTCACGTCGCATTGGCATATCAATCTCTGATCTTCTGTTCAGCTAATCATTTCACCTGGCAAGCAGTTGTTTCACGTGGATAAGGGCCTATGTCTGGGATTTAGAGGCTATAATTGAAAGCCCTGGAAGTTTGCTTTCAAAGCCTCATTTTTAACCAGAGGATGCCAATTGCCTTTCATTACTAGATTGCATCGCCTTTTATGTGAACTCAGTTGAGTGGGTTTTCAAAACCAACCTCATGTTCTTCCCCCATCTGTTCTCAAATGTTTTATTCAATATTTGTTTCTCATCAAAATTTGGGTATCACTTCCCACATCTTCACATACCTGAGGCTAGTTTGCTTTTCAATTAAATGCCCCTGCTTGGCCATCCTTCTCCTCTGCACTACAATTGTTCATGTCTCCCCTTTCCATATCAGGCCTAAAACAGACTCCACAGGTGTTGTCAAATTTAGCATATTTTTCTTTCAGCTCTGGATGAAGACAGTGGCTCTGTGGTGTCTGATATGAGTCTATGGGCTAAATCGATAATGAGCCTGTCGAGACAAATAGACCAGCAATTGTTCTAGCCAGGCCAAAGGAGGCCAGCAAAATGCCACTTGCAGACTCAGTGGCGAACCAGCTGGGAGAGCAGAGGCAGTGCCGGATTAACGAAATCACATGGGCTTAGCTTGCACCAGGAACTAAAGCAGCTTTGGGAAAGGCATATGGCAAAAAATAAGCCAAAGTTAATCGCAAAGTCAGGCGTCCAACAAAGCAGCATCTGCTTGGAAGGGGAAGCGCATCAGCCCCTGCACAGTGGCTTCTCTCCTGCTCCAGTCAAGCAGGGGGTCTATGAGGAGTGGGATTAGCAGGCAACAAACCACAGCGTTGCTGCTGCCAGGGTGGCGGTGGCGCTCTAGCCCACATGGGCCTGGGGCCTGAGGCCCACCAAGCACTTGCCCAAGGCAGCCAGCTGTGGATCTGGTTATCGGCAGCAGCTGAGAGCAGCTCGGTGCTGGTTCCCCCCTCTCTTTTTCTTTCCTACTCATAAAACAGCCACCACCGTGCTCTATTGTTTCCTACCAATTCTTCCTGCACTGCCGGTTATCAGCAATAGTCTGTGCGCTCAAGTGCATGACCTCACTTAAAGAGCTTTGGCAGAATGTCAGCGTCAGGTTTTTCTCTCTGCCTTTAATAATGGCATCCCTTTTGGTTACTTGATTCTGAATCTGTCATAATTGCCACAAAGAGCTTCTATGTCCAGGACCTTGTAACACATTCTCCTCCCAAAGAGACAGGAAGAGGCCAGAGAGGTACAGACCGTCATAGGCTGGCTGCCTTGCCTAGAATTGTTTTCCTGTTTGTTACAGATGATGACCATGGTTTTAGCCTTGGGCAGTTCTCCTGCTTGAAATCCGCTTGCATTTTCTGAAGGGTAGTCCATGGAATATTATGGGATGTAAATGAATGTCACTTAAGGAAATAGCTGTCCCAGTCACCTAAATCTGAGAAACACTGGGTTTTACAAAGTTTTCCTGTTCTACGAAGTTTCTGTATTGTAGAGAGGCTCAACATTTTGGAGATGCTGATATGCCTTGTGGATGTAGACAGTAGATAGGGTTGGCAAAATTTCCCAATATTTTTAGCTTCAGAACCATTTTTTGGAAGAGTATTTGTTATGAGCTGAATTGTTTCATTCCCAATTTATATATTGACGTTCTCTCTTCCTGAGGGCTGCTGTAACAAAAATACCATAGACTGGGCAGCTTAAACAAGATTTATTTCTCACAATTTTTGAGTCTGGGAAGTCCAAGCTCAAGGTGTGGGCAGATTCAGTGTCTAGTGAGGGCCCATTTCCTACTTTATAGATGGTCATCTTCTCACTATGTCCTCAAATGGTGGAAGGGGCAAGGGAGCTCTCTGGGGTCTTTTATAAGGGCGCTACTCCCATTCATGAGGGCTCCACCCTCATGACTTAATCACCTTCCAAAGCCCCCACCTCCAAATACCAGCGCATTGGGGAAGAGGTTTCAACACACGAATTATGGGGGGGGACACAAACATTCAGTCTATAGCCAGCCCTCATTTGCGGTACCTCAGAATGTGAGCTTACCTGGAAATAGGGTCATTGCAGTTGCAATCAGTTTAAGATGAGATCATACTGGAGTAGGCTGGGCGCCCAATTCAATATGACTGGTGTCCTCATAAAAGGGGAAGATTGGGACTCAGAGACAGACACGTACAGAGGGAGAATGCCATGTGGATATTGGAGTTATGCTGCCACAAGCCAAGGAACTACCAGAAGCTAGGAGAGAGGCCTAGGAAAAATTCTTCCCTTATTGCCTTCAGAGGGAGTATGGCCCCAACGACACCTCAATGTTGGACTTCCAGTTTCCAGAACCGTGAGAGAATAGTATCAGTTGTTTAAACCGCTCCATTTGTGGTACTTTATTATGGCAGCCCCAGGAAACTAATATAGTGTTCAGGAGAATACTGTTCTGAAGAACTTATTTTGAAAAATGCTGCTTAACAGGCTTACCAGAATAGCAATTATAGCCATCTAAGAGCATATTTGCAGAAGTTTAAGATTTTAAGAAGTTTAAGCCTCAATTTAAGATATTCTATAGATTTGTGTGTAGAGTTAATTCTGACTGCATTGATGTTATTTCATATTTAAAAGAAAAATCTTGGTCAACCAAAGGAGATATCTTGTAAAGCAAATGGATGCTTTGTCCTCTTACATCCCCCAAATCCTCAGATTATAAAACCAGGTTCATTACTTAAGCTGATGGTCATCTTTCTGCCTTGCCCGAAGAACTGCCTTTAATTAGACGGGTGGTCAAAGCGTCCCCGGAGGTACACTAGCTTTCTTTATCATGTTCCCTTATCCCGCTGGCTGGAATGAAAATGGAACGTGCTACAGTGGCTGTCCGTGAGCTGCTGATGCAGCTCTTTTGTTGAAGGGATTTCTAACGTTGCCTAGTGAAACCCAAATTTGGGGGTTTCGTGGACCAGTAACTTTTAAGAATTAATTTGGGGACTGACATAGGTTTGTAAATTTTTTATTTTGTCAAGTAAAGATATTCAAACAACAACAAATGATAAAATGAAAAAGAATCAACGACCACAATGTGCCAGTGATGTCATTTAAACTTATTATTTTGCCAAGTAAGAATATTTAAATATACCCAAAAAAATACCCAAAGCAAAACCATCTATAACAAACATGTACTACTGATACTGCTTATAAAAGGAAAGGATATTTCTCAAACCCCAAAAAGGTAAGAAAAATAAAATGTCGTAATGATACCAGGGGGTTATGAGTTTTGAGTGCTATGTGCCAGGCATATTCTAAATGCTCCATATGCGTGAGCTCAATTAATCCTCACAAAAAATTGTAAGGTTGAACCTACTACCTTCCTTTTATAAGATGGGAAACTGAGGCACTGGGTTTAAAGTTGCCTTGGGTTATGTGCTGGAAGGTGGTGAGGCTGGGAGCTGAATCCAGAAGTCTGGCTGTAGGGTGTGATGTCGTGATCTTAAACATCATCAGATCTTGCATCTCTAACAAGGTCCTTTCCAAAAAAGAAGCCTCAGCAAATTGAGTGTGTGGGGATATTTTTATTCTGTTTTATCCCGTGTTGCTGCAGACCTGTGATAACGTCATCACAGAGCAGTCTGGGCTGGCATTTGAGAAGCCCTAGACAGCTGCTTGAGGCTGTGCGCCAGCGAGGGACCCAGAGCGGAAATGGACTGTGCTGCTTGTGGAGGGAATTCCTAAGGTAGAGTGGGGAAAGGGCTCATTTTCCTTTAATCAGTCATCTGCGTTTCGCGGTAGGGTTTGAGCAACCTTATCAAAGGTAAGTACGAATCCATCATTTCAGCTGACATTTTGAAAATACTGCAGGGTGGCAGAAAGTTAATGTATCAAAAGTCATTAAAGGTTTAAAACAACCAAACCAAAACTAATATACTTTAAACTTCACTTCAAAGTCTGGGCTGTGAGTCAATGCTGAGCTTGTGGGGGAAGGGGCAGTTTGTGCATGCGTGTGTGTGTGATAGGATTTGGATTCTACAGCCAAGAAGCTTGTGAAAACACACCACATAAGCCACTCAAAAGGGAATAACATCAAGTACTTAGCCTTCTGTTTCTGGAAATGACCACACAGGTATAGCTTTTCCAAGTGAAAAGCTTCTCAGGGTAGCATGATTTACCGAAAGTAGCACGTATAAACATGGTTCAAATTCCAGCTTTCATTCTTTGCTGTGTGATCTTGGAAAAGTCGCTTAGCCCTCCTGAGTCTATTTCATTTGTAAAATGGGAAGAATAAATCTATCATATAGTTTTTGAATGAGGATTAGGCTAATTCCTGTCCATTGGTTAACATTATTACTGACCAAAGAGAATCTTATTTTTAAACAAATATTTATACAGTGTTCATATTGCCAAACCCTGTTCTAAGTTATTCTACAAGTAGTCATAATAACCCCATGAGGGTAGGCATAATTATGATTTCCATTTTACAGTTGGGAAAAATGAGACATAAAGAGGTTAAGTAGCTTGCTCAAGGTCACCCTGCATGGTCTGGCCCAAGGCCAACCCTCTTGCCTCATTTTCTCTTACACCCCCCCACTCACCACCCTGCAGCTACACTGGCCTGCCTCCTGTTCTGCAGTGTCAGAAGGAGGGCTCCAAACCCAGGCATTCTGGTGCCGGAGACAATGCTCCTCGTCACTATTCTGTAATGTCCTGATAACTGACATTGAAATACTTTCAATTTTAAGTACTTATTTGTCAACTATACTTGAAAGATGTGCTTTACCAGAATCAGAAACAAAGGAATCGTTGCCTATGAACAGCATGTATATAGAATTAGCAGCGGCTGTGCACTGCTAAGTGCGTAGAGATTGTACAGTGTGGATTTTCTTCACCACCACTTTCTTCACACTAGGGGTTCGCACTAGTGTGGGGGCATCAGCTTCCCGGATGGCTCCTGTTCCTCTCTTGTCTCTTCCCACTTACCCTCTGAGTTTCTTCCGGCCTGACTGCCCTCTCCCAGGCCCCCAAGCTTCTGCCCTGGCCCTCACTGGGTGCAGGGCCTCTCAAACTCTTGCATGGGCCTCCTGCCTTTAATGACATCAGTGTGAGCTGCCACCCCAGCTGCTTCCCTTGTTCCGGGCAGCTTCCTCTCTGGACTCCTTTCCCTACCCTGCTCAGGCTCCCACTGGTACCCAGTCCTCTCACAATCCTCACAGGCTTTGCTTTCTTATTCTCAAGAGAAGTAGAGACCAGTGCACACAAGCTCCTGAGTCGGCCTTGTCCCCACCACATCTGCCTGTGCACGGCAGTGTGCAAACGGGTCCTTCCTTCTCTCCAAAGCTTCACTGTACTTGTGCGTCTGATCTCATTCTTTAGTCTGCAGGGCCTTTCTTTGTCCATGATTCTTCCTCTTTCTCTCCTGCGTCTTCCTTTTTGTCAAGTTTTCCCCGTCTCAAAACAAATCCTGTCTCAACTCTGCAATGCCATCAGGCTCCTGCCCGTTCTCCCTTCCTTCGTTGCACATCTTTAAAGAGAGTTTGTACATGCTGGCTGTCTCTCCCTTCTCTTGTGCAATCCACTTCTCAACTCCTGCAGTCTATTTGGCTTCTTTCCACAACACTTGACCGAATTGCTCTCACGGTGGTCATCAATGGTCTGTTAATTGTTGAATCCAATAGCATCTTCTCAGTCATTGCACTTGACCTCTCAGGGAGACCCTGCGTGGTCTGGCCCAAGGCCAACTCTCTTGCCTCATTTTCTGTTACACCCCCTTGCTCATCACACCGAAGCTACACTGGCCTGCCTATTGTTCTGCAGACAGCGAGCAGTGCTATTTCATTGCCTTTGCATGTGCCGGTGCCTTTGCTTCTAGAACACTATTCTCCCAGATATTTGCATGGCTCTCTCCTTATCTTCATTCAGATCCCTGTGTAGCTGTCACTTCTTAAAGAAGCCCTCCCTGTTACCTAAAATAGCACCCTTCCCTCATCACTTTTAATCCCCTTGCCAGTTTTAGATTTTTTCAAAGTGTGTATCACTACCTACCTGCTCCTTATTCATCTCCCCCAGAATACAGTTCCATGACGGCAGGGACTAGTCCTTTTTTTTTTGCAAGTTTATTTTTAGCACCTATGGTAGTGCCTGGCACATAGCAGATGTTCTATCAATGTTGGGTTGAACGAACAAATTTGAATGTCCCTCATCTCTTGGCTTCTGTGATGCCATGCTTTCTGGTTCTCCTATTGCCTCCCTGACCATGACTTCTCTCACTCTCACTTGATCTTCTTCACCCACCTCAGACACTAGAGTTTTGTCCTTGGCCCCTTTTCTTCCCTGCTATATATCCTGCTCTTGGGTGATGTCATCCATTTTGGTGACTTTATCCCTTATTTCCATGGTGATGTCTCCCAGGCCTGTATCTCCTGGAACTTTCTACCAAGAGGCAGATCCATATTTCCAAGAGCCCATTGTACACCTCCACCCAGAGGTACCTCACACCTAACATGGTCAAATAGAGGGATCATTATCCTCCCTCTAGATTTCTTTGTTCCATGTCTCAACTGATGGTACTGCTACCTACTCTGTTGCCTAAGCTTAAACCCTTCCTACTTTTCTCTTCCATTTCCAAGTTCTGGTGTGCCTACTTTAGAGGAAGTCCATTTCTTTTGCCATGCTTGAGGCCAGGCCCTCATCATCTCTTGCCTGGATTATTCCAACCGTGTGCTGTATGGTCTCCCTACATCCAGCCTCTCCTATCTCCAAGCCAATATATCTACGTGAACTGCTGCCAGAATTCTTTTTCTGAAAGAATTTGATCACTACTTTCCTCCTTGAAGAATCTCGATGGATACCCATTGCCTTGGGATTAAAATCCAAACTTCCTAGTATGACCCACAGGTCCTCATGACTGGTTCTAAGGAACTTCGAATCAATTCTGAGAGAACAAAGGATTTAATGTGAGCTGTAGCATGGGAGCACCTTTCCTTCTGGGCAAGAAGAAGAAAACCCAGGTGGACGTATGTCTCATACCACAGCCAAGCTCAGGTCGGGCAGGAACAGCCAAAGGCTTCTCAGTATGAGATGGGAGTTGGGTAGGAGAGTTAACCTAGGGAGCAAATCCAACACTGTGCCAACTGGCAAAATATCCTACGCTTCAAAGATATGGAACTTTTCCTCAGGAAGATTAATGAATATCTTTTTGAAGTGTGCTTACTTTACAGGTAATAATGATAATATTTACCATTTACTGTATACTAGCATCACTCTAAACACTTTATATGTATTAATTCATTTAATCATTAAACAAGCTTAGGTAGATACTATGATTCTCCCCATTTCACAGATGAAGAAACTGAGGCACAGAAAGGTTGAGTCACTGAAGGTCTTATGGACAGAAGTGGAACTGGGACTCAAACTCAGGTAAGTGACCTCAGTATTAGTAATGAAGTCAGGGGAACTGCAGATCTCCTTGAGAAGGAGATCAAATTGGAATTGGGGGAACCGTGCTCCTTCCTTCTTTCTCTGGGGACCTCAATGACTGGGCTGATAAGTATGCCATGAATGACTGAGGCAGGAACACATAGGAGGAAGTTTTATGGGGAGGAGCTTAGATTTTGTGAACAATAGTTTGGGTGATTGAACAGAGATATGAAGAAGTGCTATGGAGAAGAAAGGATGGGAGAGAGAGAAAGAGAATGAGAATTAGAGACGAATGAGAGTCTTTTGTGGCCTTCTTCCTGTTAGGCACTGAAAATCTAGAAAATTCTTGTTTGATGCAAGTATATAACTCAATTGATTAGAATATGGCCTTTAATTTCTCCTTTGCTGGCTCTGCTATCCCTCCAACAGGCCACAAGCTACTGCATCTTTAGGAGCATTTGGTCAGGTGAAGTAGATGGACAGAGTAGCCCAAAAGAAGGACTGATTAATCCCCTCTTGTGCTTTTTGGTGGAGAAGGGACTGAAGGTACTGGTATTTTGAAGGAATTAAACTTGGATCCTGGAGACACCAATGATCAGGGCAGCAGTTCAGATGATCCAGAGCTCCTGGGCAATAGTACTCAACTTATTATTGCCCCAGGTTGGCGTTCCAGGACAAAGCAAGGGCTGCCACAACCAGATGCACATGCTTCAACCACATCGAAAGACTCATTGCTGACTCATCAACCAGGACCTCCCCAGTATCTGGGAGATGTGTCTGTCAATGTGCTGCTCTGTCTCAAATAACCTTCTTTCTCCTCCCTTTTCCTCCACTCTTGTCACTTCCTTCAGTTCCTTCCCCTTTCAATGGAGGTCTTAAAGATCTCGAAGATGTGAGGTATATTTCTATTATCATATAAAGCACACTAAATTATGATTTTCTCACTACACTAAGCTCCTTTAAGAGCACACTTTGAATTCTCTTCTTGGTACTCCCATCAAGAAGCACAGAGCACATGGTAGGTGCTTAATAAATGTTTGATGAATATATAAATGAATGAATACCTGTAAAACATTTCACGGTGCTGCAGCTGTTGCTGCTGTCACTCCTTATGCATCTCAGTGGATTTTTTTTTTTTTTTTTTTTTGCATTGGCGCTCTGATCCCACTAAGTAAACAATCCCCTTTCCTCTTGGGAGATTCCAAGGCGTGTCATTTGTTATATGGCAATCCTTATGACATGTGAATAACCCTTTATCCATTGTGCTTTCTGTTTTTTAGTTAAAAAAAGAAAACTGCTGCGTCTTACAATCCTCCTCTGATAGAAAATTACACCAAAAAGACTAATTCTTGATAATGATTATGGACAATTTCACAGAAGGATTTATTTTACGCTGGCTACTTTGCCGGACACTGTCAACATATGTTCTCATTTAATTCTTAGAGTAATCCCCACTTGAAAAAGCATCATTTTCCATTTTAAAATGAAGCTACTGAGGCTTAGAGAAGTTGAATGACTTGCCGAGACCATCTTACTAATAGATGGAGAAGTCAGAATTCAAAACCAGATTCATCTGAATCCAAAACTCTGTGCAGAAGGCCCTCTGACTGCTGTGTGGAGGATGGATCTGAGGGCAACAGGTCCAGAGCTGGAGAGGCGCTTGCCATATGAGCACATGGCTGTGATTCCTGTGGGAGGTGGCTAGGACTTTAGCTGGAGTGACAGTGATAAGAACAGAGAGAAGCAGAGAGATTGAAAACATATTTAGGACACAAAATTTGAGAAATGTGATTGATTAGATGTAGGAGATTAGGTGGGGGAAGACTTGCTGGTGATGTTCTGGTTCCTGGTTGGTTGCCTGGGCATATGGAGACATCATTCACTGAGTAGGAAATGTTAGCAAGGGAACAGGGATTGGTAAGAAGATAATGTAATTCATTTGAGGGGTGTTGAGTGTTGTGTATTTGGGGGTTCCAAGCAGACTTCTTGAAGACTTTCATATATATGAGTCTGAAATTCAGAGGGAATGCCTTGCATCTTTTATATAGTTGTTTGTGTTCTGTGATCATTTGATTTAAAGCTCTTTTTAGTTACCAAAAGTTTTCCACTTAATAGTCAGCGGAAGTCAAGAGAGTGCCTATTAGTGAATTAGTGCCTCTTAGGGAAACCTGTTCCATATTATCGTGTTAAATGCTTGGGAAAGGTTTTCCCCTTTATTGCATATTTCCATTGCCTGAGATCATTCTACATCCTTAAATTTGTTGTGTTGAATTTTTCTCGTTGTCAGGAAACAAATAGCTGATTGTGTCAGCTCTATTTCTATGTCTCAAACTTCTTTTGGTTGTCAGATGAGCTAGCCACCTCTGTGAGTTATCGCCAAGTGTCTCTTTGAAAATACATTAGAATCATATGTACTTTTTCTTCCATACCATTTTAAAAGAATTTACTATTTTTAAAAGAATGACTATTTTTCCCTTTAGTTAAGCATTTGGCCCTTCAATATAGCCTTGCTTATAATCCCTGGCACAAATGAAAATACCATAATTAAATAAATCCTGGGAGTCTGAGCTCAGACTATCTCACCAAGGAGACTGCCAAATGCTCTGAGATAACAGGGAATACAGGATGCCAGCAAGTGATAAAAAGCATTATCTCATTGAACAAAGGAAAGAGTACATGCAAGGCAAAATGGGCTGACTACAGATCTCTTCCCCTTAAACTGGGTGTCCACTACAGCTTGCTCGATATTGTAGACTGTTGCAATAAATTTTGGCCTCCCAGCATCTGAATACCCTTTATATGTTTGTGAACCACTTTCCACCCTCAAATTATAAACAGCTAGATCCTACTCAAGAAACTGAAAACATCATGATCTTCTCCTAGACCCTTGAATTTATGGTGTAGGAACAGGATCCAGACCCCGGGAATGAGAGCTAGTCAACCAGACATGCAGCTCGATGCTTGTGACTTGGAGAGGCAGACACTGTGTGGACTCCACTCTGCTGAGAGGGGCAGCAGCAACAACCAGTTTTCAGAGACTGCAGAATGTGGTCTGGGGCCAGAACGCAGTGCCCACTATCCGTGGGTTGGTAGGACATGTCACGGAAGCTGTGTCCAGCTCTTGTGGCAGTGGTATCTTCATCAGACCAGTTCTATGGTATGTGATTTTGGATATTGCTTTTGTCTGCAAATCCTCCACTCCTGGCCCTCCTAGAGATTTTGTAAGCTACCCAATGCCCTTTTATTAAATCCATTTTATGCTCACATTAGCCAGGCCTGTTGTCTATTGCCTGCAGCTGATTGACGCATCCCATTCTCATGTAATATATTAAATTTTAAGGATTCCCAACACTGTTTTCCTATGGCTTAGCTCTCTTGGAATGTCTTTAGAATGAATTTCGCTTTGCCTTGTATTATAGTTATAAATATACTTTTTAAACCAGATTTTTGGGAAGCAGAGACTATATCTTAATCATCTTTGTATCCTTCTGCTAATGACCATCTCAAATGCCTTGCACAGACTAAAAATTATTTGTAAAATTGACTCGAGCAGGTTGTAAATACACCAGACCTTTATAGCTGCAAGGAAACAACACGGGCTAAGTCCACCTCTTAGAGTGGCCTGGGGAACTCTGAAAAACACCAGAGAGAATAGTCGAAGGGTATCCTTGCCTGGTCATGACTTAGGCAGTGAGTTGCTCCCTATAAGTCTGCCTGTTAATAGGTTCAGGCCATTGATCAGTAATAGCCAGAGTGATGGCGGTAATCCCTTCTCTAAGAATCTCCCATCAGAGTCTGTATTGAGCTAATAAGAGTCTGCATCTCAAAGCCTCATGGGTCTTCTTGTGAGTTGCTGTAGTGGACCCAATGCAATCCCTCTTTTCAGCAGGGAGGAGAGAAGCTTCTTTCCCTATTAAAAAAAAAAGTAGTCCCTATAATCAGCAGCACGTGTTCTAGATTATAGCCTTTATTTCTCAGGATCTTGCTTTACTTTTATGGGTATGAAAGAAAACCCTATGTGAAGTTGAATCTGTTTATTATATACACATGACTACCAGCCTAATTTTTTCATAAGGTTATTAGACACACACATAATATGGTCCCTGCAGTCACATTTCACTGCTATTTGGCATGACTCTAGCGTGCAAACCTTTACTAAGATGTGCTAATCAAACCTGAAATTGACCATCGATGTAGCTCATTTTAGCATGAAGATGAATTGAACTTCTTTCCCTTTTGCCCTATATCTGTGAAGCTAATTACAGGCATACCTCAGAGATATTGCAAGTTCGATTCCAGACCACTGTAATAAAGCGAATATTGCAATAAAGTGAGTCATGAATTTTTTGGTTTCCCAGTGCATATAAAAGTTATGTTTATGCTATATTGTAGTCTATTAAGTGTGCAATAACATTATGTCTAAAAAAACAATGTACATACTTTAATTAAAAAATACTTTATTGCTAAAAATTGCTAACCATCATCTGAGCCTTCAGCAAATCATAATCTTTTTGCTAGTGGAGGACCTTGCCTCAATGTTGATGGCTGCTGACTCATCAGGGTGGTGGCTGCTGAAGGTTGGAGTGGCTGTAGAAATGTCTTAAAATAAGACAACAATGGAATTTGCCACATCGATTGACTCTTCCTTTCACGAATGATATGCCTGTAGCATGCAATGCTGTTTGATAGCATTTTATCCATGGTAGAACTTCTTTTGAAATTGGAGTCAATCTTCTCACACCATGCCTCTGCTTTATCAACTAAGTTTATGTCATATTCTGAATCCTTTGTTGTTATTTTAACAGTCTTCGCAGCATCTTCACCAGGATTAGATTCCATCTCAAGAGACCAATTTCTCTGACCACCCATAAGAAACAACTCTTCATCCATTATAGTTTTCTCATGAGACCGCAGCAATTCAGCTGCATCTTCAGGCTCACTTCTAATTGTGGTTCTCTTTCTATTTCCACCACATCTGCAGTTCCTTCCACCACTGGAACCCGTCAAAGCCATCCATGAGGGTTGGAATCAACTTCTTCCAAGCTCCTGTTCATGTTAATATTTTGACCTTTTCCTGTGAATCGTAAATGTTCTTACTGGCATCTAGAACTGTGAATCCTTTCCGGAAAGTTTTTGATTTACATTGCTCAGATCCATGAGAGGAATCACTATCTATTGCAGCTATAGCTTTACAAAATGTATTTCTTAAATAGTAATACTTGGAAGTCAAAGTTACTCCTTGGTTCATGGGCTACAGAATGCATGTTGTCCTGGCAGGCATAAAAGCTGTACTAATGTTGTTGTTTATCTCCATTGGAGCTCTTGGGTAACTAGGTGCATTGCCAATGAGCAGTAATACTTTGAAAGGAGTTGTTTCCTTCTGAGCAGTAGGTCTCAACAGTGGATTTAAAATATTCAGTCAACCATGTTTTAAAAAGATATGCTATCATTCAGGTCTGTGGTTCCATTAACAGAGCACAGGCAGAGTAGCTTTAGCAGAATTCTTAAGGGCCCTGGGATTTTTGGAACGGTAAATGAGCGCTGGTTTCAACTTAAAGTCACCAGCTGCATTCACCCCTAACAAGGGAGTCAGCCTGTCATTTGAAGGCTTGAAGCCAGGCATTGGCTTCTCCTCTCCAGCTATGAAGGTCCTAGATGGCATCTTCTTTCAAAATGAGGTTGTTTAGCCTACATTGAAAATCTGTTATTTAGCGTAGCCGCCTTCATTAATTACCTTAGCTAGGTCTTCTGGGTAACTTGCTGCAGCTTCTGCATCAGCACTTGCTGCTTCCCTTTGTACTTTTATGTTATGGAGACGGCTTCTTTCCTTAAACCTCATGAACCAACCTCTGCTAGCTTCCAACTATTCTTCTGCAGCTTCCTCACCTCTCTCAGCCTTCAAAGAACTGAAGACAGTGAGGGCCTGGGTCTAGATTCAGCTTTGACTTAAGGGAATGTTGTGGCTGGTTTGATCTTCTGTCCAGACCGCTGAAACTTTCTCCATATCAGCAATAAGGCTGTTTCATGTTCTAGGCCTCTGTGTCTTCACTAGAGTGGCACTTTTAATTTCCCTCAAGAACTTTTCCTTTGCGTTCACAACTTGGCTAACTGTTTGGCACGTTAGGCCTAGCTTTCAGCCCATCTCGGTTTTCAACATGCCTCCTCACTAAGGTCGCTCATTTCTAGCTTTTGATTCAAAGAGAGACACTTGCGACTCTTCCTTTCACTTGAACACTTAGAGGCCATTGTAGGGTTATTAACTGGCTTAATTTCAATATTGTTGTTTATCAGAGAATAGGGAGAGGAGGAGAGGTAGGGGGAAAGGCTGGGCACTGGAGCAGTCAGAACAAATAACATTTATCCATTTAAATTTGCTGTCTTACAGGGGCACAGTTCGTGGTGCCCCAAAACAATTGCAATAGTAACATTAAAGATCACTGATCACAGGTCACCATAACAAATATAATAATAATGAAAAAGTCTGAAATATTGTGCAAGTTACCAAAATATGACACAGAGACCCGAAGTAAGCAAATGCTATTGGAAAAATGGCGCTGATAGACTTGCAGAGTTGCCACAAACATTCAATTGTAAAAAATGCAATGACTGCAAGGCACAAGAAAGTGAAGCACAATAAAATGAGGTATGCCAGTCTCGTTATCATCACATATTTGCTTTGCAGTTTCAGTTCTGGTCTTGATCCCTTTCCTATATTGTGGTCTTAAAGAAGCATGTGAATTCCATTCGTACCCCTCCTCTTACCTGTATGTTATGACATAATGCCAAAAGGCGTTATATAATATACTTGCCCTATACTCTAAAGAGAATGTCATTTCTTTTGGTTGAGAGAGGTCTTTCAAAGGATTACCAGAGTAGAGTATCTTATAAGCCACACATTCACATTTATCCTAAAAAACTATAAAAACAGGGGCCGGCGGTTAAGTTTGCACATTCCGCTTCAGCAGCCTGGGGTTCGCCAGTTTGGATCCTGGGTGCAGACATGACACCACTTGTCAAGCCATGTTGTGGCAGGTGTCCCACATATGAAAAAGTGGAGAAAGATGGGCATGGATGTTAGCTCAGGGCAAGTCTTCCTCAGCAAAAAGAGGAGGATTGGCAGCAGATGTTAGCTCAGGGCTAATCTTCTTCAACAAACAAACAAACAAAAAAACTATAAAAACTATTCTAGTTGCTCTCTCTCTCTCATAGCCTAATTGTTAAGTTTGAATTTGCCTTTATCTAGCTAGGGTCTTAAGTATGGGGCTTAAGAGTATAGCATAGCGTAGTAATTAAAAGTAAAGCCTCTGATATCAGGCCCCAGGGGATCAAATCCTAGCTCTTCCATTTAATAGTTTTGTACTATTAAAATAACCATAGCTTGACTCCTCATATTAAGAATGTGATAACCTGCCTCAGTGTTGTTGTAAGGGATAAGTTATTTTTTTTAAGGTGCACATCATTACATTTCAATTTCTGTGTAGATTACATCATGTTCACCACCCAGCGACTGATTACCATCTGTCGCCATACACACGTGCCCTTTTATGTGAAGAGAGTTAGAGTATGGTTCTAATGAGACTTCAACAAATGTAAGCTATTATTGTCAAATTTCCTTTTATTTATCTAATTTGGAACTGCAAAGACAAGGCCATTCCTTAGTGCTTCTAAAACTACAACCTTTGGAATTCGAAAGGAGCCAAAAATGGAATCATGACGTTTTAGACATTTTAAACTTGGAAGAGGACTTCGCTATTAGATGCTCTCATTTTATGCCTGAGAAGGAAACCCTGTTGCCCAAGGTCTCAGAATACTTAGGGGTTTCAAACCCAATAAGGCCCATATTTTGAGTAGCAGTAGGACTATCTGGAAGACAGTTGGCTCTTCTCTGACTGTAAGATTCTATTAATTTAGAGGACACACCCAAGTACAAAAATTTAGTCTACAAGGAAGCAGTATGTAGAAATAGACAAAAGTAGACTATTTTTAATAATTCTTACAAAGTAAAATTCTTAGCTAAGAGAATAAATTAAATGTTCGTATAACTGAATTTCGTAGGTAACTAACACTTTACTTTCTTAGATCTCACTGGACAGAATGAACATCTTATTCTATTCTCTTGCCAACTCACACGTTATCAGTGAATTCTCCTAACAGCTTTTTGGGGGACTTAGGGGAGTTTTTTTCTAACGTAATTCTCTACAACATTAACATTTAACAGTAAGGTCGTGATGTGATGAATGCACAAGGCCTTTTAGAAATCTACAAAGTACTTTTTCTTTACTTCAGACTCCTTGTAAAACAGTGATGTCTCATGGGGCTTCTTGAGGATTAAGAAATGTGCATTAGGTACAATGACTGGGATAGAGACTACTCAAAAAGTGTCTTTCCCACCCCTCTGCCCTATACACACACATATTCCCCTTTCCCAGTGGGCCACTTGCCGTTGGTGCAGAAGCATATGAGCATCCATAATGTCAAGGGACTTCATTGTCCCCAAATTTCTTAAAGCCAATTATCAACTGGAAATAAATATTTCTTTTAAAAAATATACATTCATTTTTTAACTAACACTTCAATCTGAAGAGTTTATTAATCTTATCATTCAGGTCTCAGGTCAAATGTCATCCCCTAAGAGAGGCCTTCCCGTTTTTACTGTCTCACTCTCTCAGGCTAGAAGGTAAATTCCAGAAGGGTGTACAGTATCTTGTTTAATATTGTATCTCTGTGTATTAGAACTCTGCCTGGCACACAAGTCTCTCAGTAAAACCACATTTGTTTGATTGAATGAATAAATGAAGGCCTTGATAAGTAAGTTTGATTTTATTCTGAGTACACCATAAGGGCAATCGAAGAATTTTGTGCAGCAGGATAACATGACCAGATTTACAGTTTAGAAAGACACTCTGGCAGCATTGTGTTCTTACCATTAGCAACCAGAAAATCAACTTTGCTTTTGGACTGAAATTGAGAATACTAGCAAATGTCATTTGAGGCAAAGAAAGCTATGAGACTTGAAGAAATCAGTGACTAGAAGAAGAAGAAAAAGAAAAAGAAAGAAACTTGAAAAGAAAATGTTTGTGGAAACCAAATGCCTAGGAAAATTAACTCCAGGCATCTGAACAGGTACCTCTCAGAGAGATAGAGTGACTCAGAGAGGCAGCGAAGCTTAAATAGACTAAAAGGATTCCCCAGCAGGAGCTCTGGGTTATGAAATGTTCGACCTCTAGAGAGTAAGTTGAGCCCTTCCAATGGTATTTTCAGAGTTGCTCTACTGTCTTCTCACCTACAGCTTTCATGATATGTTGTGCTGATACATGGACTCAATGGTCCAGGACTCTGCCTGTATCTCAGGAACTCTGTTTAGCCCTCCTGGGTCATACAGAAGCACCAAGCAAGCTGCTGGTGGGACTGAGTGTGGGGCTGCTGACGATCTGAGGTGACTTTCTGTGTCTTTCAATGTAATAGTGGTGGCTGTGGACCACAGCAAAGAGAAACAGGGCCTCTTAGAATGCTGGATCCAATTCGAGAATCCTGGGTGGTGAAAAGAAGAGGTCACATAATTAACTCTGACTTGATGGAAGGAGAATGGTGTCATGAATCACACAAACAGTAGATAATTTTAAAATTACGTATAAAACTGGGCTTTGGAATGGACTGAAGGACTTTTTTGGCAGAGGATTTATGTCTTATTTGCTTTGCTTAAGCTAATAGTAAAATGCGTTTGCATTCCATCTGCATTTGAAAGATGTTTGGCAGCAGGTGGTTTGGATGGAAGGAGAGTGGGAGAAAAGGAAGGAAAAGCATAGGAGGAGAGAAACAGCCTGGAAGCATGCTGGCTGGCTAGGAAGTCAGGCTGGGCAAGTGAAAACTTGCCAACTGGACCCACATGGTGCAAAACCTTTGAGTGCACAATGAAGAATGAACTATCTAATTGACTGATATAATTAAAAGCACCAGGCCTGATAAAATCAACATGCAATAAATGTTTGTTGAATGAATAAAAAGAATTTTTCTCTGATTTTGAAGAAATAGCATTTCATTGGAAATATGCAAAAGTTTTATTCAATGCTGTTTAATTTTTATTAGGTGGCGTCTTGGTAAGAAGGCACAGAAATGCTCTTCCTTTTTCTTCATCAGCCTGACCCCGGAATAATAGTATCAAAAGTTTTTAGGCCTTGGGTATCAAAGCAGCTGTTGCAACCAGAGCCTATATGTCAGCTTGAACTGTGGTACCAATGCTATTTTTGAGAAGCAATGTGTGATTGGCTTTTTTTTTTTTTTTTTAAAGATTGGCATCTGAGCTAACAACTGTTACCAATCCTTTTTTTTTATTCTTCTCCCCAGAACCCCCCAGTATATAGTTGTACATTCTAGTTGTGAGCACCTCTGGTTGTGTCGATTGGCTTTTGGGTTTATGTTTTTAAAAGACTGGAGGATTCATTACTTTAATCTGGGGGCTGCTTTTGACACCTGTCAATACAACATGTGCACACTTGGTCACTACTGATGAAACTAGAAACCTGATGTGCTATGCTACTTCTTAGGGTCAGAGCAACTCTCAGCTGGCCCTATCAGAGGAGGGTGCTATGGCCAACCCCCAGGAGAGCCTGAGGCAGCAGGACACTCGGCCAGGCCAATCTGCTGCTCTCGTACCAGTTGGGACCCACCAAAGATGCGATTCAGTTCTCAGAGTATCTGTGGCTATCAGAACAATGCCCACCAGCAGGTCACTCCACATGCTGCCTGGAGTGGTAAGAAACTTGAAGCCTTAATTTCTTCATTGGCAAGGATCCTCCATTCTCTTTTCCCCTGGATCTCAGCAGAAACAAGACATTAAAGTTTGCTGGTGTTTATATCCAGCTGGTGTGTATCTGTAACTCCATCTAAATAGACTAATCTCGAAGAGAATCTACTTTACATCCCCATCATCAGACTACCTAGGCATCTGTTCTAAGATACGACATCTCCAATATCTCACATATGCTATATGTAAGTGTACAGGCTCTGTGTGTCATGGCAGTAGAGCACGACACAAACAGGTGGAGACATGCAGGGAATAATTCTGACCAGACACCACCCGCGCCCCCCAGGGATGTCCAGGCAATTCCTAAAATTGTCATCTGGCAGCCACATCAACGGGCATTTTAAAGAACTCAATTTAGAACACCTATTGTCATAGATTATTCTTATTCACTGCTTCCAAATTGCTAACATAGTACAAAAAGAAAACCAAAACCCAGGCTGCTCTGTGACATTTGTCAATGTTCTTTTATGGCAAAGAATGCTGGCTGGTGTCTCTCATTGCTAATAAAACAAGGGCTGTGTATATATTGGTAATTCCATTTGGTTGCATATAACACAAGTTTGACCTCAGTGGTTTAACAGAAAAGGGTTTATTTTTCTTAACGTACTGAATTTTGGAGGTAGATATTCTAGTGCTGTAGGGTGGTTCCATGATGGCTTCAAGGACCCAGGCTTCACCTGCCACTGCTTTGACATCTACTGCTTAACTTTCTTTCTTATGCTCACAAGACAGCTTTTTCTCCTCTAGACATCACATCCAATTTGAGGAAGAGACAGGGGTGGGATAAGAGAGGGTAGATAAAAGGCAAAAGAGATAATGCTAGATGAGTCTGTCCCTTTTTATCAGGAAAGCAATAATTTTTCTAAAATCTTAACTAAGTAGATTGCTACTTCCACATCTTTGGTTAAAAGAAGACCCAACAACCACTCTTAACAGCAAAGGATGTTGGGAAACTTGAGTATTTTTTTGCTGTTTCAAACAAATTCAGGGTTCTTTTGGTAAGAAATATGGGGCATATTTTATCAATAAGGACATTGGTTAGACAACTTGTGTTTACCTCAAGCTATAACATGTGGGATACAATTTTTTTCTAAATCCATTAAAATATTTTGGTACTCCAAATGATTCATCAGAGAAGTTATTCTGGGCTTGTAATATAAGAAGCAAACAGATAACCAGATTCTGACAATCTTTTGCTGGAGCAGTGATGGTGTGCAAGTGAGACTTGGATCTCAAGGGCCTTGTTTATTTTTCTCCCCTACTGGACTGTCAGCTGTGGGGAGTGGCAGGGAAGGCAGAAGGGAGCACAGGGTGTATATTTTTCTCCTTCACTGTCTTTCTCCCCCAAGCATCTAATGCATCATATATATTAAGTGCTTCAAAGAGCTTGTTTACTGATGAGTGGATGTGTGAGTAAGAGTCAGTAGGTCCAGGATTTGGCACCGTCACTGATCAGCTATAAGATGTTGAGTATGTGGGGCCAGCTCCGTGCCCGAGTGGTTAAGTTCGCGCTCTTGGCTGCGGCGGCCCAGGGTTCGGATCCTGGGCGCGGACATGGCACCGCTCATCAGGCCATGTTGAGGCAGCATCCCACATCCCACAACTAGAAGGAACTGCAACTAAGATATACAACTATGTACAGGGGGGATTTGGGGAGATAAAGCAGGAAAAAAAAATTGGCAACAGTTGTTAGCCCAGGTGCCAATCCTTAAAAATAAGGAAGATTGGCAACAGTTGTTAGCCCAGGTGCCAATCTTTAAAAAAAAACAAAAAAGATGTTGAGTATGTGACTTGACCATTCCGTGTCTGCTTTTTCTCATCTCTGATGTGGTGACATTACATGTGCAAAAGTGCCTCATGGGGCTGTAGAGAAGGTCAAATGAGATAACACATGATGGACATTTCTTAAGCGGTGTGGGTATTCATAATTCAGAGTGCTTTCTGTTCCAGTGTCCCTCTTGCCTAGCGCTCCTAATCACCCTGCTCCACCTGTCCTGTGAGAGAGTGAGAACAACCACCACTGTGCCCACTTTTGATAGATTAAGAAATTTGGGCTAGGATGGCTTACCACTGGTCTAAGCTCAAATAAATTATGAGTGGTGAAGCTTGATGTTTAGGTTTGGAAAAAACCAGTATGCAATAAGCTTTCCTTATTTATAACCTACTTTTTCCCAAAAAGGATTTAAGGAGGTAGAGGATTGTTATCTCTTTAATCTGGTTACTCTGAGAAACACATACATTCAAGAGATTACAGATAGCATAATAAATAAGGTACCATTTAGCCTCCTGAAGAAAAGATTGAAAGCCCTCATGAAGGGTTTTCAAGAATATAAGGGACCCAAGGATATGGAACAAAAGGAGTTGAAGCTTGACAAAATTAGGATATTATTAAATAGTGAGGGTTTAAAACTCTAAAATGTGGGGCTGGCCCCGTGGCGAGTGGTTAAGTTCGCATGCTCCGCTGCAGGCGGCCCAGTGTTTCGTTAGTTCGAATCCTGGGCGCGGACATGGCACTGCTCATCAGACCACGCTGAGGCAGCGTCCCACATGCCACAACTAGAAGAACCCACAACGAAGAATACACAACTATGTACCGGGGGGCTTTGGGGAGAAAAAGGAAAAAATAAAATCTTTAAAAAAAAAAAACAAAAAAAACAAAAAAAAAAACTCTAAAATGTGTTAATAAGGTTACCTTCTCCAGGGGTATTTAAAAATAAGATTCTCATCTTGGGAGGTGGTTTAAGTGCCGTACACTAAGAACAGACCATGTGGTCGGCCTCCTTCAGTGTGCCTTTGAGTCCTATAATCTCTAAACTCTTAGAATTCATTATCACTTCTGCTTATTTACTTCAAAATAACAACTGACACTTCGCAATTTACAAAGTGCTTTCACACATAGCCTCTCATTTAATTCTCACAACAACCTTCTCATATATTATGCACATTTTCCAGAAGAAGTCAGTCACAAAACTGAAATTTGAACCAAGTTCTTAACCTAAATTTGATGCTCTTTTTTGAACATCTCATCTACCTCCCACTTCCACGTGGTCATGCTGTGGCAGGAGAACTGGTGAATTCACTGGCTTTTGCCCCAAACCAGCTGCTTCTCCTACAGTCCTGATCTTGGTTGATGGAACCGCTGTCTACCCAGTTATCTGAGTCTGAGACCTAGGACTCAAACTAGACTATTTACTCTTTTTCTCTCCCAATTCTGCTCAATCAAATCCTGTCGATTTTAGTTCCTAAAAATATCTCAAAAATTTGTCTTCTCTCCACCCCAGCATGACCTTTTTAAACGCATCACCACCATTTATCTGATTATGAAAGCAGTTTTCTTCCTAGATTTTCTCCTTTCAGCATCGCTTCACTAACTTCAACCTGGGACCAGGGCGAAGAACTTTAAGTAGGAGAGTAGAATGGGGAGACCCCCATGGAAATCCCTGGCCTAAAGCCCTTCAAAAGCTCCCTCTCTCTACTGTGGTGCTTCCTAGATTTCAGCCATGTTCACAGTCCTTTCAGATTGTTGCCGTATGTCTTCTCCCACTGAAAGTGATCTATGGTGTGCTGTTGGAAAGAGTACCTTGACATGCAGAATATTCGGTTTAGAAGAATCCATATGATGAACCCATATCACGCGCTCTTTCCAACCTCCCAGAGTTGTGAGAGAAATTTCAGCTCTTCAAGTTCTGAAACACTCACTCAAGAACACTGGGCCTGAGGACACTGGGTCCAGGCAGGATAGAGCACCAGAGCAATAATTATTTTAGTCCATTCAAGGCAGTAATATCTGTGAAATCGTGAGTTTGATATGCTAGCTGTTTTTTCCCAGTATACATTAATATATATAAATAACCATTAAAATTTTTAAAAAGCTTCTGTATTACCTAAAATCATCTCCTTAGTCCAGTGATAAACCTAATATAAGTTTGGAAACTTCTCAGTATGAAATAAATGACTCTTTATGATTTGGCCTCTATTACACTCTAGCCTTATGCATAGGGTGATTGTAGGGTGGCCACACAATTTATCATCCAAAGAAGGAGACTTTGGAGTGTGAAGTGATAGACACACTTAACTTAGTTGGAACAAAAGGCATAAAACTACAGCATCTCAGGAAAATCTGGGCATATGGTTACCCTATTTACCTGCTTATTCTCTAATTTCCACATTATGCACTTGAGCAATACTCAAGTATTTTCAGGGTTTTGTACCCACCATATGATTTCAATCCTCTGAGTTTTTGTCTCAATCTGTTCTTTTAGCCTGAAAATGGCTTCTCATTTTTCTTCTCTCTTTGTTTATCCATGTATAATTGACATACAATGTCCTATTAGCTTTAGGTGTACATCATACTGATTCGATGTTTATATACGGTAAGAAATGATGACCGTGACAGGTCTAGTTACCATCTGTCACCATACAAAGTTATTACAACATTATTGACTATATTCCCTATGCTGTTCCTCTTACTTTTCTTCTGATACCTAACTCTTGATGCCACATCTTCTGTGTACTTGAAAAAGTAGGTTATTAAGTCCCTAATGCCATCTCCTCCAGCCCCATGAACAGCCTGGTTCGTTAATCATTGTGCAATAATTAATTAATTGGTTAACCAAAGAGTGATTGCATGCCCATTAGATGACCAATGCTTGTCTGTGCTTCCGTTATGTGTTAGATGTGGTCATATGTACCACGGATAAAATGATGATAAAGTGTCTTGTTTGGGGGCTCGAGTGAGTCAGACAAAGCTTAAATTACATCAGCTCCGTAACTGTAACAGTCAGGTCCCTGACAAAGCTGTGCCCAGAAGCTGAGGGAGCATAGGGGAGTGGTAACTAATCCCTCATGGGAGTGGTGATGGCATGTCAATGAAGGCTTCTGTTCTGTTTCATGAAGGTTTTCTTCAGTAAGGGTTACTTGACATGGATGATCTGATCATGCAATGATGAATTTCACAGGGAAAGAGCAAGGGCCTTTTTTATTGGGTTCTTTGACCTCATTTTTCTTTTTTTTTTTTTAAAGATTTCAGTTTTTTCCTTTTTCTCCCCAAAGCCCCCCAGTACATAGTTGTATATTCTTCGTTGTGGGTCCTTCTAGTTGTGGCATGTGGGATGCTGCCTCAGAGTGGTTTGATGAGCAGTGCCATGTCCACGCCCAGGATTCAAACCAACGAAACACTGGGCTGCCTGCAGCGGAGTGCGCGAACTTAACCACTCGGCCACGGGGCCAGCCCCCATTTTTCTTTTTTTTTGTGAGAAAGATTGGACCTGAGCTAACATCTCTTGCCAATCTTTCTCTTTTTGCTTGAGGAGGATTGTTGCTGAGCTAACGTCTGTGCCAATCTTCTTCTATTTTATGTGGGATGCTGCCACAGCGTGGCTTGAAGACTGATGCTAGGTCTGCACCCGGGATGTGGAGCACGCGAACTTAACCACTACACCACTGGGCTGGCCTCATGTTTTAATGAAGCTGTGAGAGTGTTACAATTCTGTGCACACCTTTAGGGATTCAGCCCTGTCTCTCTTCAACACTGCACCCTTCTACTCCCCAATCCTCAATGCCGGGAATAGAGATAATTGAGTAGAGCAGGCTGGGAGGTAATTTAATTGATTTCTGCCGTGCTAGAAAAAAACACAAGTAGGAACCAATGGAGTGGAAGAAATCTGAGCTTAAGAGGCAACAAGAGGGAGAGAGAGAGAGACAGAGATAAGTTGTGATGACACCAAGGTTTCAGCCTGATGACCTGATGATGGTTAAGAGTATTAAGAGTTAGGGAATCATAGAAGAAGGAGGAGGAAGCTACAATGGAGCTTTATCCTATTTTCTATAGGATATAATTTTTAACAAGAGCTAATCTTTCTAACTGTAAATGACAATTGCCTTCTGTCCAATGTTTTCACATTTTCTTCAGGTTCCAAACAAAATGAATATGGCTAAACATGTCCTAGTACTACCTAAACGTACTTGGTACAGAGTAATTTTAAACAATGATTAGAAAGACAGTGCAATTCCAGTCCGTGTGCAGCTCCAGTCGAGCTCTGTCAATTGTTAGTTCATGATTTCCAACAACTCATTAGTGTTTTTTAATGTCTCTATAGACACATGTTTAAAAAACGACAGACATTAAAACTGTGGTGGCTGCTAACCAGTATTTGGCATGCTATCCTTGACCGGCTAGGTGGGATGTGCATCCTTAAAATGTTCTTTTAACAATCCCAGTGTTGGTTACTTAAAATAAACCTTGTCACAGTTGCATACAGTGCAAAGATCATGTCTAACAAAAGTGTTTCAGTTTGGAATAATTAGTAAAATGTCTGAACTGTGGGCCCTTTCAAAACAATTATAAACATCATTATGCTTACTCTGTATTGTGTCAGAAATTATGCCAACCAACGTGTTGCTGGACAGCTGTCCCGATCTAACACAGTAAGGAAAAATTATTTATAGCTATTAAGTTGAAGTATCAGCATAAGCATTATAAGCATTTAGATGATCACAAAGTTTGCATGGAAATGGGTGCTTCCAAAGTGTTTGAAAGCTTTGTTAAATCTTGCTTATACATTTTATTGTTCCGGCAGAACACCAGTTTTATCTCCATTAGTACAAAATTAAATCGCAGGGCATTTTCAATTTAATTTTATTGATTTCATTGTCAACAAATACTTCCTGAGGATCCACTTTATACCTAGGACTCTCCTAGGTCTAAGAGATGCAGCATGAACTATAAATCCCAAGTTCCTAACCTCTCGGAGCTTTCATTTATTTTGGTGTGTGGGGCTGGTGAGATAGAAGATTTATTGTAATAACACATTTTTATATCACTAAGTACTACAAACACACTAAACAGGGAGTTGGAATAGGGAGAGCCCAGGGGAATGGGAGCTACTTCAGTTAGAGTATTAGGGAAGATAAATCTGAGTTTATGTTACTAGATCTAAGATCTTAACGATCACAGGAAGACAGTCAAACTCATATGTGGGAGGAATGGGATGCCAGACAGAGAGGAGAAAATGTGCAAAGACCTTGAGACGTGATAGGAAATGATGCGGTCAAGGAGCAGAAAGAAGGCCTGCGTGGCTAGAATATAGAGGGAGGAGGAGATGAGGTCAGCAGGAGATTAAGCCTTCCCTGATGTCTTTACAATGGAAAGACAGTGGCGGGCGATGTGATTGAATGTAAACATTGAGCTAAGTCTGGCTGTGGTGTGGAGCATGGAATTTAGGAGACATAAAGGAAACAGAAAAACAATCAGGAGATGATGCCTTAGTCTAACCCAGAGCTAACGGAAGCTTTAGAAGCTGGAGATGGTGAGAAGCGCGTAGGTTGGGATGTACGGTGACAATCAGGCCCACAGTTCCTGCTGCAGGACTAAATGAAGGATATGTTGAAAAGAGAAAAATTAAAGATGGCAATTTTGGAGTTTTAGTTTGAACAACTTCCTGGATGTTGGTGCCATTTACTGAGTTGGGGAACACCGGGTAAAGAGCAGGTTTGGGGGATAAAATCAAGAGCTTAGTTTTAGATGTATTAAGTTTGGGTAGCTTTTTAGACCTCCAAATAGAGATGTCCCATAGGTAGTCATACATGTATGTCTGTAGCTCATGGCAGGGTCAGGATTGGAGACGTAGATTTGGAAATCACAAGAATAGTGAAGGTGGGGGGTCAGTAGGTTGATCATTCCTGTAGGGTCAGAAGAGAGTTGGACTGGGAGGACCAGAGTAGGAGAGCTGGAAGGGTGGAAGGAGTATTCAGAGAGTGGGATGAATTGAGAGGTTGCATTTGTTATTGGTGAAAATGGTGCCTAAATTAGGACCATGGGCTGGAGGTGCTAAAGTAGAGGGCAGAGTATAGAATGTCAGGGAATAGTGGTTGGTCCTCCCTGGGAATGTGGAAGTCACCTAGAATGAATGCAGGAACAGAGGTGGAGAGGAAGTCAGAGGCTTGGATGCTATAGCTGCCATGATTGAGGAGTAGGGCCCTTGATGTTGGTGTAGATGGCTGCAACCAGGAAGGAGGGTGGTACCAAATTTTGGTGACTTGCACTCTAAAGGTTCTGGGATAAAGGAGGATAATCAGTTTGAGAGCAGCAAGGTGGAGCAAGCAGGACATATCCTCCCCCTATTCCTGAGATATGAGTGGAGGGGAGACAGGAGGTGGGGAAACCGCCTTTGGGAGAGGTGCCAGGAAAGCAATATTCTCAAGGGGAATCCTACTTCCAGTTAGAGTATCGCAGTCCTCTGGGGGACTTGTTAAAACACAGACTTCTAGGCCCTGTCCCTAGAGTTTCTGATTCTGTAGGACTGGGATACCTGAAAATCTGCATTCCTGACACATTCCCAGGTGATGCTGATGCTGCTGGTCTACAGACCACAGTCTGAGAACCACTGAGTTAAAGCCAGAGAGTGAGGTCAAGTTTCCGAGAAGAGGTTAAGGGATGGGGAGATTGCTGATAAAGACTCAACACCAGAGGGTAACATGGAAACCAGAGAGGTGAGCCGTCCTGGGATTAGTCTTTGTTTTCTATAGAAGGAGAGTAATCAGTGTATCTTCCTGGTTTGAGTCACCAGCCAACTCCTCACTTCTATCCCTTAAGGTGGTGTGTAGACCTAGAGGTCAAGGGCTCCTCAGGGGCAGCTCAGCATCCAGGGCAGCTCAGCATCCGGGGCAGCTCAACATCCGGGGCAGCTCAACATCCGGGGCAGCTCTGCGAGAGCAGAGGCAGTGAAGGGGCATCTTACCAGGAGTAGGAGAAAATGTGACCTCCAGACCACTGCCCTCTCCCCTGCAAGGAGGGACTGACTTAGTAGGAGGACAAAGCTGGTTGACGAGTGCCAGGCAGTTGAGGTCGTGCGGCTCCGGGTATTGGCTCAGCTAGAGCTTTGAGCCATTTAAAACCTAGTTAGCTCAAAAGACATCAAGCACCTCTTTTGCATAATTAACAGTGGCAGGCACTCTGTGGCAGGGCAGGCTTTGCCACTAGGACCTCAAAATCCTGGAGGTGCAGGGAGGAGAGGAGCCTGTTCAATCAGGACTCTTTCTGTTGCCAATCACTGGGGTGAATGTTTTCAGGTACAACTGGATCTAGGTGCTCGAACCTTGTCATTTGGAATCTCTCTCTTTCAAAGATCTCAGCTGTGTTGGCTTCATTTCCAGAAAGGCTCTCTGTTTCTGGTGGCAATTAGCCACCCCACACTTGCATCTTACTGTTCAGAAAAGCCAGTGGAAAGAAACTTTCTCTTTCCCAATAGTCCCTCATAAACTGGGGTGACATACCAATCCTTGCGCTGATCACCGTGGCCCGTGGGACAGAGCTCTGGTTTGACCTGTCTTATGTCATATGCTCATCTCCAGAAAAGGAGGTGATGCATGGGGTTCTCCATCAGTTCCATCTGAGCCATGTGCACTGGAAGTGGAGGAAATTGGTTTCCTGAAGGAAAATTAAGATATGTTATGATAAAAAAGATACTAATAACAATGTTTATTGAGTACTTACTCTTCACAAGGCATGGTGTTGAGTGTTTTACATGCATTAGCTCATTTAATTTTCACAAAGCCTGAGGAGAACAGTACTGTTATTATTATCAGGGTACTGAGGCATTGAGAGGTTAAGTCATCCCCTAGGTTTAAATGGCTTGTGAGTGGCAGGGCAGGACCTGGAGTGGATACTGGACAAGAAGCAAGGACACAGCGCAGTGTGAGGACAGGGGACTGGAAGGGAGGTTCTGACCGAGGAGCCCAGGGAGAGCCACCTGGAGGCAGATGGAAGGAACGGGGCCCACAAGTGAGGCAGGACAGTGGCAGGTGCCCATGAGGGGAGGCACATTCTCAGTGCAGGGGCGGGCAGCATAAACAGTGACACATCATGCCGGAAAGCAAGGCTTTCCAGAGAGCAAAGACAGTGTCGAAAACGAAGTGCAATCCAACTCAGAAAACTTCAAATAAGTGACGATGGACTTAATGAGGCTTTACTGCCCTAGGCTGTTGCTGTCATGATCACTTACTCCGTCTGCAAACATCTTAAAGCTGAGGTGGCACAAACGTTAAAGGAGAGGGAATTTGGGTCACGTGGCTTATTGGTACCTCACTGACATGTTTGTGCAAATAATCATACATTTCCCATCTGCTTTCCTATTTCACTTCATGAATCTGGATCGTTTGTTTGCAGATCCAGCCCCCTTTCCCATAGGAAGAGCTGTGCATAATTATACTGAACTTGAGTGGGAAACATGTGATTATGAATCCAACTTCAGCCGTGAGAATGTTCATTTTGTTATCACACACAACGCTTTGAAGTAAGGTGATGGGAATGAGGAATTGCCAGGAAAATTTCAGCAATTGTGAAACTCCTGGAACCAAGCACTCTTTCCTTTGCTCGCGTCCAGATGGAAACCCTTGGTGAAAGAGTCTCCAGGAGCACATCATAATGGGTGAGATCAGGCCAACCCGATGGATTTCTACTGCCCTTGAGAGGATGCCTTCCTCTCCTCTGCGTAGGTTTCCCCTTCCTTATTTGCCTTCAATTGATCATAACAGCTGCAATAAAACCCGCTTCACCTTAATAAAAATGAATCAGAGAGGCTGATTCTCTATATTCCAACCTCTCTTGCCCGAGTGCTGATTATTGATCTGAAAACACGCTATGCTTTAGCCTGGCCACGTTTCGCTTTATTTTCTCCCTTCGAGTTCCAGCCACAGCCACCATTGCCTGCAATGGAATTGCCCTAGCAGAACGGTATCATAGTGACAGGTCAGAAAATCTACCTTGGGTCAACAATTTGTCATAAGGAAAATTGCAGAGGCCCAAGTGTGTTCACTGAACAGTCGGCAGCTCATGCTTTTCACCCCGCTCTAGCGGATGCGTCGGGCTTGCTGACTCTCATCGATAAATTCAATTTCTTCAGAATAGCCGATAATTACGGAATCGAACAATTGATTTTGTGTAACCACATAGCCAAAGCTGATGTGGCTGCCACTGCTGCAGAAATGACAGTGGTTGCCGCTGAATGGCAGGCACCTCTAAAGAACTGGTTATGGAAGGCAAAACTCAAAAGCTTCTCCTTCTTCTTTCCAGATGAGCCGTGTTGCCAGGTCCTCATTGTGAAGTGAGAAGTAGATATCTTGGAAGTGATAGCAAGATAATTCCAGGGCGGCGGCTGCCTTTACTTTCATTTCAGGATTTCCATCCTCTTCAAACCACGAAGTTTATAGGTTGATGAGGTCATTTTGCCAAGGGCAAGAACCTCAGAGCTGTTCCGAGATGGGAACATCAAGCTGTGTGTTCGGCCTCTCATTTTATTGTGAACAATAAACCTTGTAATATTCCGTTCCATTTGACGGAGGGTTATTGAGTGTCCCCAGGTCTCAAGCTCTCTGCGAGGGGCTGCAGGCCGGTGTGATTTGTATGCACCTTGTTTCCGTTTGCGTTTGAAAGTGCCACGGGGATGTTTCCTGGGGCAGGCATTTCACTGTCAGCCAGATTTCTGCTCAACTCCACGGCTGTCGTGGTGTGTTATTGTGTCACCTACGCTGTCACACAAACCACAGACGTAGGGGAGCAACTTAAATGGTTGAAATTGCAGGTGCCATAACCTGCAAGCAGGGCAGATGTGAGTGGCTCTGCAGAGGTGGGCTGGCCTGCACTTTCCACTGCTGGGCAGGCTCAGTGAAAATATCACGGAGTGAGATCTGGCCTGGTAATCCCATGCAAATGCATGATAATTGAAGAACATTTAGAAATTGTAGATATTATACAAAAGAAAAAGAAAGATGAAAACTGTTCATATCACCTAGGATAATCACTGTTAAGATCATTGCTACTTTATATTTACTCTGTACACACACACTCACACTTACAAAAATGCAGGTGTATTATTTTGTAGACTATTTTTCTCCCAATATAAAGATACTGTCAAGGTGCCCAGTGGTGTATCGGTTAGGTTCGCGTGCTCCACTTGGGCGGCCTGGGTTGGCGGGTTCAGATCCTGGGTGTGGACATGCCCACTGCCCATCAAGCCATGCTGTGGCAGGCATCCCACATATAGAGTAGAGGAAGATGGGCATGGATGTTAGCTCAGGGCCAATCTTCCACAGCAAAAAGAGGGGGATTGGTGGTAGATGTTAGCTTAGGGCTAATCTTCCTAAAAAAAAAATACTGTGAATGTATGTTCATTTATTCCAAGTTTTTTCATTAAGTACCTATTATGTGCCAGGCACTGTTCTGGGCATGGAGATTTGTGAGCAAGTGAGACAAATTCCAGATTTCATGGAGGACTCTTTACAGTGGGAGTGTAAAGAGAACAGAAAATAAATAAATGAGAAAATATGATGAAAACATCACAGGCTGTTGTTATGGATGGAGGTTGGGGCTGGTTTTGTTTGGATGGGCAGAGGGGGCTGCCTTTAGAAAATGGCATTAACCAGTGAATGGAATGACGAAAGGAACGGGCCATGGGATGATTGCAGAGATACTAGCTAGTGCAAGGGCTTACAGAGGGACCAGCTTGGCAGGCTGCAGGAACAAGGAGAAGGCCCTCATAGCTCAAGCAGATGAAGGAGGGAAAGATGAGTAAGAGATGGGGATAGGAAGGGAGGCAGGGACCGCCAGCTCTTTTCTACGTAGTTTTTCTATGTGCGATCGAAGCCATTGGAGGGTATTAAAGAGAGGAGTAACGTGAACTGATTTGTATTGAAACAAGCAAATGAAGAAAGAACCTCTAGCTGCTGTGTGAGAATGGATTGGAGGGGAGGAGTGTAACTAGGGATGCGACTAAGGAGGTCATTAAAGTGGGGCCAGAGAAAGATGAAAATGACTTGAACCCAGGAGTTCAAGCCATTACCCTAGAAAAAGTTTATTCCTATCATCTAGGGGTATTAACTTATTCTGAAGGTAGCTAAGGGATGTCAGAATCTAGCAATAGGCCCTTGGGAGGAAAAAACCCATGAGAATCTTAGGATATTTAATCGGGGACAAGAAAACTCTTTATTCTTGAGTGGCACTTGCAGGGTAACATCAGAAGAAGAGAGGGAGAGATGAAATGTGAGCAGAAAACAAGGGAGAAAAAAAGGAAAGTGCCAAGGGGAGAAATTAGAGAAACAGATACCAAGTGGTTGGAGTGGGGATGCCATTAAATATTTTCAATCATTGGCACCTGTGCCAAAAGTCATCTCCCTCCTCCAGCCTTGTGTTATTAGTAAAATTAGCTAATTGTGAGGAATTTGCAAAGAAGGATGGAGTCCAGTGGGTTATTCACAGCTATAAGCACTCAATTATCTGAACTGTGGTGGAGTCTTATTAAAATATGAAAATAAGCAGCACAGGGTCTTGGGCAGGAGCAGGTATGCAGAGTAACAAGATGTCATCTCAAAATCACTTTCCTGATAATTACACATAAAGGGCTTGGTCTAGGCTCTCTTTCACGCAGTTAACTCCCGATGGGAGCCAATTACAAGTAGAGAACCCGACATTCATGCTGTCTCATGGCTTCTTTCCACACTCTTTCTTCTAATCACTTCCTTTATCTGTTCTCGTAAGTTGTTGGCTAGTATCCCTCTCCACAGTGGATGCACGAGAAAGAGAGAGAGAAAGAATATGAGAGTGAGAGATCTACAATTTAAGTGACTACCTCTTCACTCAAACAAATGTCTTCCAGGCGGGGACTGTGTGGAAATCTTGTTTTGGCTGAAATATCTGGGCAGTAATTGGGAAAGCCTCACATTCACAGAATAATTGCTTAATGTAAGGAAGAACAGGAGTTGTGGAAAGACCAGCCCTTTGGTGCCAGATAGATAATGATTTGAATCCTGGGTCTGACAGCTGTTGTGTGACCTTGTCAATTTATGTGACCTCTCATGGGACCTTGATTTTGTCGCCTGCAAAATGGAGGCGGGATTACCTATCTTGCGGGGCATTGTGAAGAATATATATGATCATTGTGAAAATTGCCTCACACCCAAAAGTCACTTTCTGCCTTCACGGCTTTATATCAGTTGGGCTATACCCCACTCTAGCGTTCCTTCCTTGAAGCCTCTTTCCATGTGGACACATCTACATATGTAGACACCAAAACTCTTCCTTGCCTCTCTCTTAGTTGTCACCTGGCCTTCTGTCCACTAGTCCTGCTGCCACTCTTTGGTGGATGAAGCTTTGTGATTTCAAGCAGTTAGCTCATTGGGCGACTGTTTGGATCTGTCAACTTGTCTATGGACCACGTAGTATGTAAATAATGACACCTCTTAAGATATTTTTAATCTTTCATCTTGATGTATGGTATTATGCTTCACATTTGTCCTTTGAGAAAGGAGAAGGAAACTAATAGCGTCTTCATGTGACAGGGTAATTACACACCAAGAGCTACATTAGCACCAAGATTTTTGCTGAGATGTCTTACTAAAGGACAGACTTGTTGAAAATCCCAGCCCTCTTCCTGATGGTGCTAAGAGACGGTAGATGCACTTTTTTGTTGTTGTTTTGCTGACAATCATTTGTCCTGAGCTAACATCTGTGCCAGTCTTCCTCTATTTTTTTTGTTTTTTGTATGTGGGTCACCACCACAGCATAGCCTCTGACGAGCCATGTAAGCACATGCCTGGGATCTGAACCCACGCTGCTGAAGCAGAGCATGCCAAACTTAACCACTAGGCCATGGGACCAGCCCTAGATGCACTTTTATTTAGACTTAAATGCTGGATCATCAGGGAAAGCTGTTGCTGACCCGGCCCGTTTCTGAAGTGCCTAGAAGTAGAGTCAGGAGGAAATGCCTCGTTCTCAACACAAGGCTCAGCAATGGCGGTTTGATTGGCATTTGGAGATGAATTCATGCACCATGTGCCCAGAAAGTCACACAGCTAGAGGAGGAGATTCGATTCACGGTCTTGGTTCTATTTCCTTGTTTCTTCTTGGTGTAATCTGATCTTCAGTGAAAAGATTCTTAGCCTGCTCCACAGTAGCTGAGAAGTAGGTTGGCTGTAAAACACTCCACAAGAAGGACCCATCCAGGTCAATTGGATGAAGCAGTGGAGTGTAATAACAGCTAACATTTATTCAGCAGTACTATGTGTCAAGCACTTTACTTGCATGAATCCTCTCAATGAACCTGTGAGGTAGGCACTCTTAGTTTCCCCATTTCATAGATGAGAAACCGACGTATCAAATGGTTGAGTAATTTCTCCAGGTTTACATGGAGGCTGACTTGAAATTGAACCTAGCAGCCTACCTCCAAACTCTGTGCCTTTAGCCACAGGGCTATGTTGCCTGGTGTAGACTCAGACAGTAGAAGCCCAATAGACTCAGAGTCTGGAGATCTGGGCCTGAGGGCTGCCATGGGCTTGCTGTGTGCCCACAGGGAAATCCCTTACATTCTGTGACGTTTAGTTCTAAGGATGATAATACTGCTTTCCCAATCTCAGAGGACAAATAACTCTACAATTTATTAAGAATATACTAGGTTCCAGGCGTCTTACATACATTTTAAATATTCCTTTAAAGGTAGGAACTTCCTGAAAGGTAGGAATGATTATCTCCGGTTTGCGGCTAACGTTTCTAAATAACACGCCCAAGACCTGTTAGCCCAAAGCTCTCTGGATGCAGTCTGCACTCTTTCTAGGGTATGTAAATTTAAAGTTCAAACCTGAATACAAGACCTTGAAACTGACTGGGTCACGCTAGTCTGCATACACTCACTGTCCCTCTTGACCAGCCTGCCTGCTGCTCCGTGTCCGTCTCACCGTGCCTGGCCCTTCACCTTGCCTCTTCTCTTGTACCATTTAGTGGTTGCTCACTACATGCCAGAAACTAGGCAATGTGCCTTCCCTCCCTTTAATTCTCAAAATAACTCTATAAAGTAGGATTTTAGTGCTATTTTCTAGGTTGTTCTCCTGCGAATACAGAAAGGAAGGAACAACGTGAACAAGAAGTAGCATTTTATCGAACAGTTACTGTGCTCAGCAGTGTCCTGAGAATTTTATGTAGACGCTACCAGTCTTCCCTTTGTATAGACGAGAAACCGGAGGTCCAGGGAGATTCATACTAAGCCCGAGTCAGGCAGTCTGACTCCAGATCCGATAGTCTTAGTTAGCCACATGTCATCCTCACGGTGCCTCTTTGAGGTAGATAATTTAATTCTTGGTTACCAGTGAGGCAACTGAAGCTCAGAGACACTAAGCTGACTTAGGACACATACCTATCATGTGTCAGAGGTGTCGTTCGAACCTGGGTTCCCTGGCTTGTAAAGGCCATAATTTTTGTATTGCACCACGTTGCTTCACTTACTTGTCTTTCAGTCACTGAGGCCAGCGTTGTTTCCAGAATTTCAGTTTGAAAACCACTCTGTGACGCTTGGAGCCCCATTTCAATAAATCCTCAGAGTGTGACCCTAAGAGCCAGATGGCATTCCTTGGCCTTAGCACCATAATCAGCTCTATAACTCTCTATAACTTTGGAGGCAAAGGAAACTGCAAGATAAAGTAGCCCAGTGAGAATCAGACTGAAATTGAGCAGTAAGAGGCAGGACCCCTATTCCATTAGTACAAATGGTCCCCAAGACCTGTGTTATGCCTTAAATGAGGCATGGTCACCAATGACTGTGTGAGAGAGACTCTGACACATCCGTGAACAGATGAGCTCTTCCTGCTGCCAAGGAGACTTACCTCATCCTACGATGTCTCAAACAAAATACCTTTCTGAATTGATTATCTACCCCAAAACTTAGGGGCTTAAAACTACTATTTTATTTGGCTCACAGTTCTATTGGTCATTTTGGCAGTCTCAGTTAGGTGGTCTTCTGATCTGCATGGGACTTGCCTATTTTTAATTGGCCCCTTAAAATGTCTGCAGCCTCACCCAGGAGGGCTGGCACCCCTGGGGCCCTTCTCCACGGAGAAGTCTCTCATCCTCCAAATGGCTAGCCAAGCTTGTTCACATGGAGGTGGAAGGGTCCCCGGCATGAGAGCATAAGGTAGAAGGTCACCGGAGGCCTAGGCTGGAAACTTGCACAATGGCATTTCTGATATATTTTGATCATGAAAACAGGTTATAAAGTGAACTAGTGCTCACAGGGCAAGGAAGGAGATTCCACTTCTTGGTAGGAGAAGCTTCAACGACCACATGGCCATGTTTGCAATCTATCATACTTTCCATATTTGCTTCCTTCCATGTAGAAATTGGTTTTTTCTGCTCATCAGTTACCACAAATCTGGTCCATTTTAGGGATATGTTCCTGAGCTAACATCCTCTGCCAATCTTCCTCTTTTTGTATGTGAGCTGCCTCCATGGCATGGCCACTGACAGACAAGTGGTGTAGGTCTGTGCTGGGGAACTGAACTGGGGCCATCAAAGCTGAGCACACCAGACTTAACCACTGGGCCACTGGGGCTGGCTCTCAGGGACTCATTCTTACTTGAAGCCTTCCCAGTTACACAGACCATTTCTATTCCCTTTTGGCTATGGTAAATAATTTAAATCATAATGATATATTATCTTTTATAGTTCCTTAAATTGAATTATTTTGTTTGAAGTGAATATTGCTGCTCCTGCCTCCAGCTTTCTTCTCGCTGCCATTTACCTTATAGAGCTTTGTCCTTCCCTTTATTTTCAATGTTTCTGCATCATTTTATTTGAAGTATGTCTCTTGTAAATAGCACACACTGGGATTTGAGTTTCTTACCCAGTCTTAGAATCTTTTACTGGGAAATCTGATGCATTGGATTTATTATCTGTTCCTAGATTGTTTTTCTCTGTTCCCTTTGCTTTTTTCTCAGGAGTTTTGAAGTCATGTATCTCCTCTCTTTCGCTCTACGAATTAACTTTATGTTTTCTTACATACATTTAATCTCTATACACCTCCCTAGTCTAAACAAGACATTAGACGTGCTTTTACAACTCGTCTAGCTTCTCCCATGCCTTATTGAAATAGCTTGAGATTTTAGTTTTAGATAGATATTCATCCCCATTAGCCCTATATTCTCCTTAGAAGCCAATTCTTTAAATTTATCTTAATTTTCACCATACATTTATATGCAACATTAAGGAAAATTGATAAATGTAGACAAAAAAATTTTGCATATGGTACACTACTCAAAGTTAAAATTCCTATGGTTGGGAAATTTGCTATTTTAATATATTTTTCTTTGCATGTTTTGTCATTAATTTTATCAAGATATAGTTCACAAATAATAAAATTCACCAATTTTAAGTACAGTGCAATGAGCTTTGACAAATATAAATAGTTGTGTAACCACAACCAAAATCAATCTATAGAACATTTCCATCATGCCTGAAAGTTCCTTAGAAATGCTTTGCAGTCAGTCCTCTCCATCCAACCTCCACCTCCATATGGCACCTCTATGAGAAACCAAACTACCAAAAATGCATGGGCCTAATTCTGGACTTTATTCTGTTCCAATACCACACTACCTTGCTTAATCAGATAATATATATCCTCCAACTTTGTGTCTGGCCCCTGAAGTCTCTGTTCCATTAGCTTAGCAGTCAAACAATGATTGGATAGAGATTTCCTTAAACTCTTGGAACCAAGAAAGATTCCAGCCTTTGCTGAGGGACTCTATGTTTGTATGTTGGCACACCTTCAACACTTAGCCAGGCAGTTTACAACTCTGCCCTAGCCTTCACGTCCTGCTCTCACAGAGCCTCAAGGTCACCAGGAGATGAGCTCTCAGGGGCTTCTCAGGTCTTTCCTCAGCACACACAAATCCCTGAGCATGCACAGGGACTTCAAATTCCCATGAAAATGTTAGAGCTTTTCAATGCACTTACAGACAGCTCATTTCCTAGCCTTTCCTCTCAAGCTTTTTGGTTATTCTATTGTTTGCCCCAACTGTACCTTAGACGGCAGCAACTGAAACATTAGCCTGTAAATGTTTTCAACAAATGTACCCTGAGAAGCAGCTTTAGCACTGGACCAGGTGATAAAGAAAACACTTTGAGCCTGTCTTCCAAAGAGTCACCAGATAAATCAGAATAAGTAATTACAAGTCTTTGCAAATGAGGTCCCTCTGCTCCCTCTGGGATGGGGAATGAAGGCTGTTCCTTTCATGGCTACTGCTGAGCTGAGAAGCAGGGGCTGGGACTGGGGTAAGTTAAAATGTCACAAAGTTCTCTATTCTTACTGAGAATCAGCTATTTTTCTTGAATAAGTGCTCTTCAGATTACTACAAGCCTTCAGTTAATTTCCAGACTTCTGAAAAAGTTGATTCTGAAACTTTTTGCCAGTTTGTTCCTTGCTTTTATGGAGGGATGGAATTTGGATTTCCTGATGCCGCCATTTTTGCTGATGTCACTCCTCCAATTGATTTTTCTTTGGCTAGCGAGTTGTATGTTCCTGACTCTTTATAGGCCTCCTAATTTTTTATTAGAGCTTAGACATTGTGAATTTTATAATGTTGGGTGCAGGATTTTGCTGTATTCCTTTAAATATTATTGGGCTTTGTTCTGGGATGTAGTTAAATTACTTGGGATAAGTTTGATTCTTTCAAGGCTTACTTTTAAGCTTTGTGAAGGCGGGTCCAGAGCAGTCTTTAATCAGGGGCTATCTTGGCTCTCCTCCTGAGGTAACACCCTCCTGAGAACTCTTCCCAATGCCCTCTGTGTTAGGTGGGGTTTCCACTCTGGCTGGTTTGAACACAGACTCTCCCCAGCCCGGTGGGATCTCCAGGGAGTATTGCATCTACTCCCTTCCAGGGTTTCCTGTCTATATTTGGGAAATGCTTTCACACGCACATGCAGATTAGACAAAGACTTGAGTACCTTTCTGCAGATCCCTAGAATTGTATCTTTGAGCAGCTCCCTCGTCTCTGGTATTCTGCCCCATAAATTCTTGCCATTTGACATCTCTGAGTTATGAAATATTTCTCCTCAACTCAGCAAAACTGCTGCGATATTTGGCTTCTCCCTCCCTCCACGGAGGCCTGGAAATTCACCCCAAGCAGCAAACTGGGAAAATGGCAGGACTCAACTTGTTCTTTTTCTAATTTCAGGCAGCACTATCCTGTACTGCCTGTGACTGAAAACCAATGTTTCATATATTTTGGCAGGTTTTCCAGTTGTTTAAAGTAGGATTGTAATGCAGTCCCTGATCAAGGACAGAAGCAGAAGCATTCTAACACCTTAATTAATATAGATATAAACAGCTCTTTGTCGTTCTGGCCCTCTGGTCACCATTTTTTCTCACATCCCATGCTTTTCTTCTGCTTGGATTCATTTTTATTTTGCAGAAGTCTATTCTGGCAGAAGAGGTTCTTGGGTGGTATGTTTTCTGAACCTACCCGTGTATAAAACTACCTCCCTTCATTTCTTGGCTTGGCAAACAAATCTATGTTCAAAGTAGGTATAGCTTAAAGGCATTGCTCTATTGTTTTCCAGAATCGAAAGTTTCATATAAGATTTCTGATACCAACTTGTTGATAGTTTTTTTTTATTTCTTTAGAAGCATTTAGAATTTTATGTTTTTCCTGGCATTCAGCAATGCATGTGTGTCATGAAACAAAACTCAATTGCTTTGATGGGCGGAAGATACAAGAAGATGTTTAAAAAACCTGGCATTATAGAAAAAAACTATCAAAAACAGCTTTTCTCCCACAGATCTTTATGAGCCCCTAGTGATGCTTAGGCTCTCTCTGATGCCTCAGGCCTGCGTTCTTCCCCAGAATTCCTGTCTGCATCCTCGCTACTTTGAACTTCCTCATCCAGTCTGCCAATGGCACTTGCCTACTTTTGTAGGATTTTGTGTCCTGTGAACCAGGCCTGTGTTACTTGTTTAGTTAACAGTCATTTCTGGTATACATAGAAACATAGTCTGAAAGTTTTATTCTCCTTATAAAAAATTAAGCTCAGAAACTTATCTGCTATAATTTACAGGTTTTTACAGTTCAGTCTACAAATATTCTGAAATGAGATATATCAACTTTGCAGCTGGGTCTAAAAGAAAAATGTTTGAGGTAGAAACCCAAGTTCCAACTGAGGATGACATACACTTACGGGTAAATGTTATAGCCTATGAAAATTAATTCGAGGTTTAAATAGGCACAAAAGAATGATATTAGAGGTGATAATGTGTTAAGGAAGGCATTGCAATGCCCATTTTCATTTTGTGAATTGTTCTCAAATTATGTAACGTCATTAAAACTGAAGCCAGCCTATGGAAGGCCACAGCTGTTGATAAAAAGCAGTTGAAACACCTTTGCTTTTGTGTTTGTGTGTTTAACCTAGTATGTCGGCTGTTATACAGCATAAGAAATGGCTATCCCCTTCCAAAACATTCAGCAGAAAAGAGGAAAAAAAGACAGGCTATGATGTGAGGTAGATACTTTTCATAAGAATATGGTTTCTGAAATGCAAGTTTCAATATCATTCTGCTGTAGTGTATTCTGACAGACAGTTGACAGACACAGGGAAGGTGAGAAGAGGTAAGTTACCTTTTCCTGGGATTTCACATTTCACATTTGGATACTTTGATCAACATTTACTGGTGTTCCTCTCTATGGCTGCAGCATAAACTATTTTCAATGCCAAATATGTGTCGTTATGGCTGAAATAGTTTATTAGGGGTTTTGTTTCCTAGGGGGCTCTCGAGAAGTTGCAGAGTTTACCTGTATATTCTGGAGGGGGAGAAAAATGCAAAAAGAGGTTGGAAGAATAAAATAGAAGAAAATACGAGAGAATACACATTTAGGAGTTAACCTTAGAAAACGGTAAAATTACCTCCAAATTTCTGGTGTCAGTTTTGGTGTCTTCTCTATGCTCCCCCAAGCAGGTATGTGGACCCCCTGAAGAGTGTTTCTAGTGGGCCCGGGAATAGCGGATCAGAATACTGATGGATGGGGCTTCTACTGGATCAAAGAAGCTTAGACCTGGGCTTACGCAATGCATCATTGTTTGGGACTCTAACTTTCTTGTGCTTTGAAATGAGGATAGAAGAAAGCGACAATGGTAGGATATTAGTTTCCAGCAGCTCTTGCCCATATTGAAAGACTGGTAGAAAAAGAGAGCTCTTTTGAAAAGAAATGTTTTTTAAATTAAAAAAAAAGGATGGAATAGAAACAGAATATGCTGGAGGTGATGCAGAGAAAAAGTGAAGGTCCCAGATTTAGACAGAGCATACTGTGCAATGTAGAAAGCCCACTTGGGAGTGAAGATATTAAAAATATCTTCAAGAAACCACAGAGATATATTTGGACAAGGCAGGAATCCTGCACAACATGGATTCCTTATAACGAATGCCTGGTTAGAGCCGGTGTGAATTCCTGCCACCGCCTGTGGTAGAAATGAAGTGCCTGCATGGTCTGAGTTGTGCCAAATGAAAACTGTGGTGGCAATCAATCTAGTTGACGAAGAAACTTTGGACAAGCCAGATTCAGAGAAGTTTTGATTTTTCAAAAAGGAAGAAAAGCAAAGAGTCAAGAATTTCTATCTTGGGAGAAAGAATTTAGGATAGCAGAAATGATTAATCCCACAAATGTCGGCTGGTTACATTCAAATTGGCACTTTGGTACATTGCTGGTGACAATTGTAAACTAGTGTGATTCTCTTGAAAGCAATATGGCAACACGAAGCAAGAACTGTAGAGACAGTCATAGTCCTTAACCCAGGAATCTCACCCTGGGGAATGTGTCCTAAGGAAGCAATTCCACAGAATCAAAACATCTATATGCAAGAAAATGTTCATTGTAACAGCTTTATAATAACAACTATAACAACAAAAATGTCTCTGAGAAACGATATACATATAACATAATTGCGAAATGGTTCAGTAAATTATGGAACATTAAGTCTATAGAATATTATTCAGCCATGAAAATTATAATTATGAAGATCATGAATAACGAGGAAAAATGTTTACACTATAGTGTTAAGAGAAAAAAGTGGAATTAAAACACCTTGTACATGATGATTGCATCTGTTTAAAAATGTGCATGTGAGTGGAAAGAAAATGTGCAAAACAATACAGCTACATTAGTTTGGTGGACTTATGGATGATTTATTTTCTTTTTTGAAATTGTGTTTAATAAATGATAAGTATATTTAAATAAAATGCAGTGAAAATAGAACTGGTCAAGGGGGATAAAAATAGTAAATAATGGAGTAAAACTGGCAAAGAGGATATAAAAGGCAAGCTATCTGACAGTTATGGAAATTCTGTTGCTTTGGTTTGGCAGACAAAAATCACAGTAAGTATAAAAGGTGTGAATTACATTTTATAATAAAAATGGTCATACATGTGATGTGAGTCCAATGGAGCTGTTGTAAGCCTTGGTGTTGTACACAGTTTTCTTTCCATGATCATCAGTCACAGAAATGGAGGGTAAGCAGCATTGACTGAACTGCCAGCTTATTAGAAACAGATTTGCTGACTGCCAATTCCCCATTGCCAGTTACTACCACCACTGCCCATTCCCACCAAAATGTGTTTAATATATACAAGTGAATATGTTATATGTATGTTTCCTTGTGTCTGTATGTGTGTCTGTGTTTGCTTCTAATTTTTAAAAATTATGGACTATTTTTTATACACACGAAAAATGTATGGAACTTCTAAGTGCCACTTACTCAGTAATTGTGAAGTGAACCCTTGTCTAACCACCATCTAGACTGGGACCTGGAATGTTGCTAGCGGCTTAGGGACTCCTGGTCATGACCCCTTCTCTCACCCACCAGTGGTAGCCACGACAGAAAGCACTACCTTGATTTTTGGGGATAAACATTCTCTGGTTTTGCTTGCTTTTTCTCATGCATCCTAGGTGCACAGAATTATATTAGTCTTAATTCTTGGTTCATGGCACACTGTTATGATTGGTCTATGCATAAACTACCATTTTCATTCCATTTCATAATAATATGATGAAACATACGAAATCATCACCTAATGCAAGAACTAGGACATTGCCACTAATTACAGCAGCTTCCTACTTGCTCCTCAACTATCCCATTCCACTGCCTCCTTCCCAGAGGTACCCAGCATCCCGTATTATCCCTCTCTTGCTCTTTGTGAAATAGTTTTTACATCTGCATTTGTATCTTCAGACAATACGTATTTAATTTGGTCTGGTTTTGAATTTACACAGAGGGAATTATACAACATGTATTCTTCAGTGACTTGATTCTTTCACTAAAATTATCTTCATAAGATTCATCTCTGTTGATGTGTCTATCTCTAGTTTATTTTCACTTCTAAATAGCATTTGATAGTATGAATATACCACAATTTATGTATTCACTTAATGTTGATAGGCATTTGTGTTTCCCATTTTTAAAATTATGAAGAGTAGTGCTATGAACAATTTTGAAGACATCTCTGCATGCACACAAAGAAGAGATTCTCTAGGTTATATTCTGAATGTACATTTCACAGGGTGCTGAAATCAATACTCAACCAAAATTGAAGCCAAACATAAGTGCCATCCTAATAGAATCAATTCTATTATACAAGAATGAAACCTGAAATTTTGCATAAAATTATAATTATCATAATTTAAATATTAAAATTTTTGGTGATAAAATTTTAAACATTTGAAATGGCACGCTAATTTCTCAGTGCTGTCGATCACTATCAGTTTTGTTAGCAACACTACGGTCACCCTATTGCATTTTTGCATTAGGCACTTTGAATTAGGGTTAGGTGACAAATAAGGTACCATTTCTCCCATTCTGCCACTATAGGGCTCTCTGATGGGAAAGTTGGCACCAATTATTATTATGCATTTTTTTCTTTCTAGTGGTAGTGGGCTATTGTAAAGACTTAGCTTCACTTCTACTGAAGAACTTAAAAATTTGATCTATGGTGATGATGGGATTTTACTGAAGCAAGCTAAAAGCTTTGGATATTGCTTGAAGAAGATCATGTCTGACTACTTTCTGAAGTAGATTTAAGGCTTATTTCCTCACATATGTATTTTTTATTTTTAACATTTTTACCTTTAATACTTCCTATACCCATCAAATTGAGAAAAAACATTTTAATTGGATTTAGAAATGAGGCAACACAGTAATGTGACTAGCTTTCAGGATGAAAACAAAATGAGTCATGGAAATTTCCATCTGCATCTCAACTTTCACTGCATGTACAATAATTTCAAATTCTTCTTTTGAGTAGAATGATGGGAGAATTTATTTCAGCAGGTGTCAGGTAAGAAATACTTACATTTTCAAGGCACATGAGTTTGATTTGTTCTTCAGCAGTTTACGCAAATAAATTATTTTGTTGTGTGTGAGACCATTCTGCTTTATTGATATTGTTCACTGCAATATATGGTATTCAAGCTTTTGTTGTTTCTTTTGTTAACATGTAGTAGCTACTTTTCTGACTATTCAAGAACATCTTGCGTAAGTACAATACAAGGGTGTTCCAAAATCTTTTGTGCGTCATGTTGGTTGACTTTGGTTGGAGAAGAATGATGTAAGTGGTTCAACATATTCTGTTTATGACCAGCATTTTCGTAGCATTAATGTTGCAGATTAAACACACCACTGGAAGGTGTGAACAAAATGTCACATGTGCATGATTTCTAAACACTCACAGTCCTTGCCATATGGCTTCATCATTAATGACAAATACATCACACCTGTATTCATTGATTTTTCCCGAAGTTAAGCAACATGATTAATGGAATTCATGCAATGGACATGTGTAGACTTTGGATCCGACAACTATAGGAAATACTTTCAATTCAAACACATGCAAAATTTGAATATTTTCTGGTTCATAAAACAAATCTCAACAAGTATCTAAGGATTTGAATCACATATACATATCCTCTGACCACAATTTAATTAACATAGAAATCAATAATTTAAATAATATATATTTGGAAATTTAGAAATATACATTTGTAAAGTAAAAAAAAGTGCATCAAAAAAGAAATCACTTTGGAAACTGGAAAACATTTTGAACTGAACATTTCATTTGAATAGTGAAAATGCTGCATAGCAAATAGTGTGGAATTCAACAAAAGCTGAAGGAAAATGTATAGCCTTCTAGCATAAAAATGCTGACGTTTGAAAAGTAGGAAAACCAAAAAAAAATCAATAAAATAATTATGCAAGTTAGAATTAGAAAACAAGAGTGAAATAAACTCAAAGAAAAATAAAAGAAATAAAAATAAATATGAGTGACAATTAGTGAATACAATTAAAATTTATAATATAGAGAATTTAAAAAGACAAACTGTTCTTTGAAAAGACTAATTGAAAAAACTGTGGGTGAGAGTGAAGAAGCAAAAAAAAAAAAAAGACAAACTATGCGAAGAATGTAAATATGTAGCAGCTGCAGATGTAAAAAAGATAAAAAATTACTAATTTATAGGCAGTTTCACAGAAATAAATTAGAAAATATAGATGAAATAGGTTATATTCTATTAAAATATGACACAATATAAAAATGTAAATATAATAGATTGTGTTTTATGATAGGTTGTATTCACCTTTCCAATTCAAGAAGAAGCAGGAAAACTGATAGAGCTATAAACATTAAAGAAATTGAATTAGTAGTCAAAATTCTTTCTGCATTGCAAACTCAAGGACCAGATAGCTTCACTGGCAAGTTTCATCAAGCATTCAAGGAAAAGATACTCCAGTCCTAAACAAACAATTCAAGAGGTATGAAAAAGAAGGAATGCCCCCAAACTTGCTTTATGAGACTAGCTTAATCTTGATACTAAGAATTGAAAAGGATCATTCAAGAAAGGAAAAAAACAACAATATATAAGACAGATAATAATACATTATGGCCACTTTGGGTTTAATCCAAGAATCTAAGATTGATTTAGTGTTAGAAAAATTAACAAATGTAATTTATCTCATCATAAGATAAGATGAAAAAACTCACAATTATCTCCATAGATGCAGAAAAATTATTTGACAAGAATGAACGTCTATTTATGATTAAAACGCTAAGCAAACTAGGGAAGTTTCTTAACCCATGAAAGTGTTTACAACAATTTTGTTAAGCCTCATGTTTAAAGGGAAATGTTGAAGTTTTTGCATTTGAAATCAGTAAAAGCCAGGCTTGCATCTTCCCTTCCTTTAGCATTTGTTGGAGTTGCTATCCAGGACAATAAGACAAGAAAAAGAAATAAAAATATTATAAAGAAACTCAGCTGTCATTTTTTTAACTATGATAATGAGTATTATTAGAATTTATATTATTTTACACCATCTATAATTTTTTATCGGTTATTAAGACTCATCATTATTTTCAACTAAGAAAGAAAAAAATGATGCCAATTAAATTCTGACACTTCATTACCTATAGTCCTGCATACTGCACAAGTTAGTCTTTATTTGTACAGAGGTACTTGTCATTTTCTCCAGTCTTCCCAGAGTTTAGAGAAGTTCTGCCTTCAGTTTTATTGTTTGATGTACAATAATTATTTTGCACTTATTGCAGTAACAACCTACCGCACGACTTCATCTACTTGTGGACATTTTCCTTTCTTTTCTTTCTGGATAGCACTTGGTTATTTTTTTGCAAGTAAATATGGTATTTTGATTATTCCTCCCATAATGAATATTTACTACATTAAAATCTAGGTTATGCTCTGTTGCTCTGTTTCTGTGCCTTTTTGTGTACTTGATAACTTTTCTTTCCAAGGCTTAATAATAATGTAATTGTTTTAAAGAGATTTTAATTGACAGCTACATTTAGCACATGTGATGCTAACTACATGCACAATTCAATTGAAATGGTGACCAAGTTCACTCATTCAAGGCGATGATGCCTACTATCTAGAAAATAGTGATTATAAATTAAATTATAAGATTCATTGCACTCAGAGATGTTAACGTGTATTTAAAGATACACTTTAGAATTGCTTAAATATAAGACAATTTAACAGATGTGCAGGATACAAGATGAATATAGAAAGAGTGCATTTCTTTACCAGCAATAGAGAGAATACCCAGTTAGTTGGGTTGGAGTTGCTGGGTTTTTGCCCTATTTATGGCAATATACAGTGGAGGAAAGTACACTATAGGAAATTTTACCCAACCTCCCTGCTCCTCTTCCATTCTAGGTGCTTTCCCGTCCCCTTCCCACCCCAACATGCACACTGGGAGCCAACTACCTTCTGTTTCCCCAGGTTTTTTTTGCATTGCTTTTGCAATGTTTTGGCACCATGAATCTTTGTATGGCTTCTGGACCTCTCCAGGATTGGACTTGGAGAACGGAATCATATCTGGGTACGTTTTCCATCTAATAGAAAGATACAGTTTAGATTCTTCTAAACCTCTTTGAATCTCTCATATTTAACATATGCATATTTTTTTTCTTTTAAGAAACAAGAATGTGAGAGAGATTTAAGTCATTCAACGTTTCTATAGAGCAGGGAAAAAAATCACCATATGATTCCTTTCTCTGTTTTGCCATTCATCATCTTCATACATCTATATCCAAATAAGTACTTTTTACCAAACCTTGTAATTTAGAACCGTTAATTTAAATAAACGAGCACAGTGTTTGTTATTGGAGCTAACTCTCAAAGATCTGATAAAAGCTTTTGAGTGTACTAAGTAATTAGAGTGATGGATCTTACATGTATTTTCTTTAGTTGTGTCAATTCTTTGTGACATCTCAAGTCTAAAGAGAATTTGTGGAGAAAAGACACCCTTTTTTTTAAAATACTTTATACTCAATCCTTTCAGAACGCTTCCAAGAGTTGATCAGTCAATTTTAACTTGCACTAAATAAACCCTAATGATAAACACTTTATGATTAGCAAATCTTTTATGATTTCTATTTTTGGTAGCTGGCAATTTTCTAAAATATAGCGCCACCAAAAGATTACCTGCCTAATGTGACAGGTAAGAAACCTGTTTTCAGACATGTGAATGCTCATCTTTTCACTCTCTCTCCAATTACTCCTGCAGCCATTGTAGTCACTCTCCCTGGATGATTCCTCTGATTTCATCAGGTAATGTGCCTCTTTTCGTTAATCACACAATATGACTTTCTTATCTGCCCTACCTATGCTGTGCTTTTTTTTTTTTTCCATCTTCACCATTGTGTTGTGAGTAAAGGAGCAAAATAAGATACATTTACTTATTGCATTGGAAGAAAATGATTGTCAAAATAATACCATCTTACTCCATATATCTCTTTCCCAAGTGACACAGCTGACTCCTTTATTTACAACAACAAATGTTCACTTTTGGGAATGTTGCAAAGCCAATATAGTCAGGAAAGAGAAGAAGAAGTGTCATTCAGTTTTCATCATCAACAATCAAGTTATAGTTAAAGTCTTACTACAAAATTTGTATTACCAATATATGAAAGATGGGAACACCTGGACAATTTAATAGAGTTTTGGGGATGGATACAATTGTGTTAATATGTTGACTATTTTTTTCTTTTTACAAAAATTATTGGGACTAATAAACTATAAACCACTCTCACATTACTTTTACGTTTGTTTCCTTTAGTCTATTTTGTGAGCAGGCTTATTGTGGAGGAGAAGAATTCTGTCCTGGGTGTCTATTTTGTCCTGTAACCTTTGGCAAGTTGTTTTCCTGATCTGTATACCTAGAAAGGTGGCAGAATTCTCTAGAGTTATCTAACATTTACCGCTTCCTGAATACATCTAAGTTCTTCATTATTTATAACAGTACTTTATAATAATGTCGAGCAGAAGCTAAGAGTGTGGGCTCTGGACTCAGTAATTAGCTACATTTTTGTGCAAGTTACTTTCTCTCTCTCAGTCTCAGTTTCCTCATCTGTAAAGTGGCAGTAAGAAATGTACTTACCCCATAGAGGTTAAATGAGAAAATGTATATATTCCTATAATACAGAGACAGGATGAAAGTAAACACTCAATAAATGTTAGCTTTAATTGTTACTAACATCAGGAAAAATGAGCAGAGGGAGTGGATGTGTTGTTAATAGTGGTCATGGTATAAGGGAAAGAACTTGATCTGTACCACATTTGATATCACAAACCATGTTGTTGAAAAGGCTTCCTTTGTTCTTAATAAAAAACAAAAATTTACTCTAATTTGTAGAAGATCCTCAAAAGAACATAGAGCTGAAAAGACTTGGACAAAATTACAATGCTAACCCATTGGCTGTAAAAATTATTTCCTTCTTCTGAAGAGAAGGAAATAAAAGCTAATGCAATGAATGGAAGTGAAATAAAATAACCTTGAAAATGATGACTAACTGATGAATAGATGATTAGAAAACTCTTTAAAAATGAAAAGTGACCTAAATCAAAGCTTCTGGTTAATATTTGAGTAGTTAAGAAATAGTAGATGTCTTATAAAAGAATTTTCAGCCTTATAATGAAACCCTAAAGCAAACAAACAAAGCCAAACAAGTCAGGAGATGCTCCATTGTATACGGTGGGTAAGTTAAAATCTCTTAACCATTTCCCCATCTATCTTCATCAATGTAACTTCCCACAGTAACACAATCCAGTGCATCAGACAGAATAGGTGAGCCCAGACGCGAGGAGGATGTGACATATCCAGAAATGTCAAGCAATAAGGGGAAGACATTCACTTTATTACCAGGAGCATTGCAGACTGGGGGTTAACAATCCCATAACCTCTGACTGATGTATCTTTCATCTGATGAAAAAGCTCCACAAATTTAACATGATAAAAGATAAATCAGAGCTCTTGAAAAAACCATTAAGTCTTAAGTGTTAATTTCCTTAGTGAAATCTTCGCTCCATCACCTTGTTGTATATGAATCATGGTATTAAAGTCAGAAAGAAGTGCTCAGAGACATTGAGGGCTCAGCTTTATGTCTCCCAGCCTAGGTCAAGTCCTTAAACTTCTAGTAAGATCTACCAATATGTAAGAGCCTATTTAGAAGGTCTAAAAAAAGGAAGGGAAGGTCGTGGGGGCGATATCTGAACAAATAAAAAATGAAGACATATTTCACAGGGATCTCATTGACTTTTAGAAATACTTTGAACAACAGCCATGGCCACTGGGGTGCTGTAATGACATGCCCCATTATAAAATGTAACACTAAGTAAACGTAGGAGTGGAAATTTAACAATTGAACATTTAATGGCTGCAATTATGGCAAAAGAATAATGAACCTATTAGACAGGAGAGCTGGCAATTACTCTACAGCTTATTGGAATACAGCTGTGAAAAAGTAATACAGCAGCATGCTTAAGAATGGTTATTAAAAGAGGATAATGCATTCTGTTTACACTGACAGAGCAATTTTTCTTTTGAAATGAAATGGGCCTTTTTGGCTATCAGACATATGAACTCAGATATGATGAATCCTCGTCTTTAAAGGTAATGCATTTTCAGATATGCCTCTCTGCTGTAAATGATGCCTCCACTAAGATCGTAAGGGCGAGATATTTTTGGTGGAAGAAATGGAAGAAGACGTCAAAATGGACTTATAAACACTAAATAAATCACCTGGAGAAAAGTGGGCTAAATTTTAAATGATCCAAATCGCTGCGACAAATGAAACAGCTACAAGTTTAAAGATAAGGGTTGTCAGGAGAAGGTGTTCAGAACAATTACATATGTGATCTATGAAATCATCATTTTGGTGTCCAGGAGTGACTGATGTGTCCCATTAAATTTCCAAACGTATACTCTTCTAAGTACAACTTCTATGGGCCTCTCCACTTTCAGATCTACCCTTCCCAATGTAGTTCTCAGCCAAACTCCAGGCTGGCTGAAAACAACACTCTAGACAAAGGATCAGGCACTGAGGCGTAGAAGTGTCAGGGAAGTGTCCTACCTAAGTGCCTTTGACAGAACGCAGAGGGGGCTCAGCCCCTCAAGACCTCGACACCTGCCTGGAGACTGGTTTTGGAGGGGAAGACGCATTCTTGTAACAAGGCATCATTTCTGGCCATTTTCAAGGTAGATTGGAGGTACACAAAATAGAAGTCTCAACTTCACAGAATGCTGGAAATTCAGAGATCCTTGGGGGAAGTCCTCTGGTCTATTGCTCTGCCTGCTGGCAGGACCATATTTAAGCCATCTAAAACAGATGGAGACAATCTTCCATTTTGTTTCTCATTGAGGAAGATTCAGTGTTTATGATGAGAACAATTGTGTACCTCCCTCTCTGGTGAAAGTCTGCTTGAAACTCAAGCTTGGATCTCTTTTCCTATTCCCCTCTTAGAATTTCATAAGACAAGATTAAAGCATGGTGACCAGAACTTGAACCTCAACGTCCCTAGGGAACTGTGGTGTACAGATGCCTCACCCACTCTAGTATGCCTTTTGTAACAACCGGTCACACATCCGGAGCTTCAAGTCAGCTGTGCTCAGTACGCCTTAGATAATAAGCTTATGCACAAAGGGCTGTTTGTAATGGTGTATTCTGTCTGGTCTAGGACCATTTTGATGTCTGACACATGTAAAAAGAACAAAGTAAATTATCTTTTGATCAAGAAGGAAGTTGCTTAATGCAGAGAATGAATGTGAAGCTATAAAACAACAAAATATTTTTATAGTTTTAGGGTCACAGACCTGTTTTGAGGATCTAATAGAATCTGCTGGCAAAATGCACATACATACTAGTTTTGCATGAAATTTCAGAGCTAGAAATCTAGTAGGAAGTTTGCAACTTATCCACATCGAGACTTATGTATAAGAAGGGAGGAGTATCAACTCTGCAGCCCTTTATCCAGATAAATCTTATGCAACCATCAGTTATCAATCATTTGATTTAATGAGGCCAATGATAGTGGTGAAATTAAATCCATGTAATTTTAAAAAATGATTATAGCTAACTGGTTTTCTAGGCTTCATACCAAGTCAGATTCTAACAGGTTTGGATTTCACCCTCTCTTTCTTCCTATATTTATACTAGTGGAGGATCAATGGAGAATAAATGTCATCCAGTGGGTGGACAAAGAAAGAGGATTTTCAATGACCAGGTCGTGAGTAATGAAAGTTGACTGTTAGTCTCAAGATAGGGAAGAGATGAAATATTACAGGATGGTTTTGTCCATTTTTTCTACGAACTGTGGCTTTACCTCTGAACCAAACTTCTCCCCATCCAAGTTCAAGATGATGGGAAGGAGTGAGAACCCCTTCCTTCAGGGGGGCCAATCAAAATGGGCTGAAAAGGCCAGTCCCTTTGTGGAGTTGCCACGGTGGACTCCAGTGTCTCGCCTGCCTGGCTCTAAACTCAGTAGCCGCCCTCCTGCCCACACACCTTGGCCCTTTGTGCAGTTTTCTCCTTGGACACTGGATCTGGCCTCAAAATCAAAATAATGCTTATCTGTCTGCTTTCTTAACTTGGTTTACTCTCAGGTTTTGTTCCCTAAAAACAGTTGTTGGGGTTTCCTCAAGTTAACTCCTCTTTTTGGTTTGCAGCTCCCCAACTAGTTTCCACCTCCCAGACTCTGCAACTCCGAGAGAGGGCCTGAGAGTGGTCCTGATCTTGTGCTTGCTGAACCCACTACGCTCTGCCACCTCTGGGTACAGGCAACGGAAGAAGGGGAAAGAGAGCGGTTATTAAGCTGGAGCAGGTGGAGGGGAGGCAGGGGAGGGTACTTGGTTGGCATGTGCACAAGAGTGTTCAACTTTAAACTTCTGGCTTCTCTCATCTGATCACATAGACAAGGCAGAAAGAAGTTACAAACACAGGTTGGAAAGATGGCATCTTTATTACAATTTTAGGCTTGTGCACCATTTCAGATCACAGGGCCTATTGTGCAGAGAAATAATTCTTTAAAAATATCATAATTATCTTATAAATAGTGCAATTACATTTCTTTATATGTGTATTAAAATTGTCAGTTTATTAAATGAAAACATTTAGCATATGTATCCTCATTTGCCATTTTTTTATTTTCATATACTCAGAGCCTCAAAAACAAATTAAAAGAAGAGGAAATATCCCAGACCCCTATCTGTTTCTGAGAAGCCCTGGGAAAAGAAAGGAGAAGGGAAGGAGGGGACAAGAAAAATGGGAAAAGAGAAAACAAAGGATGGAACTTCCAGTTTAGGTGCAGAGGAGATTTAGTCGATCTTCCCTCATAATCCCCCTGCCATTCCCTCCAACTCTCCCCACAAAAATGGAAACACTCCTTTCCTTCTTGCTCTCTGTTGCCTGATTGTGTACTGATGAATATAAGCAAATTAAAATACACAGAGGACATGGTGTGGCTTCCGTGAGAATATCCTAAAGAGTTTTATTAGATGCTAAAGTACAAAGTGCCAAAATTCCCTGATTCTGTGACTTTGTGCAGTAGAGTCTCCATAAACGTTTCTCATACTGAATTCGAGTGAGTAAGTTTTGAGACTGGTGCATTTTTAAGTTCCTCTGCAAATGTCTGTAGCAAATCAATCAATAGCTACAGGTATCCCCACGGATCAATTGGGTAGTGAATTGGCGTCCATTCACTCATGACTTAGCTGGTCAACCCTGTGCACTATATGCACAAAAGAAATGTTTGACTATTTAAAAGACCTGAATTTCTAGCCCAAGCTCCGTCTTGAACTAGCTGCGTGATCTTGAGTAACTCATTTTACCCTTCTGAGCTGTTTCCCTCTCTAAAAATAAAGGCATTGAATTATGACAGTTTGAGAGACGTTTTCCACATCTAAATATAGATGATTCTGCGATTTTAATTATTGTTCAGTATGATGCTGTTTATGCTATATGACACAAAAACTCAATCCTGTTTATTTTGTTGTTTGAGTTCACTGTATCAACATTTCTAAAGGAAATTAATATTTCTATCCATGCATACAACTCTGGAGCCCTTGTTTTTCTGAATACATCAGCAGCTTATTTTCACTTGGCCCGTCAATGCAGAGGCAACAGGAACTTGGTCTGAGGCACAATTGAAGAGGTAAGGCTTGTGATGATTAAGGAACTTATACAGATTTCTTAACAGAACCTGGTCCTTTCCTAGATTGCCGTGATGAGATTTTTGCAAGTCTGCCGCCAGCCTTAGCCTACCTCTGGAGATTATGATTACATGTTTAGACACATTTTATCATATCACTGTGGGAGCTGGTTGAAAGCACCAACCAACTGTGCTTTCTTGCTCCAGAATTTTCAACCATGCAGTAATGGCACAAGCTATTTTCTTTAGGAAGCACATTTTGCTGATTAGAAAATACAGAAATAAAGCTAAAGTCTGCCAAACAAGGAGCTCAGAAAGGTAATTAAAAAGAAAGAGGAAATTATGCTGCAACAAGGTATCTTTATGAAGGTATACTCTCCGCAGCTAATATCTAGGCAAATATTTTGGATTTTGAATTGGCTCATAAATGCAGCTATGAGCAGAATGATAGTACAATAATTGTCAGAGAATACAAATATTGTTTAAAGAATAAATGTAGCTCTTTCTTAACAAGTAGAGAAGCTTAGGTGATTATTGACAGAAAAATTTAAAAAACAGTGAGAGAAAATTTTCAGAAGAAACCCTTCCATCCTGTGCCACTCTAGGTAAACTGTGTGTTACAGAAAAGAGAAGCAGAGAAGCTTGCTTTGTTAGTACGCAGCATCATCTTTTCACTATTTTCTTTGCTAGCATTCAGTGTTCATGGTGAAGACAGTGGCTGTGTTTCGTCTTTAGCAGATTTGGGGAAAAGAACATATTTGTTTTACAAATACAGTATAAAAATTCCTGCACTAGGAGTAGCTCAAATCTAACAAATTGATGCAAAGTCTTTATTTTTTTCTCATTTACTCTCCCTGTAGCATATCGCCGCATATATCACTACTGGTTTATTAATAATATTTAATGATAATTATGTTAGCGACTTTAATGAAGTATTTTAATTCTCTTTCCCAATTAAATCAATTCCCTTGTGCTAAAAAGAAATCATTAATAACTCCATATTGACTCACAAAATTTCCCAGGTATTTTAAGGCTGAATTTTCAGGTTTCCACAGTGAGGTGGTAAATAAATAAGGCCTTTGCATGGAACAGATCAAACCCTTTCATTTCAGCTTCTACATATGGCATTTTTGTGATCAGTCACAGGGAAAGGAAGAGCAAGCTTCTGAGAAGGGGCTGAGGATTTGCACTTTCATTTGCCAATTTCAGCAAGAGTCATCTTCAGTAATATACAAGTGAGATTGAGATTGTACTTTTTTCTTAGTTTCTTTTCAAATATTTTAATAAATCCTGTTTCTCTTTTACTGTTTTCCTTTGTTTTAATATATAGCACAGTCTATTGTATTTATAAAGATACTGCTCATTAAATAAAGGCCTAAGTCTCGTTGGGTTAATCAATCAATGTTTCCTTCTTACTCATGGCACAGTCCAATGTGGGTCATGCGGCAATCCTGCATGGCTCTCCTCCAAGCCATGACTTGGAGACCAGGCTATTTCCATCTTGCAACTCAGGAATCTCAGAATCCTTTGCTTCCAGCCTCTTGGCTGGAAGAGAGAAAGAGTGTGTATGTAGAAGGCACATCCACTCTTATCTGCCTCCCATTAGAAAGGATGAAGACTTCCTTTAATTTTCCACCAGCAGGAGTTAGTCACATGACCCCATCTAGCCACATGAGGGGAGAGAAATACAATGAAGCATATGGATACTTTATGAGTACCAGCACTCTCAGCCATATCTTAAGAAAAATTATAATTATTTCTATTGGGAAGAAGGAAAAGCAAAATTCAAGGTGTAGCTAAACAAAGCAAACAAATTACACTTTCTTCCAAGAGTGTGGAGGGCCTTGTGGATTAATCAGTTCTAGACATTCATAATGTCAATAATTCTGACATTAGTAATGCTGGGTATTTTCACTTTGGAAAGCACTTTTACAATACAGCATCCTCAGAATCTTTTATAGTTTTCTGACATAAAATAGTTGCTCAATAAATAGTTATTGAACCTAAGAATGCATGGCAATTCAATTCAATCCTTGTCTGCCATCACTGGCTGGCTGATGAGACCACTGGTAATGATGTAACTTTGGTCACAGACTCCTTTGCCACCGTCTATAAAGATCATTGAGAAGTAAATGAGCACAGTCTCCTCGTTCCTCCTTTGGCTCTGCCCAGCCAGCTGGAGTGTGTGGAACTGCTCCGAATCTGTTCTCTAGGGAGAAGAAAAAGACATACAATTGTAGCCTCATTCTCCCTCCTTTTATTTTTTCTTAAATAGTTTTCCTGGTATTGATTAGAGTGAACTGTTAATGGCTGTTACAGATAAACCCCAACAACTTTGAAGTATCTTGTCACTGAAGGTTAGTCCTTACTCATGGCATCCAGTGCAGGTGCTCTGGGTCAGGCAGGCTCTTTTGCAAGTTATGCTACAGCAACCAAGACTCCTTCCATCTTGAGGCTCTGCTGCCTTCCACTTGTGCCTCCCAGGTTACCCTGCAGGGTCATCTCCATTCAAGTCAGCTGGAGGGGGAATGTGCCGTAGAAGCTCTTAATTGGAAAGTTTTATAATAGGTTTTTTTTTATAAGCCTAGAAGTTATGTACTCATTTCCACCTATATGGCACTGGTTGAAATTCAGTCCAATGACCATATCCAGCTGCAATGGAAATTGGGAAATGTTTTTGAGCTATCCTTCTAGAAGGTGAAAAACAGACTGCCTCTGTCACAATAGTCAACACAGATTAAATAGACATGGTATTCATAAACTAGATGTGAATTCCCAGAAAATATAAGATACTTATATTAACGTGACTTGAAAATTTTACCCACACTGTACACAAATACATATTTTATCTATTAGCTGTTCACTCTTTCATAAGCTGCCACCCAATTTAGTGATACAACACCATAGAAGCCTTCTTATATGATATTATCATTATCAGTATTTGGTTGGTTACTTGAAAAAGCTTAGTAGGCAGGAAATCACAAAAAATAGATTCATAAATACATTAAGAATTTTAACTTAAAACATACAAATATACATTGTTTTGCCTAGCTTTTACTACAAATGCAGATTTTCATTTGTGTATGGATGTATTGATTAAAGTTCATCTTATTTTTCTTGTGTAAAACTATATCCGTTATTTGTTTCCGACAATTTTCAGTTTCGATTTTCTCAAAAAGGAGCAATTTTCCAACTTCCTCTATCTCTTACAGGTGTCTCTCCCCCACCTAATTTGGTAGTCATCTTTAAAATGATTTGTCTTTACCAAGATTTTCCAAGACACTCATTTTTTTTATTTTATGGCGAAATGCGTCAAAAAATCAAAATATATATTTACAATTTAAAAATATGCCTACTGTTACCAGACCAAACGTGGGTCCCTTCTTGGAAGTTAAATCAAACTGCACCAGAAGTAGTTGTTTCACAAAGTAGATTTTTTATTTACAGCATGCATCAAAGAAAGATGGGGACCATAGGGAATAATTTTACAAAGCTATGGCTGCCCAAACATGGGGAGGTGGGTATCTATGTGGGGTAATAGATGAATTTTCAAAGGGGAAGTTTCATCATCTCATGAGGGGTGGGCATAAGCTTGCATACACTTGGTTTACATACACCACATGACCTAAAAATGGCTGCTTTGCCCCTCCCAGAAGAGGGGGATTTGGGATGTTAATGAGGACATGTTACTTTAGTACAACTCTTGGCCTGTCTGTGCAGGTGCCAGTCTTGTGGTTGTGGTCTGGGCTGACCTGGTCCAGTTCAGCACTGCTGGGTCCATGGCCATTGTCACTTACAGCTTCTTCCTGGAATATAGCTGAAAACCACATAAGCTCAAGGCTCTGAGGTGTTAGATAAAGGAACACCTGCACCTTGCAAGAAGGCAAGAGAATTAGGTCAAACATAAAAGTTAACTTTCTAAGCAGGGCAAGAGAAGCTGGTTAGGGTTCATGTCTGGTGACACTAGCGCTCAGCTTTAGACATGGAATATTGCTTGTATTCTAGAAGCCCTGCTGTGTGCCCCTTCCCAACACACTACTCACTCTTCTCTTCCTTCGGGGGAAGCTCTATCTTGAATTTTACGTTAACCATTTCCTTAGTTTCTTATATTATTTTCCTAGGTGTGTATATACTCCTAAAAATATGTGTTGTTTTATTTTGCTCTTTTTTGCACTTTATATATATGTAATCATACAGAATATCAATGATTTTTCATTCAAAACCATATTTTTGAAAACCATCCATGTTAATGTATGCTTCTGTTGTTCACTCATTTTTTTAAATTGAGGTATGTTTGATATATAACATTATGTACGTTTAAGGTGTATAACTTGCTGATTTGATACATTTATATTGCAATGTGATGGCCATTGTAGCATTAGCTAACACCTCTGTCACGTCACCTAATTAGGATTTCTTCTAGTGTTGGGAACAATTAAGATTTAGCCTCTTAGTCAGTTTGATGTTTATGATACAGTTTTGTGGTCTATGATCACTGCACTGTGTATTAGGTCTCCATGACATTTATCCACTAGTTGCAAGTATGTACTCTTAAATAACATCTTTCCCATTCCCCCATCCCCAGGTGCTGGTAACCACCATTTTACTCTCTGCTTTTATGAGCTCAGTTTTTTTCCACATGTGAGAGATTGTGGTACTTGTCTTTCTCTGTCTGACTTATCTCACTCACCATATTATTCACTCATTTTAACTGCTGTATATAATTCCACATTTTGAGTGTGTCACAATTTATCCTTTCTAATGTTGCTGGAGAGTGTGTTGTTTCTAGATTTTGCTCCTATGAACATTCTTTACATGTCTTCTCACATGTATATACAAAATTTCCATTGGCTATGTCTAGGAATGAAAATACGGGTCATAGGTAATGCACATGTCCAAATTCACTATGAAATGCCAGTTTTCCAAAAAGCCTGTACCAATTTGCAATCCCGCCGGCTGTATATGAGAGTTCTCATTGTTCCACACCATCATCAGCACTTGATATTTTCCTACTGTTTATTTAGTACACTCATCCCTTGTTGGATAAATGCGGTAAGCATCTTTTTACCAGAATTTGGATTCTCGTGCCTCTCTTTGTTCTGTCTTTTAGTGAACAAGAGTTTAAAAAACTTACACGTAATAAACGTATTGTGTTTTAATTTACAAATTGAGTTTTTATGTCTTGTTTAAGAAATCTTTACTATTCCTGGGTCACAAGGAATGCTCCTATACTCTGTTACAAAAATTCTTTAATTTTCCTTTCACATGTAAGTATTTAAACTCTCTGGAATTGATTTTTGTGTCTGGCTTGAGGTAAGGGTCCAATTTCATTTTTTGCTCAGTGAAGAACCAATTGTCCCAGTGCCTTTTATTAAATAATCTGTCATTGTCCCACTAATGTGCAATACCAATTTTATCATATATCATGTTTCCATATTAAATGGGTTTGTTTCTAGAACTTTGCTGTTCTATTGGGTTATCTACCCCTGAGACAATACAAGCTGATAATTGCTATAGTTTTACGAATTTTTTCTTAATATCTTCAGGGGAACTTTCCCTAATTTCCCTTTGTGGAAAACAAGCAACTTTATGCTATTGAGTTCTCTTATCCACTATCATGGTACAGTTCTTGTCTCTTGATGTCTATTATTTACATATTTATTTACATACTTTAATACCTTTCAGAAAGAGTTTATAATTTTATCCTTGAAAGTCTTTTAGATGTTTTCTTACATTTACCATTGGACAGTATATATATTTCTTGATATTATAAGTGTATATTTAGTGTTATATTTTCTAATTAATTTTTGCTGATGTGAAGAAATGATAAACATATTACTTTAATGACCTAGTAGGATCTTTTGGGTTGTTTATCTACACAAAATCATAATTGTCAAATAATGATAATTTTGTTTCTTGCTTTGTTAAAATTCATCAAATGCTTTTCCGGTAGTGTTGAGATGATTGTATCATTTTTTCTTTCTTATCTGTCAACGTAGTGAATTACATTTATTGAGTTTTCAATGTTAAGCCAATCTTGAATTTCTAGGATAAAAGCAACTTAGTCATGAAAATATGATCTAACCATGTCTGAATTTGCTTGGCTATTAATTTGGCACTTCTATATTTGTGTTCATAAGAAACATTGGACTGTAACTTTTTCCTTTTGTACTATCACTGTCAGATTTTGGTATTCAGTTGAGTCAGCCTTAAAAAAAAGGGAATTCACTTTTTTTCCCTCTCCTCTGGGAATTGTATGTATAAGATTAAAATGATTTGTCTCTTGAATATTTGATAGAAATGCCAATAAAACCAGCAAAAAACAAATTAAATTCTGGTTTGGTTTCACAGGGTTACGTGACAAATCAGTTCTCTTATTTATTTTTAAGTCAGCTTTGGTAGGTTATAGTTGCCTAGGAATTTGCTACCTCATCTCAGTTTTCAGATGAAGTTGATCGTAATATTCTCATTTTATTTCTTAATCGTCACTCTATGTATAGTTACACCACCTGTTGTCTTTTTAAAATTATTCACTTGTGACTTTTTTCTCTGATCATTCTTCCCATAGTTTTGCCTATTTTGAAGAAACTTATCCTTCTTAAAGGATTTTGAATATTTGATTTGTTCACTCTTGATAGTAGCTTTCCCTCCCTTTATTTCATTGATTTCTACTCTTATCCCTAGTATTTCCTTCCTTCTGCCATTTTAAGGTTTACTTGATGTCCTGTTTAAGGTTTACTTGGTGTCAACGAACTAAATAGGTTGAATACTTCATTAATTTTCACACACAGAATGAAAATAAAAAAGAAGAGCAAAAGTCTGAGGATTGAGCCATGGGGCACTTCAGTGTTCATAGGCTAGGCAGGTGTGGAGGAACAGACAAAAATGATGGAAAAGAAGGGGCTGGCCCCGTGGCTGAGTGGTTAAGTCTGTGCGCTCCACTGCAGGCGGCCCAGTGTTTCGTTGGTTCGAATCCTGGGCACGGACATGGCACTGCTCATCAAACCACGCTGAGGCAGCGTCCCACATGCTGCAAATAGAAGGACCCACAACGAAGAATATACAACTATGTACTGGGGGGCTTTGGGGAGAAAAAGGAAAAAATAAAATTAAAAAAAAAATGATGGAAAAGAAGAAAGAACCTAGTGAAAAGGGAAATAAACCCAGAGAGAGTAATCTCCTGAAAGCCAAGGGAAGAAAGGTTTTCAAGGAGCAGGGACTGATTAACTGTGTCAAATGTCGCTGAATAGCCAAGTAAGACAGAGACTAAGAATTGAATGAACCCAAAGACTCTCAAAACTGTATATCTTGATTGCTGGGAGCAGAAGTCTATGCATGGGTGGTAGCATTCATACAGCTTTGATGTACTAGCTGCTCAAAGTCAAGGCAGTGGGGTCCTGTCTTTGCCATCAAGGAGCCAAGGGGAAGGGAGTCTGATAAGAACGTTCAAGCTCTCTTCTCGCTAACCTTGCTGCCCATCCACTTTCACTCTGATGAGGCTGCCCCCACTGTCAGGTAGGCTCCTGCAGGTGTCTGTAAAAAGAGTGGGGCAAGAGTCCTTGTGTCCTCAGAGTTCTGGTCCAGAATCCAAAGCCCTCCCTCAGCCTCCCAGGATGGAGCTCGCAGCACCAAGCTCTCATTGCCAACTCCTCCCCTTCCCCTGCTGGACTCCTGCCCACACTTCTTGTGGAAGGAAGGAACGGGGCTTTTTTCTTTGCCTACATTGTATTCTTTTACTCCTTTTCCACTCTCAATAGTAAAAAGAGGTATTTTCCTCTACACTGGTGGAGAAGCACATGGTGAACGCTGAGCTAAAGAAGTTTGGAAAGTGTTTAATGTTTGACAATGAGTGATCCATCATGTTTGGCCTGTAAGAAAGGTGAATTCCCCACCTGACTCTTCCCTCCCACACATGCGCACACACGCAAACTGGCTGTTGACTCTGGCTTGGAGGAAGATGGCTACAATAGATAGGCCTTTAGGGAGAGTAAAGCATAACAGTCGAATGAAGGAGCCATCTTATTGGAAGCTTTGGGAACATCAGCACAAAAAGTCCTCAGTTCTAACTGTCACAACTGTCCCTCGAAGGTTAGAGGACTCAAGATAACTGAACCAGAGCAAAGTGGAATCGGGGGAAGAACCGCCCTTAGAACTGGGTAAGCGGGACCTCTGCCCTGCATCCTGCACTTTAGGGGACCCAACTCTGGCCCTTCTCTGTCCGTGCCCCTCCTTCTGGGGGCAAAGGAACAAGCTCACTGGGAATGTACATCTCCTCCCACCCCAACTTCTAGGCCACATTCTGGGTACCCATGATCTCAAAGTCCATTACTAAGGCTTATGCAGAATTCTTCCCTGAATCTGTCCTCCCAAGAGGGGACCTTACTTCAGATAAACACTCCCCTATGCCCTGAGTGTGGCCATTGGGGGGGTGACTGTAGCAGTGGCGGGTATGATGGAGCTTGGCAAGTAGACAGAAGTGTCCAGATGTGTTTCAACACCCCACAGTGGGATGGAATTAGAGGTGGGAAGAGTGGGCAGTGTTTTGCTCTGGGTCCTTTAGATGTTAGGGATGGAGTGCAGGGGGTGGAAGGACTCTCTTAAGGCTGGTGTGTGTATAAAATAATGTCGCAAAATGATGCATGTGTATGTAAAATAAAAGTCATAACAAATAAGCGCAATAGGTGTTTTTTTTGGTAAGGCACAGCATCTTGCTGCACCCCTTCCCAACACAGGGCCCCAGCAGGACCCTGTCTGCCTTATCCACAGGGTGGTCTTGCTCATCAGGCTGGCTTCCTCATTCCGCTGCAATTTCCCTCCAAATGTAAAGCCACTTCCCTCCCTAGGCTGTGTGCCTTCCCACCTCCCTGTGTTTCTTTTCTCCTGTTGCTAAGCTGAAGTGTGCCATCTCACCAGCTCTTTTCTTCTCTGCAGATAGTAAAACCCTACTTGTCTTTCCAGGTCTAACACAAAGCCCAACCATGGGGATTTCTGATCATCGGTTTCTCTTTCAGTCTCTCCCAGTAGCATTTGAGCCCCTGAGGTCAGGGAGCATACCTGATTCATCTTTGTTTCTCCAGGCCTCCTCCGGGATCCTGCACACACAGGCATTCACTGAATGTGTTTAGGATAAATGAATAAATTCTCTCTGATTCTTATAGCATATGTATCTAGCATGATGGGTTCAGTCTTGGATGACATATTGAAAATATCAGCAGGAGGGCTGCTTCTCCTCTGTAGAGTCTGTCTTACCAACTGATTTAAAATTCTAAAAAGGAGACTGTAGTTATCTTTCTATGAATCTTTCAGAGTAACTAGCATGGTTGTGAGATCACAGTTGGTTCCTGATAATATCTTGTTAAGTTGCTCAGAGAAGAAAGGATGGGAAGGAAATGATTCAGGATGAAAATGGACACGGGTACTTCTAAAACGATGGTAAAGGATGTCCTGTGTCAGCAGAGGTATTTTGGTAAGGGGGAAGGCAGGGAAAAATTGAAGATTAGAAATTATCTCAAGATCTTGCAGTAAGAATTCTAGTTCTATTTTTTCTTCCCTATCACCGTCCTTATTTTTAGGATTCAAAGTGATCTTTGAGGTGATCTCCACTGTCACTACACCCTTCCCTCTTAGTACAGGCTGTCACACTGCTTGACAGTTGCATATTTCCATCTAGTTTATACAACTTGCAAATATCTTCCTAAATATCATTCTGTCTTGAAAAAATAATGCGAGCAGTTTTGACTCTGTATCATCCCCTAGGCCAATAATAGAGCTTTAAAACCCTCCTCCTAATTCACATTGGTCTTTGGAATAATTTTTCTGAACATTAGCACAGCAGTGAATTAATTTCATTATGGCTTTAATTAAATTTTTTTGAAAAAACCATAATCACAGATAATATGTTTGAGATGGCTGAAGAGTCTCTATCAAGCCAAAAGCTCCACTACGATTAGGCAATATATCAGGACAACACCTTTTCTCACCATTCAAGTCAAATAAAAATGAAGAATAGAGAATGAGGCGGCTGCTGAGACAAGAAAATCCCCTGCACTCATGGCCCTTTCACAACAGTGGGGAGGGCCAGGGCTGAGCTTGAGGAAGCCGGAAACAGATGGCGTGCAAAGCAGAGCTGGTAGGGAGTGAGTGATTGGATGGGCATGCATTTTTTAGTCAGAAAGAACTGGGTGCAAATTCCACTTACCAAGACCTCGGGCAGCTTAACCTCTCTGAGCCTCAATTTCTTTACGTTTTATTAAACGATAAGTGAAACCAAGACTAATGGGCAATATTTGGGGTAGCAGTAGATCTCAATTGGTTGCAGTAAATAGGCTCAGTCTTGAAAGAAATTTAATAAGGAAACAAAGTTACACTCCTATGATTAAAACAAAGTTAAAATATCACCAAACACACAAATGAAGTAATAATTACATATGCACCAAGAATGGGACCAACAGAACTTGTAAAAGGAAAAAGTATGTCGGCTTTTAACTGTCACACACAAAAACTTTACAGAGATATGGCATATGAATTAAATCTTGGAGAACAAATTTGAAACCCCAGGAGAAGATTTTGGCCATAGACAGAGTAAAAATTCTTATTACTCCAGAGGGCTCAATGGGTAGAAATATTAGAGAGGAAGACTGGGTCACTGGAAGACACATCTAACCACCAGAAAGGACAAGAATAAAGTAGGCTGTTTGGGGGGCCAGTGACTCGCCATACCGGAAGTAATCACAGAAAAGCTGCACTGGAGGCAGTATAGCATGATGGGTAAGCACACCTTCTGGAGACAGATTGCCTGGGTTGAAATCCTGGCCCCGCCTCTTACAAGCTGTGCGTTTTGTGCCTCATTGTAAAATGGAGATGCCTACTCAGTGTAAAAACAATACTTACCCTTGGGGCTGGCCCCGTGGCCGAGTGGTTAAGTTCGCGCGCTCCGCTGCAGGCGGTCCAGTGTTTCGTTGGTTCGAATCCTGGGCGCGGACATGGCACTGCTCGTCAGACCACGCTGAGGCAGCGTCCCACATGCCACAACTAGAAGAACCCACAACGAAGAATACACAACTATGTACCGGGGGGCTTTGGGGAGAAAAAGGGAAAAAAAAATAAAATCTTTAAAAAAAAAAAAAACAAAAAAAAAAAAAAAAAAACAATACTTACCTCATATGGATATTGTGAGGATTAAATAATTAGCAAATGTAAAGCACATTACTGCTAGGTAAGTTTCAGATATTATTAGTGGTAGTATTTCCTGGGAGGGTTGTTGCAGAAGGAGTTCGTGCTTTGGAGGAGTTTGGTTGGACAATCAATAAGGCATCAGGGTCCTCTGAGATCCCACGATCCTATGTTTCTTTATTCCCTGTCTTTAATGGATGAAAATTGCCAATCATCTGAGCACTGGCTGAGGAATTTTTGAATAACAAAACAACAAAAAGCCACATATCTCTTTTTAAAAAAAAGTTTGACCATCGTTTTTTAAATAGTAATGAATAGCATATTTTAATAGTTTAAATTTAAATAATTTAATATTTAATAAGTATTATTTATTTAATATTTAATATTAATATTTAAATAATTTAATACTTAATAAATATTAATTAAGTAATATTTAATATTTTAAATGGTAATAAACAGCATAATCATTTTATAACTCCCAAAAGAAAACACCTCCCCCTAAACCAGCACTTGGGCACCTGGGAGCATCAGGGATAGAGGTGGAAAGGGGAGGGAGTGGGAATCAAAATCAAATTCCTTTCAGAAGAGACCAGTTGATAATTATGACTTTATGGAGTGTTGCATACAAAAATGAAGGATGGCTGCTTTTGCCATGGGGAATACATCCCTTTGCCGTCAATATTGAGCTTTGTCAGGGGTCAGGATGGCAGCCTCAATGGGCGTCCTCACCTTGAGCTAATGCAATAATCCCCAATATATTGCAAACAGCTTCCTCACTGCTCTTACTACCTTAGTCTTCCCTGTCGCTGATTCGTTTGTGTACTGCTGGTGAGCGTTCCTTCTAAAATGCTAATTCACCCGTGCCTACCACCTCTCAAGGGCTTCCCACACGTCTTCAGTTTGACACTATACTCTTAGTCTAATGACTCATCATCACGGCTCCACCCAGAGGTACTGGATCAGAGTCTGCAGCCGGACCCAGAGGTTAAGAAACTCAACCGGACTGTCCACCCACATTTGGTCTGGCTGCCACCACAGAGCAGTCTGTTTTCATTACAATTTAAACGGAGTGATGCTTGGCCCCAGCCCTCACGTCCACCTCCCCATCAACAGCAGCAGCAGCGGCAACAACGCTTAACAAAGCTCTGATGGAGGCAAATAGCCCGAGACGACTTAACCCTCTTCTCCGGCACTGTCTTCAGCTGAACCAGAGATATGATTCACGGCAGCAAACCTGAAATTGGAACTCTTGACAGATTAATTCCATAACAAAAATCAATCATGGCACTTGTTGCCGGCATACATAATATTTTGAGTTTCCTGTTTAGCACCACCGAGAAGCAGACCTCCTTGACCTTGACTACACTAAGCGAATGCACCGACACACGAATGTAATCAGCCGATCACTGCGTGCACCATCACCCCCGGTCTGCTTAACGCGGAGCAGCACTGAGCTCTCGTTTCTTGTGGCGCCTCCTAACCTAACCAAATTGCCATCCTTACTCCTAGCAAGAATGTTTCTTCCACAAAAACAGTAGCTGTAGCAACATCCTGAGAAGGTCTTGTTTTTCGACTGGTCACCCCAGGCGATGAATCAGCTGATTTGCCCGCTAGCTTTTCCCTGAGCAAATATCTGCTAGCCCAGAAAAAAAAAAGCTCACACTGGAAATCCCAGTTTGACCGCAGATTAAACATCCTCCGGTTCAGAAAACACCCTGCTCACTCCGCGGACCAAAGAGGCTGAACAGAAGGGGAAACAGGCACAGGCGGGGGCTGAGCCCAGCCCTGGGGAAGGAACCAGCAAACTGCGGAGGCTGGAGCCCTGGCGTGATGAGGTGGATGCAGTGGAAAGAAGAAAAGTAACTTTGTACGATTAAAGTTGGGGGACTAGATTACTCCTGGTAATGTGTCTTACATTTGAGGCAGAAGAACCCTCTGGAAAAGGGCTAGTAACTTTTCTACCTGAATTGCTCAACGTAGTATAGCCCAAGATGGGTGCAGACTTCTGCTGTCGGTGCCCTTTGAGAGAGGAAGCTTCTAAGTAGCCTGGAAGGAACTTCACTGGTCCCAGAAACCAGGACAGCTCTTGCTGATCTGCCTCCGTTGATTATTTACAGATAAAACAAGTGATATTTGGGCTGCTCAGGAAGAATAGCTAATGTGACCACCCTCCCCAGTGAGCAATGCCTGTAGAGAAGCCTCGTGTCTCATGTCCCATCAGAAGTGCCCCTGCCTGAATACTTCAATTAGACAGTGAGGGCTAGGGGACACATCTGGGCTTAGATACCTGCGTGCCAAATGGAGATGTCTCTTTTTCAAAGCTCTTAATTTACCATTTTATAAAATGATCCTGTGGCAAAAGGAAAGAGCTAATTAAGCATTTCATTATCTGACTGATATAACAAAGCACAGAGTGACAGTGAAAAAAACATCAGCATTGGGAAACATCTGTCCCATTCTAACACTGAGCATTGCACAGCCTAGGACAGCCTCTGCAGACAGAGGTTTTTAAAAATTGAAATAGAAGAATCTTCAAATAGCATGCAATAGAAATACCTCTGGGGAATAAACTTCAGGTAAAGTTTGCTCTTCAAACCTGTACATAGAGTTTACTGTTCTTAGAAATGATAGCGCACCCTCTGTACATAGGACTTCATGTTCAAGCTGGCAGTGATTTAATGAATACAAGGAAATTAAACTGGAGTTTACTGTGTATTGTCTGTCTCATGCTCGAGGGTTTCTAAAGTGTCTGACGAACAAGCAATGAAAATGCTGAGAGGTCAGGGACGGTGGGCAGTGGTAGGCGTCTGCTCTTATCTCAGTAGCTTGCAGATTGCCTGAAATATCTCCATGGTTGCTGGAGGAATGTTGACTGCTGATGTGCTAGCTGTCCCTGCAGTCGTTTGAACAGGCAATGAGATCTGGGATTCTCTCTAGTTAGTGGAATTTAAGAGAGAAGCCATTCGCAGACTCTTCCGTCTATAGTTATAACCAGTATGCACGTCGGGCCATGCGTGTGTCCTGGGCATGTGATGCCCAAATACAGACCACTCGAAAGCACATAAGCAAATAAAGCACTCAGCTCAATTATTTTTATTATAAAATTAATAGATGACTGGCGTCGAAATACAGAAAACACAGATAAGCAAAAAGAAGAAATAAAGCAATTTACGATCTCAGCCTGGCGAGAGTGAACTGGCACAATGCTTGGTACATAGTAGGCACTTCAGTAATATTTGTTAAATACCTATTTCTTTCCAGTCTTTTTAAATGCAAATACGTACGTTGTTTACATAAAAATCGGATCACATTGTACCTGCTTTTGTGAAACCTGATCGTAAAAATTTTAGTACTAGATCATAAATAGCTTTCCAATCAGTAGATAGTCTACCCGTTCACATGACTGCTTGCTCTTACATTTGGGTACACATCTGAGTAAAACTTGGACATTCAATAATATTCTCATTCTTTCATCCATTCAATAAACGTTTTTTGAACACTTCCTATGTGCAAGACCCTATTCTAGACACTTGGACTTCATCAAGGGCGAGACAAAATTCCGCCTTAAATTGTGTTGAGGGGGACAGACAACCAATGAGGCTGTTCTAATAACTGAATCTTTGAAGATGAGAAGCACTGTGCCAGAGAATAAAGCTGGAGAAAGGGATGGAGACTATCAGGGAGGAGTAGACATTTTAAAAGATGAAATGACACATTGTCTTGAAGGAGGAGAAGAATTTAGTCACCTAGATATTTTGGGAAAAGTGTTTCTGGCAGAAGAAACAGCCAGTGCAACAGCCCTAAGGTGGGAATACAACTGGCATGTTCAAGGACCAGCCAGGCGGCTGGAGCAGGTACAGCAGAAGCAGAGTAGTAAGACATGGTTTGCAGAAGCAAAGAGGGAAGATGAAGAGTTTGGGCTTTTTCTCATGGGAGGCCCTGGAGTGTTTTACCAGAGGAGTGACGCAGTCTGACTTCTATTTTCACAGGTCTGCCTGAGTGCTGTGTTAAGAATAGAATGTCGGGGCAAAGGTGCGAGAGGAGAATAGTTAGGAGGCTCCTGCGGTGAAGCATGCAACAGTGATAATGGCCGCCCGCAGGGCAAGATAGTGAAGGTGCTAAGAAGCTCAAGTCTAGGTGGATTTTGAAGGTAGTGTCAACAGTATGTGCTGATGGACGCGGGGTAGGGTGCAGGGGAAGAGAAGTGTGAAAAGTAACTCAAGGTGTTGGTGCTAAGTAACTGGAAGGGGTGAGCTGCCTGGTGCTAAGATGGGAAGACTGTGGGTGGAGCAGATTTCAGCAGGCAGAGCTCAGGATTCAGCTCGGGGCATGCTAAGTTGGAGGTGTCTCTTAAATATCCAATTGGAGATGCTGAAGATGCAGTTGGGTTTAAGAGCTTGGAATTCAGGGAGAGTGTGGGAAATATGAGTCTGGGCTGGAGATATAATTTTGGAAGTCACAGACATAAAGATAGCCTTAAAGTCGAGGGACTGGATGAAATCACTTATGTATAAGAGTGAAAACATAAAAGAATCAAAAGTGCTGAGGCATTCCAACATTACCATATCTGCTAGGAGAAGATGAGGGACTAGTGACAGAGATTGACAGGAGCAGCCAGTGAAGGGAAGAAAACCACCTGTGTGGGTCCTAGAAGCCAGGTAAAGAACGTGTGTTAAGGAGGAAGGCGTGATTAACTGTGTCAGCTGCTGCTAATCAGATCACTGCTACTAGTCAAGATAGTGCCTTCTGGAAGCACATCTGGGAGATGTGCTCTTGCAAACCTGCAGCTCAGCAAGTGTGGCGTGGACTTACTCCCCACCCATCCCCTTTTCCAAGAGACTTGGGCAGGCCCAACCTGCGGAACTGTACATGGCAACCCTCACTACTGATGGGTAAGATAAAGACCAAGAACGGATCACTGAATATAGCAACATGGATGCCATGAATGACTTTGACAGGAGGAGTAATGAGTAAGGGAGGAATGGTGGTCACAAAAACATGAATGTTAAGGGTTTAAGAGAGCATGAGAACAGAGGAATTGGAGACAGGAATCTTCTCTTTGGGGAAGATTTGCTGCAAAGAGGAGCAGAGAAGTGAGACAGTAGCTAGTGGGGGCCATGGGGTCAAGCAAAATGGAAGAAATAGGAGTATATTTGTGTGCTAACGGGAGCGATGCACAGCATCATGCTTTCCAACCTTGACCACTCAGGGGCTTTCTTGTTGTCTTTTTACATTCACTCTTGCATCCTACAGTCTTTCCTCTAAATATCCCAAGTGTGATCCTCTTAAATCATAAACCAAATAGCATCATGTCCCCTTCTCATCACACCTAAAATAAAATCCCAAGTGCTTACCATGACCTGTACCATCCTGCCTGGCTAACTCTCCTCCCTCATTCCTTCCACTCATCCCCTCAAGGATGCAGCCCCAGCCCCACTGGCCGCCTTGTTCTTCCTCCAACACGCCACCCATTCTCCCTGCTCAGGGCTTTGCACTTGCTGTTCCTTCTACCTGGAACTCTCTTCCCCATATTTTTGCATGCCTTGCTTCCACACTTCACTCCGGTCTCTACCCAAACGTCACTTCCTCAGTTCTTGCCTGACCAGCTTATGATCTCCCTGTCGCTCTCAATCTCTTTACTGTGCTCTTTTTTTTTTTTTAATAGCACCAACTACTACGTGACTTTATGTAATTCCTTACTACTCTCTGTCTCCCGTCTAAAATGCAAGTTCTGTGAAAATAGGGAATTTGTCTCATTTTATTTAAGTTTAACCCCAGCCGGTACAATAATGTCTGGCACACAGCAGGAACTCAGTAAGTATATTTTAAATAAATGAACAATTGAAAGTAAGCAATTAATGCTATGAACGTTTTCATGATTTATAACAGATGGGCAATTAAGGGTCATGGATTTGAGTTCTGTTGGCCTTTACAGATGAGGCAAGAGGAGCTCCAGTGTGTGCGTTTGTTTGCAGCATACGCATGTGCCCTAAAGATATTCTATCCCAAGGCAAAGGACTTTGTGTTCAACCTAATCACATTGTTTAGGATTTTAACTTAAGGGAAAAATTTGGTAGAAAATAAAATCAGAAATGTTGTCTATTATAGTAGAAAGGACACTGGACACTGAATCAGAAGGCCTGGATTCAAGTCTCTGTTACTTGCCAGTGCTGTGTGACTTTCTGTAAGTCACTATGTGCCTCTGTACCTTGGTCTCTCATTTTAAATTTGTGAGAAATAATACCTCATGTGCTTCTGTTACCTCATTGCTTGAGGGCCAAATGAGATATTTGGGATAGTGCTAAACAAATGCGCATAAATATTTTCTCTAGATAAAAAGAGTGTTTGAAGCTAATTCACGAGGGTGGGGGAGAGAGCACAGAGAGTTCTGCGGCAGCGTATGCACCATCTGGCTCTTTAAATTGTGCCCCTCAGGAAGAAAAATGAGATTGCTGTCGAGACTGCAGTAAAGAATCATTTCAAAAGTGATATTTTCCAAGTCTAATAAGTCTGTGATCAAACAATCAGGTTCTGGGGTAAAGGCCACTACTTTCCACCAACTGACCTGGAAGCATGTACCATATATTTAATGTCAAGAGTGTGCAGGCATAAGCAGTTTCTGCCTGTGAAGAATGGAAAATAAAATCGGGTAGTGTAAGAGACTAGACACCCTGTCTAGCTGGGAACTGAAAGAGAAACGTGCCTCCAAAAACCTCCACGATGCGCCCCCTGGCAAATGCCAGCGCATCCCTGGAGTACCCAGGGGTGGTGTTTTCAAGGCAGCATTTGTGTGTGTTTTTGCAAGAGGAGAGGAGTTCCTGAAAGATGTGCAAGCCAGGAACGGCGGGGGAGTGGGAACAGCTCGGGGCTCTCTTTTATTTGATTTCTCCATCCTGGCAGCATTTTCTTTCTGCTCTTACCTGCTCCAGGCCCCTCTTCTACCACCCCCTTCCTCTGCTTACTCATGATCCTGCCCCCACTACCTCAGTCTATGCATGTCCCACTAGGATCACCCTGAATCAGTGTCAGTCTATTCGCAGTGGCCCAGATAACTAAAACAGCCTCTCAGGTTCCCAGTTCCAAATATTTATAAAGAAATCTCATTGGCTCAGCTCACCTAAACGTTTTGAGCCTGGCCATGTAAATTGTGGGTCACTGGTCTCTTTATGTTGGAATGCCCTTAAGAGAGTTGCCCACCTCTGGGCTACAGCTGTGGCCAGAGTGAGGTCAAGTGGTCCAGAGCATGGCCCATGCCTCACAGGCCCAATGACAGAGACTGTGGGCTTGGGCAGACTCCTTGAGAAGGGGTTGGGTGGCACAGGCATTTTAAATGACACCTTGTTTGGAGGAGGGCATGTTATGTGTGTGAGCCGTCCCCGTATCTCTTTTAGAATCATTGTTTGCTCAAAAAGTGGAAGGCTGTTACTCGAAGAGCCTGGTTCAGTAGCTTGCCAGATCTCCCACTGGAGACCTTTATTCTCTTTTCATCTTGTCTATCACTTAAAATATTTTATGTCGACCTTTTATTAATTTTTAATTAATAACAAACTGGTCTCTGATGTGCCAAAAAGGGGCCTAGACACTAAGTCCATTTGAGCTGTAACAGCTGTTTCACTATACATACTTTTAGTATAGTGGGCGCGGCTGCCTATGTGTAAACTCCCATGGTGTGGTACAACCTGGGATCCTACTGAGATGCCCCCTCCTTTGACGCCTACCCACCTGACCCTGCTTCACTTCTCCAGGAGGTTCTTCCTGGTTCCCAGCAGTGAGAACTGGACATCAGGCCCTGACAGGTTCCCAGGAACATCCTTTTGGCTGCATAAACCCAAAAAGCGTTCAATACAAATGAGAAAGTGCTTTAATCTTTTCACCTGTCAAATTGAAAATAGAGGCTTTTTTGGTCAGATGGAAGAGATCAGGGCTCTCTGTTCCAACCGTCAATGTCCCTGATACCATCTTTCTGGAAATCTGACTCTTTGTGTCATTGGCTTAGAATTTTGGATTGAAAAATGCCCTTCCTCTTGGCATTTAGCTATCGGCGCTGCCTAAGGGTGCAGCTGGTCCAGGAGTTAGACAATTACATGGTCTCCTGAGAGGTTTTCTCAGAACAAGAGTGGGGCTTGGAACTCTTCTATCAGCTTCACCCCAGGATGTGAAATACAGTGAAGCCCTCATGCCCTACCCCCCATTACAGCCAGAGGATCCAGTCTTTGGGGGCTGTCTTGAAGTGGGGGCTCCTATGGCTTTTTTTGTCATGTCCAGTGACCAGCCAGTTGCCACTTATTAAAAAGAAGAATGAGGAGCTCTGGCTGTGCTCAATTAATGGGGCTGATTGTGTAAGGTTGCTGTGACTCCCATTCATTCCTCAATTTCTGAACTGTCACAAAGTTCAGAAGTCACACAGATAGACTTCTGGTGGGCTGATAGCATTTTCATGTTAGAGAGAGTCATCAGAGTGAGATGGAGTTTGATGCCACACCCAGGCAGTCTGACTACCACAAAGGGAATCTTAGAGAGCCTGAAGCTAGAGTCTCCAAGGCAGAGTCTGACCAGGAAGTCCAAATGAAGACAATAATTATGAGGATGATAACATGAGTCAGCCCCATAGATACTGGGGACGTTAAGTGATCTGGCTAGGGTCACATATGTGGTAAATGGCCCCAGTACTGGAGAGACAGGTTTCCATGACCCTTAAGGATAAATACGCTGATGTTCGAGAATTTCACATATGCATAGATTAGTTCACTCTCAGTTTCTCCAGCCCAGTTGCCTTTCTGACTAACTTTTAAAAGGAAGAATATTGACCTGGACTCTAGATATGTAGGGGCTAAAAGTATCCCACCCCACTTTCCATCTTGAATCACTTTATGTTTGTCAACAGTGCATATTGGGGGGTTTGGAAGAGAGAGACAATAGCAAGAATTGCCCCAGAAGGCTGACCTGTGCCGGTAAAGTAAATCTTTTCAGAAGAGGGACACTGGCAAAAGAACACACATGTCTTGTAGGAAGCGTGGCATTGGGGGTTCTGAGACTGGGTTGCCACGTACAGTTGGGCAGTTTGGCACTGCAAAATGAGCCTGCCCTAAATGAGACTTGGAAGTATTAAATAACGTGCCCAGGTCATAGGGCTAGTAAGTGACAAAGCTCCTAGCACAGTGCCTGGAAAATAGTGGGCCATCAGTAAATAGTTACCCAGTAATGAAAGACCCAATCCAAATCCGACTTTCCATTCCAAAGGCAGTGTAGTTTCCATTTGGATGGTCTGCTCCCATCTTAAACATCTTTCATAACTTAGCACTGAGAGAAAAGTTGTTCTTAATTTTACATTGTTATCTCTGAAACAGAAACATCATGTTTTGATATTGAATAATGACATGAGGGCATTGCTAGGAGGAAGATGGGAGGAGCCTAGTCATTCTGACCATCCTTCTTGTCATGGGTAAACAGCAGGCCACAGTTGGCCTTCCTTTGTGTTTGGCAACAGACTACTATGCGAGTCTAAAATTAGTTTCAATAAATACTGAAGAAAAGAATCCCACTTGAGATGATTATGTGGCCGTGAATATGATATGCAGACCGAGGTGACAGTCTCCTCTGCTGTGAAGAGCAGCGTGATCAGATGGGGATACACAATGACTCAGACCTGAGTGGGACCATCAGGGAAGCTAATTCAGGACTGCCTCATGTTTGAAAGAAAATGATCACTGTGGAATATCACTGTAATGCGACCTGCCACAAGTTAGAATTCAGCATAAAGCTAATAACCTGTCCAAGGATGTTTTCTTAATCAAGTAGCATAAGATAACTTGTCCTCTAGTAAAGCAGACCCATAGAATGGTGGAGACAGCCCTGGATGAGGACTCCACTTAGTATTTCACAGGGGAAAAAGAACCTTATTAAAGGTCTGTCTTGGATTTAAAAATCTGAGAAGTTTTCTCTCTCCTTCTCTCTCCCCATCCCACTCCTCTCCCTCTTGTCCCTCTTGTTCTCTTTCTTGAGCTCACTGGATCAGTGATGTTTGTAAACTCCACCAAATCTCTCACCCACTATAGCTGTTCGGTAAAGCTTTCTCTAATGCAACTCTTGGTGCAAGAAATGGAGCCATGGTGCTTAGTTTAAACATTCTAAAATAACTTCTCCCCCTGGATTGGTCCAGAAGCAATCTCTCTTGTCATCATCCTATTAATCAACAGAGTAAATTTTAATTATTTTTTCTCATGAGTGCAAGCAAATGCTTTGCTGCCTGCTTGTCTTCTGGGCTGCCTATGGATGTTGGGAATTGAGGTAGGGAAAACTGGTGGAGAGAATATGGAGGGGCAGGGGCAGAGGGTGCCAGAGAAATGGCTGGGATCTATGTTTCTGTGTCCCGGGGCCAGAACTGACTCATTAAACCATGTAGATATGCAAGAGGCCATTGTACCTCTGAAGTGACCTGTTTGTCCTTGAGGGTGAGGGCAGGGCTCACTCCTGTCCCTCTTCTGTCTCATTCCATCTTCCTTTTATTATGGTATCACATACCCAACAGTAGAACAGTAGCAGCACATGGATGGGGGCCGGGAGCAAGTGATGCACCATTCATAGCAGCCTCATACACGTGAAGGAACTCATCACAGAGAGCCAGTGTTCTGGCCAGGACTAGAATTAGGAGATTTGCAACTTCTTGGGCCTTAGCATCCCTCTTCTTCAAAATGGAAAATTGGTCTAAAATGCTAAAGGAACTCCAAGGTCTTACTAGCTCTGCAAAAACTTGTTGAGCCTAAAGGATGATTTTAATAATTCTGTTCACCTAATGCCCATCACAAGCACATTACCTCTTATTTTCCCTTGGATGTGTTTGTTGTCTTAAGGGCCTCCCTAAGTTTTAGCACCTTAAAATGGAATAAGGGTTTTCACATATCACATTTGAATGGTGTCTCTGTCATACAAAATCACTCATTTCTCTCAGAGGAATACTATGCAAAAGAATTCCTTCATTAGTTTAGGTTGTGGTTGTATGGGGTGGGTTGTGAAGAAGGTGAAAGGTGATAGAGGATGAGAAGGGTTATAAAAAATTCTTAATTGGAGCAGAAAACAATGTTTCTGGGAAGAGACTTATTTCAAAAGATTGTCACTGTTTTTAACAGTTTAGTAAATTTTCTAAAATGCGGACTCCAAAATGATGACTCAATAGCCATGCTCAAGCAGTCTTTTGTAAATGAACTTGGGAGCTAGGTGAAAACTAGACTCCCCTGGGAACCGGGCAGAAGTACCCTTATTAACCCGGCAGCTTGAGGGCAATGCGTTTTCAACCATGTCCCACATTAATAGGTCATGTGGAAAAAATGTCATCCTAGTTAGAGACAGTTATATAGTTTAAAGAACAAATCCTGAAGCTCAGAGATCACCCATGGGGCATAAGGTCAGTGGATAGAATACCAATCTAGAGAACCTTACAAATCTGGAGAAAATTACCTTCAGCTGCATGAAAAGCATGATGAATTTCAAGAAATATCATTGTTATTTTTAGAATTCGATGACTAACACCCTACTTAACCTTGAGATGCTGACATTACAGGAGCCACGGTGTGGTCCAGCATTGGCAAATAGAATGATAAAGCTGCTTTGTCAGAGATAGATTTCTGTGAGGGCTATTATGTCACTCTGATATTAAAATTAGAAAAGAAAAATACATGTAGGCGGGTAAGCAAACCAAGCCTTGTATTTTGATCTGAGAGAGATTGAAAGACATTTTATAAGGCAAAGAATTACTCTCAGTTCCTTTTGTTTGAATGAATTCTCCTCCTCCTACACTTTCAAAGGCTATTTTGGGTGTTGATTATAAGTTTAAGAAAACTTTTTAGTGACATGGTTTTTACTTGATAAGACTGACGTCTGCAATCATCTTTTTTCCCTTTGGATTTTGCTTCTGAGGTGTTTGTATGGCCTTTCAGCTTAGGTTTTATGAACTTTTACAATAAAATCTGTCCTGGAACCACAAGAAGACCTGCCACCTCCAGCTGGGAGTGAGTGGGTCTCTGGTCTTGCTCAGGATGGTAGTACCAGCTTAGAGCTCGCATTTGGAGTCAGTACCAGGAGAGCTCTCACGTAGTATAGAGACCATCAAGGAAGGTATTATAGTTGGAAATTACTTAGTTGAGGCTGCAGTGACTTGGAATTTTAGGCTGTTAATATCTCTAGGTGCTTATTCCTCCTCTTCCTCTCTCTTCCATGAATGAGCAACACAAGAACCGGCAATGCATCTGCTGCCCACATGGAATTAATTTCCTGTTAATTTCCCAGGTCCTTTGAAGACACCTCTTCTCTCCCTTTCTAGCTCTTCCCAAGTCCTCAATTTCAAACTGTGGAAATCAGAGAGACGATTTGAGGTGTTCAGGGTCATTTCCAAGGATAGGAAAAGTGACTATCCAGCAGGATAAAGGAGACCAAAAGATAAAGAGTATAGACCCAGGAGACAGTGGAAAAAACCAAAATTAAACAGAGGCTGGCTTGAGGCAAGAGGAAGCAGGACATTTAGTCATGAAAATGGAAAGAAATCTGTAACAGAATTTTTATATTAGGGATAGTTTCCGGATGTGAAGTCCATGTGTTTGGTAAACACTGCATTACATCATCATTACTCCCCAGAGCTGTCACCGGAAACCTTTAGGGAATGAAACACTGCTTTTACATAATTGTCATTTACTTAATCTTTTGTGGTTTTGGTGGTAGTAAAATATATATAATATAGAATTTGACATTTTAATCATTCTTATGGTGCAATTCAATTCCGTGGCATTAATTACACACACAGTGTTGTACAACTATAGCCATGTCTATTTCCAAAAACATTTCATCACTCTAAGCAGAAGCTCTGTCATCATTAAGCAATAACTCATCATTCTCCCTCCCTTCCACCCCCATCCCTGGTAACCTCTAATCTACTTTCTGCCTCTATGAATTTGCGTATTCTAGATATTTCATGTAAGTGAAATTATGTAACATCTATCCTTTTGTGTCTGGCTTATTTCACTGACCATAATGTTTTTAAGGTTCACTCATATGGTAGCATGTCCCAGAAGTTAATTATTTTTTATGGCTGAATAATATTCCATTGTATGTATATACTATATTTTGTTCATCCATTCATCTGTGATGAGCACTTGGGCTGTTTCCACCTCTTGGCTGTTGTGAATAATGCACAATTACCTAGTCTTTTAAAACTTACAATCACCATTTGCTGAAAAGTAGTTCTTCCCTGAAGGTTAATTCTTTAGGGGACAGTTTTAAAATATCTTTGCTAGGGAAAAGAATTCCCAGATCCACCTTGGATGCTTAGTATGGTGAGAACCACATTCTTGCCTTGAATAGCAAGTCAGCAAAATCACTCCCCACCTTATCCTAGTTCCATCATCATGAACTAAGGGATATCACAGCAATATCACTGTCCAAGGAACCCAAATGAAGCTGAATGGTAAACAATGCCCAGAATCATGTCCAAAAATAGAAGAGAAGGGAGATTCTAAGAGAAGAGCCAGTGGCTGAGTTAGTAGCTGAGAGTTAACTGGGTGACCTATGTGGTTTCAGAGCCAAAGGTAATGAGCCAATCAGAGATTCCTACAGGAGACAGACCAGTCTACGTAAAGCAGGAAGGAATTTAAGATGGAGAATTGATTGCTTTCAAAACAGTCAGAAGGACTGATGGAGTGGGTACCGGGTGGGCACTAGAAGGCTCTCAAAACCATTCTTCGCTGACCCCTAGGAGAGCTACCATCTGAAACCATCACTGGAGCTAAGAATTCAAGAATGTGCTCTTGTATCTGTGATCCAGGGTTCTGGAACCTGGAATCATTGCAGTTGAAGTTGCTTCTGCCTTGGTTGCCTCCATGGCAACTGTCTTGCAACACCTAGAAAGTTGGAAAATGGACTCTGGATAATATCTGCAGAAATGCCTCACACTCTACAGCCTTGCTTGCCAGCAGAAGCAGCAAAAATGGGCAGGAAAACATTCTATCTTACTTTCACCTAAGTTCAGTTTGCTCTCATCTTGTGAGCATTTGCTTTGTAACATAGTAGAACAAACTTAGATAACATTGCACTTTTCCCCCCAAATTCGTCTCATGGGCACCAAAGACAATTTAGGCTGAACCAAAGTCATGCATCCCCTGACATGATTTTCTTTCTTTTTCAGGTAGGATCAAAATAGAGATAGATTGTCTAGGGTTATTCGCTGGAATTTGAAGTTGGTTAGGAAAGGAAGTTGAAAATTCGGAAGGAGATCTCATTATTTTGTAAATTTTTTAAATTACAATTTTACAGATGGTGATCAAAAATAGCATTTCCATAGTAGTGAGTTTCAGATGAGTGCCTGGGTTTGTGCTAACAGAGAGAGCTCCAGACTTGGAGAGTGGTTTCTCCTGGGGAAAAGGGTGGAGTTACCACTATAGAGGACCCTGACAGGTCAATCAGAGCACTGCAAGCTCTGGAATGACTCTGGAAGTTTCTGAGGAAGAGGTTCTAATTTGGGAGCTCTGAACACAGAGCCACTTCCTAAAAGGATGAAATTTGTCCCATTTTCCTCAAGTGTCAAAAGGTCTTGGAAGTATCCATTCTACCCAACTTTCTCAAAGGATGTTGAAAAGACCAGGTGAAGTAAGAGCTTTAAGAGTACTTTGTAAAAAACTATCAAAAGCTATCCATATGGAAGGTATTGTTATTGTCCTTCTTTTGAGCTCAATAAAGTGCCTTATACTGCAGAATACTCTATGTAGGTAGATGTTCAAGAAATTGCAGTTGAGTTAATTACCCATATTCATTGTTCTATGTGTCAAGACGTTATGCCAGGGCTCGGGAGACAGAGGAGGTAGTTCCTGTCCTTGAAGAACTCCTAATCCACAAGGCTCATAAGCAGTATGTCTACTAGATACATAAACAGATCAATTCAATGCCGAGTGGAAAGAGCAGTAACTCTTTCCTGGGTACTCTGGGTACTGTGGAAGCGTGGAAGCAAGTGCCTAATTTGGCCTACGGGACCTAAGAAAGGCTTGCTAGAGGAGGGGAGATGGAGAGAATTCTTATTTCAGTAAGGTCTGTTCAGAGAGAAATAAAAATGTTTATAGGTCACATTAAAAACTGCTTTAAAATAGGCAATGTGTGCGTTGCACCAAAACAAGTTTTGGTGATTCTACCTGTCACTGAAAGATTTCTCATTTTGAATACAATTTTAGAAACTGCATCTAACATGTTTCACAGTATCTAGTTGTAGCTAGCATCTTTGCAGAAATTTTATAGAAGTCGAGATCTCGTAGTGGGGTAATGAGACTGAGAGATTAGGAGAGTGTGAAGAATTCGCATCCAGATTCAGCCACAGAACAAGGATGGCAAAGGCAGCCTCCAGAGGGGATTCCTGGGCGTAAAGAAAGCAGGTGGAGGGGAGCTGGCTCGGGTAAGGACAGGTGGAAGTGCCCTGGAAAGTTTGTGAGTCTCAGCAAGAAATGGAAGGGGGATAGATGCAAGATTCCATGTGAATCATGAACTTTTCTTCTCTATTGCCTATTTATAAAACAGTCTCACTGCAACACTTCCGGGAAGGGAGAGGTTGGTTGTGTGTGTATGTGTGTGTGTGTGGGCCCGTGTGCATGCATGGGTGTGTGGTGGAAAAGCTACTTCCTGGGCTTCCTTCCTTGGGGACCTCTGCTAGAGTTTCACTGATTGGTGAGTTTGGAGAAGGAGCTGGGCAGGTATGACTTAGCACTTCCTCTCTCTTCGGGAGCTGGCTGCTCACAGGAAGTGGTACACAATGTGCTCTGCTGCTCTGTGTCGGTAGTTGTGCAGGGCCCTGATGGAGGGGGAAGAGCCTCTGGTGTTCAGTGCAGCCCACGATTCTTTGACTTTCATCTTTGAACTTCAGTCTCTCCTAGGGAATTTCATAAGGGAAGATGGCTTAAGTTCAAATATGTTGCAGTCTTTTCTTTTAGGTTGTCATGTAATCTTTAAGAGACTTTAGATTGTCATGTAATCTCACTGCAGAACCACTAATGAGCTAAATCAGACACTGTGGCTGGACATGACTTAAGTTGGGGAACCAAATGCAGAATGAATTTTCAGCCTTGAGTATAGAATGACTTTGTCCTGTCTTGTCCTATTCTGACAGGTTTCAGAGTCTTCTAGGGGCAAAATCCAAACTGCCCAGTAGTGGTTCGTAAAGGACGATTTCTTCCCTCAAGGGAATAGCCACACCCCTGATCGACTCTTAGTTTAGGAATAACTGACGAGAAACTCATTTCCCCAGCTTCAGGTTTCCATATGAAGAAACCTCAAATAATTGGTGCCTTTGGAGACATCGAGTTCACAATGTTCAGTTCCTCCCTCTCCCTGGGGTCTTTGGAGGCGGTTGGTTGTTGGCAGGAAGTATAAATTATGTTCTGCTTTCTCCTCCCTCCCAGGAGAAGCCTATGGTTGTTCAGCGTTTCCAATGATTGTGGGTGGGTAAGTCCGCTTAAACCCGGGCAAATTATTACCAGGCCCACTTGGCCAGTAGACCTGAGTCACCAGTCTCCAATATCAGCTTTCATCAATAAGCTGTCTGACTTTTGGGTCTCTCTCTTTATTGGTTCTAAACTTGGCTCTCTTTATTGATTTTGAACTTGGGTGGGGAAGGGAGAGGAGTGTTAAGGATTAACCCTCTCAAACCCTTACACGTGAGAGTTGGGAAGCTTTTCTTGACTCCTTTAGCCCATGCTGTATCAGCGGTGTACAAATGCCACATCTGAATGGCTGACTTTGTCAAGGATGCAGCCCTCCCCTGGGAGTCATCTCCCCAGCCCAAACTGGTGATGTCACTCACTTGGGAAGAGCTTTTGTAGTGCATTTGCTTTTCAAATGGATTATTAGTCAGACAACTTTTGACATGATATTCACATAAATTCCAGGGTTTCACATAACTTAATTTCACCATAGTGTCCCATGTAAAGAAGCACAATCCAGAAACAAAAAAATCACTAACAAATACTGTGGTTTCAATTTGCTTCTCCTGAAGGACAGTGAAAGGGATCCAATTCAAAACACAGAAGTACTTACTCAAAAACCCTGTTTGTTCCTCTCCAATTTTTTTCCCACTCCGTTGCTTCCTGAGCCTTGTGCTCAAAACTTTGCTAGAATCTCCTCACCATTATCCTAATTGCTTTTGTGTTTTCTCCCTCCTACCCCTATTCTTATTTCTTTACATAAAAATTGACCTAGTTTTTTTCTTTACTCTACCTGCTTACGGGATTCTTCAGAATAAGTGAGACCTCAGTGTCACTATGAATTTTTTTATATCCAAGGGTGGTTTTTGAGCATAGAAAGAAATTGGTTTTATTTATAGTTACCTAGGTTTTAAACTAATATTTGTTTATTAAAATCAGTCATAATTTGAAAATCTGGCTTTATTTCAGCTTAAATTTAACTGGAAAATCTCGTTATTCTGTTTACTAATTTAGTAATTTTGGCATAAAATGAAAACAGCTTGTTAATGCCAATGAACTCAAGTTCACAGACTAAATTCCCTGTGACTGTTGCCAACTGGACCACTCCATCCTTCATTTCCTGTTCTTCAAAATCCAATCCTAAATGAGCCCTTGAAGTCATTTCTTTGCCCACTGGCCTGATGTTCAGCTTTGTCAGTAGTGGGCATGGAGAGACACTGCCACAGGAAGGGGCTTTTCTTCCCAGTTCTGGTGGGTTCCTTTTGAAAGGCCCCTGTGACATGTGCAGCTTCTCCAAGTGTTCATCTACTGTGGCATGAGTGGCTTCTCCAAAGTCTGAAGCTTTCAGTGTAGATGAAAGGACCTTTTCCACCCCCAGGTCCTGCAGTGTGGAGGTGTCGCCAGCACCCGCTGCCTGCAGTATGCAGCAGTCAGCAGGAGCGACAGCCAGCACCTTCCCCCAGAACCCCCTCTGGAGGTTTCATAGCAGCATGCCTCTGACAAGATGCTTCCATAACCAGCTTTCCCTGGCATCTTAGAGAGTGGATTTCTGGAAAGTTCCAGAGGGTCGATTTCCAGAAAGTTCCACCACTAGAGCACCATAGTGACTTCTCTGCCATCCAGTGAGCCTTCTCCAGCAAGGTCTGGGTCTCAACCCTGGGTAGGCCTCTTCCTGTGTGCTCTGTCTCACCCTAAGGGTACAACTGCTTCTTATATTTGCAATTCTTATATTCTTTATGGTTCTCTTTACTTCTTACAAACAGTAGGAATTATTACTCCAATTCCCTGTTATAGGTAATAACTTTTTATAGTAAACTGTCCCTGCAATAATTGCTATATCACTTCTATTTCTGTCTCTTTTCTTTTTTCTTTTTTTTTGAGGAAGATTAGCCCTGAGCCAACATCTGCCGCCAATCCTCCTCTTTTTGCCGAGGAAGACTGGCCCCTAGCCAACATCTGCATCCATCTTCCTCTACTTTATATGTGGGATGCCTACCACAGCATGGCTTGGCAAGCCATGCCATGTCCGCACTTGGGATCCGAACTGGAGGACCCCGGGCCACCAAAGCGGAACGTGCAAGCTTGACTGCTGCACCACCGGGCCAGCCCCCCTTCTGTCTCTTGATTAGACCCTGACTGATACATATCCTTTAAATAAGCAGTCTCTTTTACAGATCTAATTTATTAAATATGCTTAGACTTTTAAACTTCACATATGTACTTAATACATCTAATTTTCTCTTGAAGCATTTAAAATGCCTGAAAGGGAAATCTTAAAGTCCTAACAAGGAAAATCTTTCCAAATACTAAAGCATTCTTTATGAATCTAATAGTTAATCTCATAAAATACAAAATTTCAAATTCACGTGAGCTTTCCAACTTGTTTACACACAGTCAAATTCTTGCAGTTTTCAATATAAATGATAAGTCAATTACTGATTTAAATTTAGCATCAGAAGGCTAATATTTCAGATTCCATATGTCAAGGTATCTTAAGCACTATGGTCACTTTAAATAAAGAATATAAATTAGCTTGAACTTAGCACCACAGTGTTTATACTATAGATTCGAGTTGCTTATTCATTTCTGTACTTATTTCCACATATTTCCAGGGTTGAAAAGACACTTACCCAACTATGGGACAGTTTTATCTCTGGTTAGCTAAGGTTATTGGATCAGTAATTCATATTCATGTTACACTCACCATCTCAGAGTAATTCATACCCATGTTACACTCACCATCTCAGAGTAATTCATACCCATGTTACACTCACCATCTCAGAGTAATTCATACTCATGTTACACTCACCATCTCGTAGGCTATGGTGATAGTATTACTTATCGGTCAAGATTTTGAGACTACGGGGGAGATATGGAGATTCCATTCATCCAAGTCATTATTTCTGAAGCATATATGGATATGTGTACTCCTTTTTAAAAACTAGTCCCTATGTCAACAGGAGACCCAAAGGTCACATCTTTCCTAATTCTTTCATGTGATCTGAGTAATTAGGAATCAATCCTATATTTTCACTTAGATTTCAGTTAACTTCTTTCAATTCTTAATTGAGTTCTGAAGTTCTTTAGCAACTACTCACAATGCTGAAATCATTTGAAAGCCATTTGGTTAGATTGTGCATTTCCACTAATATTTTTGTATAGTTCTTGGGGCCTCAACTCTAAAAAGTACTGTTAATGACGCCTTGAAGCTAGCACAGAAAGCTAGAATCCTTCCATTTGAGAAATAGGTAGTGGGTGTGAGGGGGGCAGAGTGTGTGAAAGTGCTTCCTGCCACTTCCATTACACCTGTGTTTTTGAAGTCAGACTGTGGGACACAGTGGGTAGGTGGACAGGCCACATGATGACTGAGGGTTTAAATTTGGTCATTATTGCCTTTTGTGCTATATAATCTGTTTACGTTTTACCCTAAGGGCAAGACTGCTTCTTCTATGTGCTATTCCTATATGCTTTATCGTCCTCCTTACTTGGTTTCCTAAGTCACACTAGTCTTGGGGATAATTAAGAGCTTCTGTATTTGGCTTGGAGCCCCTCAAGTATGTTACCAAGACTCAAAACCTGGCCTCATCCCTTTCCCATAAGCCCAGAGGAACTTACACATCTTTGCTTTTTTAAACTACCATTTACTGAGCACTCTATTTTCCAGGCTCTGTGATAGGTACATTATATAAATTGTCTAGTGGATTCTCACCATGAGATAGGTATTTTTCACATTTTGATAGATGAAGAAACACACTCTCTCTCTCTCTCTCTCTCTCTCTCTCTCTCTCTCTACACACACACACACACACACACACGCGCGCACACACAGAATGCCTGCATTGTGCCAGGCACTCTGTTGGGTGCTAGGGATAGAATGGTGAGCCAACAGTAGCCCCTGCCCTCTTGGAGTTTACAGTCGACCGTGTGGAGGAGAGGAGTAAAATATCACTTAGATGTGGATAGAATCCCACACGGTAATCAATATAGAACCCGACCAAGGACTGGGGGCAGGGCAAGGAAGGCTTCCCTGAGGAAATGACATTGTAACTCAACTCCAGTGTGTTTGATGCAAAGCCCTTCAAAGCCCCAATTAGTTGAAAACCGCTGAAAGCATGTAAATTTTAGGTTCCAATAGACCTGCATGCAAATCCCAGCTCTTATTTTTTACTACCTGTGTTAATCTATCTAAGCTTCAGTTTCCCCATTTGTAAAGTGGCGATGGTGATGATGATGACCTCGCAAGGTAAGCATTACATGAGATTATATACGTCAGCATTTAGCACAGTGTCTGGCATCTAGATTTTAGTTTCTTTTCTGTTCCTCTCACCTTTGTCCAATTTTGTCCTTTATCTTTATTGGGCAGTGTTAACTCTGATGCCCAAGAGCCTTGGCTATTGGTTTCACAGTCCCCTTCATTTTGGAAAGAGCATGGAACCTTCATACAAATAGGAATCCTAGAGGCATGTTCTCACGCCCAAACTCCCTAAAGTGGATATGCAGATTAGGTGCCCACCTCACAAACAAAAGATCCATTCTTTATGAGACAAAAACCCCACACAATGAGTCAAAAATTAAAAAATAGACAAACAGAAAAGCTTATCTTTCACAGCATCCTTCCCAGTTAGGCAGCTTTCCTCAGCCTGATTCCCTGGGGGTTTACCTTTCTTAGGGGAATTAGAGACCTGTGCTCTTTGCCATTGGTTGTGCAGCTCCCTCTGCTTGCAGTGCAGGTGGAGGCAACCTTGCTGAGCCTGCCAGCCCAGGACGCAATTACTGCCAACTGCAGTGGGATATTTTGTGTGAGAGAATGCCCTGTTACAGAACGCACAGAGGGAAGCAAAATGCTGATTATTTAATTTGCATTGTTTTTCCATGAATCCAAAGAAACTCCCTTCTGCCAGGAGCAGGGAGGCAAAATGATTAAGACAGAACAGCCCGAACAGAATAGAATAAACCTAGTTGCTTAAAAGAAAAGGGAGAGGAGGAGCTCATAGAAGCAGAGGCAGTCATAAAAAACAATGTTATTTAAATAATACTATATCTCTCCTGCCTTATCATTCTGATTACATTCAACTAATCTACAAAATTGAAAGGTAATGAGCAGTATTTCCTTAAAGCACATTAAATAATAGTGTCAAAATGCAAATTTATTCATTAAGTATAGATGAGTGTGTTAAATATTCATGAATTGTTGCTCACAGTATGTAATTAATCCCATGGTCTTTGTGTCCAAAACACTGAGAAGATAAAGGCTTGCACCATCACTGTTATAAAATGATATTATTACCCAAAATACCCCACAGGGCAAAGGTCAGGCACCTAGTGGACCCCAAACTGGAATTTCATTTTATCAATACATTATATTGTGTTTTAATAGGAACATGACTATCAGATGAGACAAGATTTATTTTGCCAACTCCTGCTGTCTGATAATCTAGGTGGGAAATAAATATTTCAGGCTTGAAGAAGTTCTTGCTTAGCCTGAATATACTAAATCTGAGATTCTCTTTTGTTTTTGATCTTTTGATGATTTATAAAATATTTTATAAAAGTCCCCTTCTTAAGCAGAAAATATAATGTTCTTACTTCCTTCTCTACTTTTTTTCTTTAGAATAATTTTTTCACTTGAGGTAGAGCGCCTTGGTTTTAGAATCTCTTGAAAATACAGCCCATCTTCTCTCTATGGCGCCACTTATCTAGGGCCACATGGAGTTTGAAAATCATTTCTCTCCCTAAGTGGCTAATATATCTTTGTAGGGTCTGGAAACTTAAAGCCATGCATTCATCCTGTTCCTTATTTACTTTTTAGGTTACTTGTATCATTGTTTATTTTGATTCACAAGTGCTATTGTTGATTCCTGGGGAAACTGACAGGTGCAAAGTAGCAAATGAAAAAACATTCAGATTTTGACCTAAAGTCGAAGAAGCTGTAAGCTTTATTCCTCTTTGTATATCTAAGTTTATTAATAAACTTTGTGGTGTTTGGAAGTTTTAAATCCAGGAATAAGATTTTTCCAATTCTGTGACTTATAGAGAATGAACTAGATACACATGATGCCTTTTATGTAAAATTATATGAATGTACCTTTATGTCTGTGTGTACATTGGATTCTTGATCTCAATTCTTCACTCTCCAAATATTATAACTTTACGATCCTACCTTTTGCCATGTGATTTTTGCAATACATCTCCCGAGAGTGGCCAGAGTGTATTTCTCCGCTCCATTGATATGGGACTTAGCCACATAACTTGTTTTGTCCAAGCAAATGTTGGCAGAAGTGAAGGTGAACCAGCTCAAAGCCAAGGCTTTAAGAGGCACCGTGCACTTGCCCTCATTCTCTTATCCTTCTGTCATTCACCATGAGAAGAACATGCCCCAGGGAGCTGCTAATACAAGAAGCGTGAAAGGCAGCACAGCCAGCCCTGATCCTAGCCAAGCCCAGCCTAGATCAGCTGAACCCCAGGCAAACCCTAGCCTACCTGCAGACTTGTGAGGGTAAACACAAATGTTACAATAGGCCACTGGGGTTTGGAGTGTGTGTGTTTGTTGTGGTAAATATACACAACATAAAATTTACTGTTTTAACCATTTTAAATGTACAACACTGTGTCATTAAGTATGTTCACATTGTTGAGCAGTCATCACCACCCATGCATCTTTAGAACTTTTTCATCTTCCCCAACTGGAACTCTGTATCCACTGAACACTTACTACCCATTTCCTCCTCATGCCAGCCCTTGGAAACCACCATTCTACTTCCTCTGTCTATGAATTTGACTACTCTGAGAACCTTGGATAGGAAGAATCATACATTACTTGCCCCCTTTGGCTGGCTTATTTCACTTAGCCTAATATCTTCAAAGTTCATCAGTCTTGTAACATTTGTCAAAATTTGCTTCCTTTTTAAGGCTGCATAATAATCCATTGTACGTATATACCCCATTTTGTTTACCCATTTGTCTCTTAATGCATACTTGGATTGCTTCCGTCCTTTGGCTGTTGTGAATAAAGCTGCTATGAACACGGTATATAAATCTCTATTCAAGTCTTTCTTCCTTCTTTTACTTCTTTTGGGTATATGCACAGAAGCGGAATTGCTGGATCATATGGTAATAACATGTTTAATTTTTTTGAGGAATCTCCAGACTGTTTTCCACAGCTGCTGGACTATTTTACCTTCCCACTAGCAATGTGCAAGGCTTCCAATTTCACCACATCCTCACTAAAACTTGTTATTTTCAGGGTTTTTTTTTTTTGCAATAGCTGTCTTACTGGATGTGAAGCAGTATCTCACCTTGGTTTTGATTTACATTTCCATATTGCATTTCTCTGATGACTAATGATGTTGAGCATCTTCTCATGTGCTTATTGGCCATTCGTATGTATGTCTTCTTTGGAGAAATGTCTATCCAAGTCTCTTTTTAATGCAGCAGTTGCTGATTAATACAATATATATTAGCACGAGAACAATATGCATAAAAAAGGTATAGTGGTTGTTACTTGTAGAAACTCCAGTAAGTTTTATTTTCTCTTTTATACTTTTTTGTACTATTTGAATATCTTTAAAGTAATTATGAATCACTTGTTTTTGTTTCTTCTAGATTTATTATAGTTTAACTCTTACATTCAGGACTGTGATTCATAAAAAATAGAAAGAGAAATCACAGAGTAGGAAAAAACACTTGCAGACCATACATCCAACAAAGGACCTGTATCTAGAACATATAAAAGACTCCCACAGCTTAGTCATAAGTGTACAAACAAGAATTAATAAATGGGCCAAATATTTGAGTAGACTTTTCATCAAATAAAATATATAAATGTTAATAAGAACACAAAAAGATGATCAACATCGTTCATTATCAGGGAAGTACAAATCAAAATCCACAATGAGATATCACCACACACCCAACAGAATGGCCATAATCAACAATACCGACAATATCAAGTGGCAGAGAAGATGAGAAAAAATCAGACCCCTCATTCATTTCTGGTTGGAATACAAAAAGAGGCAGCTACCTGCAGAACATTTAGCAGTTCCCCAAATAGTTAAACACAAACTCACCATATTCCCCAACAATTCCACTCCTAGAAGTTTACCCAAGAGAAATGAAATCATACGTTCACACATCAAGCTGTATGTGACCTATCATAGCACCAAAACTCATCAATAGCCCTAAACTGGAAAAAATCCAAATGTCCATCAACTGATCATGGGAATAAAATGTGGTTCATCCATGCAAAGCAATGCTACTTTATAATAGATAGAAGCAAAACATTGTCGCATAATAAAGCATGAGTGAATCCCAAAAATATATGCTAAGCAAAAGAAGCCAGATGCAAAAGACTACATATCACATGACAATTTATATGAAACATCCAGAAAAGGCAAATGTGTAGAGGCAGAACATAGATCAGAAGTTGACCGGAGTGAGAGCAGGAGTTGACATCCAACTGACACTGGAGAAACTTGTTAGGCTGCTGGGAATGTTCTAAAACTGGATTGTGGCGATGCACAACTTGTTAATTTACTAGGACTCACTGAACTCCACATTTAAAATTGGTGAATTTTATAGTGTGTAAATTATATCTAAAGAAAGCTATCAAAAATAACTAGCAAAAGGTAGAGCTTGTTGAGGTACAGCAAAACAAGTTTGGTGATACGTTGATAATTGCTGAAGTTTGGTGATGCGTAATGCAGGTTCATTTCATGATTTCTTTTACCTTTGTGTGTATTTGAAATTTCTCATTAAAAAACCTTCTTAAAAGTTTTTCATTTATTGTGTAGGATGAAAGAAAAACTACAGAAAACAAGGCTGGTTTGCTCTCAGGTAAAGGACAATTTCATAGGAAGGTTGAGACAGATACAAAAATGGCTCTAGTATAAATGTAGAGAAGCCCTAGAAATGTGTTTGAAAACAGAAGGATGGAAGAGAAAAGGTTTCACAGTGGACAAGATGTTTGAGTTGCATCTTGATGAGAGGATGGCTTTGATGTCAGCCTGGGATTGATGTGAAAATAGGAGTGTGAGAAGTTTGAGGATGCAAAGACGGCAGAGTAAATCTTAACTGGATAGTGTGATGTTTAGGGATACTGGGAGAGATTATTTCATACACTCATTATGTATTTCTTTCTTTTTCTTTTTCCCCCAGATTTATTGAGGTATAATCAACAAGTAAAAATTGTATATATTTAAGGTGTACCATGTGATTATTTGATATGCTTATACATTGTGAAATGACAACCACAATCAAGTAATGAGCACATCCATTACCTCACATAGTTACCTTTTTTTGGTGATGAGAACACTTAAGATCTACTTTTTTGGCAAATTTCATTCATTCACTATGTATTTCTTTTTTCCCCGAGCTTTATTGAGTTATAGTTGACAAAAAGTTTATATATTTAAGGTGTACAACGTGATGTTTTGATAAATGTATACATTTTAAAATGATTATCACAATCATTAGTTAAACCACAATCGTTACCACATTAATCATTAATTACACATTTCCATCAACTCACATAGTTATCCTTTGTGTATGTGTTGTGAGAATACTTAAGGTCGACTCTCTTGGCAAATTGCAAGTATACAATACAGTATTATTAACTATAGTTACCATGCTGTACATTAGGTCTCCAGAATGTATTCAAGCTAAAACTGAAAGTTTGTACCTTTTGACCATCTCCCTGTTTCCCCCACCCCTGTCTCTTGACAACCATTCTTCTACTCTCTGTTTCCATGAGTTTGAACTTTTCAGATTTTACCTGTAAGTCAGATCATGCAGCATTGGTCTTTTTGTGTCTGGTTTATTTCACCAGTAATGTCCTCTAGGTTCATCCATGTTGTTGCAAATGGTAGACATCAAGGCTAAATAATATTCCTTTGTATATATGCTCCACATTCTCCTTATCCATTTACCTGTCAATGGACACTTACGTTGTCTCCATATCCTGGCTATTGTGTTCAATGCTTCGGTGGACAAGGGAATGCAGATATCTCTTCGGGATAGTGATTCTGTTTCCTCTAGATACACACCCAAAGCAGGATTTCTACTTGAATAGCTCCATTTTTAATTATTTGAAGAAACTTCATGCTATCTCTCATAATGGCTGTACCAATTTACATTCCTACCACCAGTGCATAAGATTTTCCCCTTTTTCACATCCTTACCAACATCTGTCATCTTTTCACTTTTTGAAAATAGCCATTCCAACAGGTATAGGGTGATGTCTCACTGTGGCTCCGATTTGTACCCCCTGACAATCAGTGATGCCAAGCACCCCTTCATATACCTGTTGGCCATATGTGGGTCTTCTTTGGAAAAATGTCTATTAGGGTCATTTGCCCATTTTTTAATTGGATTATTTGGGTTTTTTTCCTATTGAGTTGTATGAGTTCCCTACACATACTGGATACTAACCCCCCATCCGATATATGGTTCGCAAATACCACCCCCGCCCCCAACACACACACATACATTCTATAGATTGCCTCTTCATTTTGTCACCTGTTTCCTTTGCTGTGCAGAAACTTTTTAGTTTGGTGTAGTCCCACTTGTTTATTTTACTTTTGTTGCCTGTGCTTTTGGTGTCATATAAAAAAAAAATCATTGTTAGGACCAATGTCATGAAGCTTTTCACATGTGTTTCCTTGTAGGAGTTTTATGGTTTCAGGTCTTATGTTTAAGTCTTTAATCGATTTTGAGTTGATTTTTGTGTATGATGTGAGATAAGTCTCCAATTTCACTTTTTTCAATGTGCCTATCTGGTTTTCTAAACACCATTTATTGGAGAGACTTTTTCCCACTGTGTATTCTTGGCGCCTTTGTCAAAGATTAATTGACTGTATATATGCGTCATTTTTATAATCAAATAATACATTTATATTAATTAATTTAATTAATTAATTATTTAGACCAGAGGTGGTAAACAGGTGGTTCCAAGTCTGTTATTTGAGATCAGAGTCATCTTTTGAATGGCCCACATAGAAAGTTTAAAATTAAAGAAATTTCACAAACAATTTAAATATAAGGAAATTTCATAGATTTCTGGCTTCTCTTGGGAAACCTTACGAAGAAGCCCAAGTAACACTGGGCCTACCTTCCATTATGTCAGTATTAGCTCAGGGCTGAATACTGGCTGCTGACCATTTTCCCTCCCACCCACATCACTTATCATGGTAGCTCCATTTGAATTTGTGACTCCTGGGCAAAACAGAGATGTGTAGGAACTTGGGACATTTAACTTATCAAGTCCCCACATTCCAAGTGTGGCAACGTGGAGTATTGGAAAGTGTCTAAGATTTGAATAGAACCCTGTGGTCAAATCATGATTCTATCTTGGTCTCTTGGTGACCTTGATTACATATCTCAACTCACCAAAGTCTCTGCTCTCTCTCTCTTTTTTTTTTTGAGGAAGATTAACCCTGAGCTAACATCTGCCTCCAATCCTCCTCTTTTTGCTGAGGAAGATTGTCACTGAGCTAATGTCCATGCCCATCTTCCTCTACTTTATATGTGGGACGCCTGACACAGCATGACTTGACAAGCGGTGTGAAGGTCCACGCCCAGGATGTGAACCAGCGAACTCTGGGCCGCCAAAGCGGAATGCGGGAACTTAACCACTGTGCTGCTGGGCTGGCCCCTCTGCTCTCTTATTTATAAAGTGGAGTTTCCCATATTACAGGGTTATTGTGAGGATTACATGAGGTAATATATGAAAATGCCTGGATGAGCACCTGGCAAAAAGAAGCCCCTACATACATGAGTTGCCTTCTCCTTCCTCCGTCCCAGACTCTGTGTTTAACAAGGACAACAGCAGCAGCAGCGATGATAACTTGCATCTTTTGAGTGCTTGTTACATGCTACATACTATGTTAAATACTTTACAATCACTATCTCTGGACTCCTTATTTCCAGTAGAGCCTGGGGCACTCTTCCTTTGGATATCCTTGTGGCTATGTCCGGGCCTCCTTCAGATTTTTTGATTAAAAGTCATCTTGTCAATGAGACCTATGCTGTGTCCCCTTTAATTTATTTTTTTCTCTCTGTATTTCACTTTGGACAGCTTCTATTGCTATGTCTTCAAGTTCACTAGTTTTTTCTTCTTCAATTATCTGCTGTTAATTTAATCCAGTGCTTTTAAATCCCACATATTGTGGTTTTCATGTCTAGAAATTTGGTATGAATCTTTTATATATCTTTCACATCTTAACTTTTTTGAACATATGGAAAACAGTTAAAATAATTGTTTTAATATCTTTGCTAATTCTAAATCTGTAAATTCGGAGTTTGTTTTAATTGATTGATTTTTTTTCTGATTTTTCTTTATATTTTCCTGCTTCTTTGCATTCCTACGAATTTTTGTTGAATGCTAGATATTGTCGATTTTACTTTGTTGGGTAATGGATGTCTTTGTATTTCTATGAATATTCTTGAACTTTATTTCAGGACACAGTTAAGTTATTAGGGTTTAGTTTAATCCTTTTAGGTCTTGCTCTTAAAGTTTGTTAGGTGGGATCAGAACGGTATTAAAGCTAGGGCTAATTATTCCCTACTACTCAATCAAGAACTTTCTGGGTACTATACTCAGTGCCCTATAAATGGTGAAATTTTCCAGTTTTACTAACAAGAATGGACACTATTCATAGCTCTGTGTGAACTCTGGCAATTGTTTCCCTAATTCTTTTAGGTGGTTAATTCCCTCGTCTCAATGTGTGTGCATCATCTGAAGACTCTAGGGGGACCCTCTGTGAATCTCTGAATGCATTCTCTCTTTGTGCATCTTTCTCCTGTCTGGTACTGTGTGCTGCCAGCGCTGGTGGCCTTGGTCTCTCTAGAATCTCAGTTTTCTCTTCTCTGAGCAGGGTGCCCATTAGACTTTGCTTGGGTTCCCCCTGAGACATGGCCTGGAAACTCTTTCACGTAGTAAGCTGGAGCGATCATAAGGTTCACCTCATTTGTTTCCCATTTCTTGGAGATTGCTGTTCTTTGTTGCCTGGTGTTCAGTATCTCGAAAACAAAGCTTTTCTGTATTTAATTTACTTTTTGGTTTGTTTAAGCCAAAAGGGTAAATCCAGCCTTTCCCTGTTATGGCCAGAAGAGGAACTCTTTAATTTTTTTCTTTAAATATTAAAAAAGTACATTCTTATGTATCTATCACAAGATAACTATATGCAAAAAAAAAAAGACAAAAGAAAGTAAACCATTATCTTACACTATACACAAAAATTAACTCAAAGTGGATTAAAGACTCAAATGTAAGACCTGAAACCATGAAATTCCTAGAATAAAACATAGGCAGCATGCTCTTTGACATCAGTCTTTACAATATTTTTCTGAATATTATGTCTCCTCAGGCAAAGGAAACAAAAGAAAAAATAAACAAATGGGACTACAGCAAGCTAAAAAGTTTCTGCACAGCAAAGGAAACCATCCACAAAATGAAAAGACAACCTAACAACTGGGAGAAGATATTTGCAAACCATACATCTGATAGGAGGTTAATATCCAAAATATATAAAGAACTCATACAACTCAACAACAACAAAAAACCAAACAACCAAATTAAAAAATGGGCAGAGGATCTGAACAGATATTTCTCTAAAGAAAATATATGGATGGCCAACAGGCACATGAAAAGATATTCAACACCACTAATTATTAGGGGAATGCAAATCAAAACTACAATGAAATATCACTTCATGCCCATCAGAATGGTTATCACTAAAAAAAAAAAAAACAAGGAATAACAAGTGTTGGAGAGGATGTGGAGAAAAGGGAACCGTCATACACTGCTCATGGGAAAGCAAACTGGTGCAGCCACTATGAAAACAGTATGGAGAGTCCTCAGAAAATTAAGAATAGAACTACCATATGATCCAGCTATTCCATTTCTGGGTATTTATCCAAAGAACATGAAAACAGGGGGCCAGCCTGGTGGTGCAGTGGTTAAGTTCACACATTCTGCTTCGGTGGCCTGGGGTTCACCAGTTTGGATCCCAGGTGCAGACCTATGCACTGCTTATCAAGCCATGCTGTGGCAGGTGTCCCACATATGAAATAGAGGAAGATGGGCATGTTAGCTCAAGGCCAATCTTCCTTAGCAAAAAAAAAAAGAAGAGGATTGGTGGCAGATGTTAGTTCAGGGATAATCTTCATCAAAAAAAAAGGAATGTGAGGGGCTGGCCCCGTGGCCGAGTGGTTAAGTTCGCGTGCTGCGTTGCAGGCGGCCCAGTGTTTCGTTGGTTCGAATCCTGGGCGTGGATATGGCACCGCTCATCAAACCACGCTGAGGCAGCATCCCACATGCCACAACTAGAAGGACCCACAACAAAGAATATACAACTATGTACTGGGGGGCTTTGGGGAGAAAAAAGGAAAAAATAAAAATCTAAAAAAAAAAAAAAGGAATGTGAAAACACTAATTCAAAAAGATATATGCACCCCTATGTTCATTGTAGCATTATTCACAGTAGCCAAGGTTTGGAAACAACCTAAGTGCCCATCAATGGATGAATGGATAAAGAAGATGTGGTATATATATATGCAATGGAATAGTTCTCAACCATAATAAAAGATGAAATCTTGCTATTTGTAACAACACGGATGTGTTGTGTAACAACACAACTTGAGGGCACTATGCTAAGCAAAATAAATCAGACAGTGAAAGCCAAATACGCTATGATTTCACTCATATGTGGAAGACAAAACAGAAAACAACACAGAAACAGATAGACACAGAGAACAGATTGCTGTTTACCAGAAGGGAAGAGGGGAGTGGGAATGGTGAAGGGGGTAAAAGGGCATGTGTGTGTGGTGATGGATGGTAATTAGACTTTGGGTGGTGAACATGATGTAGTCTACACAGAAATTGAAATATAATGATGTACACATGAAATTTACATAATGTTATTAACCAATGTTACCTCACTAAAAAATTAATTTAAAAAGTTCTTATGTATGTATCACAAGAAAGTTCAGAGGGTTTAAATTTATTTCTGTCACTTATTAATGAGGGAAAGCCACTTTTGGTACATGTGCTGGCCAATATGGTTTGATTGTTTTATGATAAATTTAAGAATTTGGAACCAGAAACCACATGAAAACATGGAACTAATCATCCTCTCTGTAAATAGCACACCATCGGCAACAAAAAGTAAGATAAAGAATGTTTTTTTTCCCTTGTGAGTGTCTGGAGGTGGAGGGAGCCGGAAAACATCTGGACATAATTGGAATTGCTAGAAAGCAGGACCAGAGACAGGCAAGTTGAATTTCAGGGCATCTTTTATCATTGTCACTCAAATTATTAATGAGACAGAAGAATACATTGTGTAAAGCGTTAGAATAAGATGGTGTCATTGTGAAGGGCATCTCTTTGAGGTGTCATGTAGACGGAAATGAATAGTGATGGCATTGATTCTTCCCTCTGGAGTCGTGAGACCATAGATGCCCAGAGTGATAAACAAAACGCTTCACTAAGCAAGGAGAGCTGCATCTGTGTGGTCCTCGGTGGGGAAGCTGAGCTTGGGTTGTTCAATAGAACATCGTATGGGCTATGAACTGGACTGGCGCCTGTGGCACCTGGAACTTCCTCAGATAGTTGGGTGTGGAGATGAGGGTGAGGAAGCAGGTGGGAAGGGACATCTGTCTGCCTAATTATCACTGGGTGACTCAAGGACATTTCTAGTATTTTTAAAATGATCCCAGATTATTTGCTTATCTTCAACATGATACCTATGCCCACAAGTTTGTGTCTTAAATTCTGCTTTCATAATGCAAATTGAAGTGGATATTGTCAACTGTCACCAAAATGAAGGCTTTGGTCTGAACAACTCAGTTTGGTTGTATCTCTTAGATCTAATTGGCCAGGTAATTCTTTTGGTTTCTTCATATCATATGTAAATAATTCTCATATGGGAGAGTGGAGGGTAATAACAGTATTAGCAGATAACACTTATTTGACTCGCTATAGGCCAAGTTCTTTATATGCATCAACTCATTTAATCGAGTCAATAGCTACGGAAATTAGGTATTTTAGCATTCGTAGACGAAGCTTAGAGAGATTATGTAACTTGCCCAAAGTTATACACTTTATGAAGTGGTGAATTTGAAAGCCTCAGATTCCTCCTCTGACAATGTGGGTGTTTATTGGATTCCCTTGAGTTGTCGTTAGTGCTAAATGAGATAAAGTGTGAAAAGTTCTTAGCAACCTGCCTAGCACAAGCAAGCACCCGACACATGAGAGATAGGCACCAGCTTCATTATCGGCAGTGTTTTGCTCCAGGCCAGACATGAAGTAAGTTGGAGCCAGGATGTGAAAGCCATGTCTTCTGATTCCAGAGCCTAAGATTTTAACCACAGCTCTCCTGCCTGTAATTTAAAAAGTACTAGAATCTATTTCATAACAGGCTTTGATGTGGTTAGAGGCATGGCTTCAATGGCTGGCAGGAAGATCTGACAACAGGAAAGTTTAAAAGAAAAAAGCAAGATAGAATCATAGAAGAGGGGATCCATGGTTTCTAGAGGAGCCGGCTTTTTCATGAAAGGCTCACCAGAAGTTTTCCTGCCTACTCAAAACCTGAGGTAGGGGCCTGGCCCTGTGGTCGAGTGGTTAAAGTTCCATGCACTCCACTTCGGCCGCCTGGGTTCGTGGGTTCAAATCCCAGGTGGGGACCTACTCCATTGGCCAGCCACGCTGTAGAGGTGTCCCACATACAAAAAAATAGAGGAAGATTGGCACAAATGTTAGCTCAGGGCTAATCTTCCTCAAGCAAAAAAAAGAGGAGGATTGGCAATGGATGTTAGCTCAGGGTGAGTCTTCATCAGAAAAAAAGAAAAGGGAAAAAAAACCTGAGGCAAGATGGTGTGCTAAGAACAGACCAGTAGATGACTTACTTGCCAACCAAAGAGGAATGCACTGGATGACATCAGAAATTCTTATGTATATCAGTCAAATTGGAAACGTGAAATGATCTGCTGCAGCAGTAGTCTGCCATAACCACTAACTGGTTAGCTCAATGAGTAGCTAATATGACCAGCAAGACTAAGAAGAGAGAGGTACCCAGCAAGGTCATAGACCTTATGATCATGTGGCTAGGCAAGGGTGAGGTTCCTCAAAGCTTCCTGGTGGGTTCAAGGAGCACAGGACAAAAAAAAAATGGAGAATAAAAGAAAAACAATCCTGAAAAAATAAAGCATCAAGCCTAGAGATCAGTTTGGTGGGGGGAGGGGGATGCAGCAGTGGTAACAAGAGCAGTAATGGGTGTAGCTGTTGTCCTCTAACTCTGGTCCTTTAATCAGAGCCAGCTAGCCCGAGTGCATGCAAAAGTTGATAATGGAGGACGCTGCTACTTGAGGAATTACCTGAGCATCCTCTCCCATTTACCTGACCACCTGTTACTCCCTGCTACTGGATCCTGTATTCTGCAGTTTTCCTTGGCTTCTCCATCTCTTCCCCAGTCTCTTTTCACTTTGCTTACCTATTTAGCATTATTCTCAGCCGAATGCAATTCCCATCCTCTTTGCTGCTTCACCCATCTCTCACTTATTGCAAGTGTCCTTGTGGTCACACAGCGGTAAGAATTCGCAGACCCAGGCAAGGCCAAGCCTCTAAAGCAGAAGCACCAACAAGTGAAGGGATCAGAAGCCCTCGGGATGCCCTGGAGCCCAAGTTGTGGAGGACTGGGCTGTTGAAACAAGTTTGCACTAAAGTTCTAGCTTGATTCTCCTCTGTCCTTCCCTCTCGACCTTATTCTCCCTGATGAGTTGTAAAGAGCTTAGGCTTTGCAGTCAGCCAGACCTAGAACAAAATCCTGCTTTGTTGCTTGTTCGCAATATGACCTCGGGCAACTTACTTACCTTCTCTGAACCTCACTTTTTTCATTTGTAAAGGGAAAATAATGATAGCACTTACCTCACAGAACTGATGTGAGGATTAAGACAGAGAGCTCTGAAGTCTTCGCTCTTGAGAGAAGAGACACTCTTTAATTCTTGCTCCTTTTAATTTTACCTATTAATGTTCCCTCCCTTCCTGCCACCCCATCACCTGTCTTTCCCATCCCTTGCTTCTGTCAACTCTCTTCTTCCTCCTGATCTTCCTTTCTACATGTTCAAATGCTATAAAAAAATTCCTTGTGTTCTTCTTAAAAAAATGTGTTTTATTGTTAAATAAATAGACATATAAAAAAGAGCAAGAAACATGAGTGTACAGTTTAATAAACTATGCCTGCTTTGGTGCCATAGCCATGAGAGTGAAGCTGTGTCTCTACTGCCACAGGTTCTGGCAGCAATGGAAGCACCCAGAAGGTAGATCCATCAACCAAGTCAAGAGAATTGCAGGAGAGAGGGAACCTTTGAAGAGTTCCAGTAAGAGAGTCAGCCGGTTAACATCCTCCAAGCCTTCACATCCCCCACCCAAATAAGAACAGCTTTATTTCCTTGCCCTTCTTCCCTTCACATACCCAAACCCAAGACTCCAGTGGGGAGCCAAACAGCAGAGCCAATGGGAGAGGAGGCTAACAGGAGAACAGAGAGTATAAGGGTCTAGCCTGAAGCCAGGAAGAGGTGGGGGAGGGGAGAAGACTTGGTCGCTAAATCATATTCAGAATATTCACTGTTACATGGGACAAAATATTTTCATTTCTGAATTTAGGCTCGTTTTTAATGACTTAAGTGGCCAGGTGATGGTATATTACTTGAAAGTGACCAGAAAATCTGAGTCTTTACCCTGGGGCAAAGGAAAATAACCTCTACTCAAAGTTTAAGGGGACTATAGGAGGCACAAAGTTGTGTGTTACTTATAATCTTAAATTGCTTGTTCAACATATTGGTTACTTCTATGTCACCAGGAATGGTGGTGACAGACACGATGGAAGAAAATCAAGGAGCCTCAATGCTCTGTAAATTGCGAGGAGCTACCTAAAGCCAAAGGATGACAAAAATGCAGAGACACAGTTGGGAATAGTCAGATGGTTTGAACTTTATAAAAGAAGGAATTTTCCCTAAGTGGCTCCTCACTGTGGTCTTAGGATTGCGTATGTTTCTATCCTTCTACTTTCTTTGGATTTATTTTGATCTTCATTTTCTACCTTCTTGAGATGGAGGCTTAGTTCATAGCTTTTTAGCCTTCTTTCCTAATCTGTACATTTAAATAATACATTTCCCCCTGTGGATATCTTTAGCTGGATCGCATAAGTCTTAAGAAGTCATATCATCATTATGATTTAGTTCAAAATATTTTCTAATTTGCTTTGAAACTTTCCTCTTTGACCCATGGGTTATTTGGAAGGATATATATTGTTTAATTTCCAAATACTTGGTAATTCTCTAGCTATCTTTTTTATTTATGGCATTATTCCACTCTGACAAGATAATCCTTGGTACAGTTTCAATACTTTGAAATGTTTAGAGACTTACATCATGGTTTATTATATGCTCAATTTTGGAAAATCATCCATGTGTGCTTAAAAAGAATGTGTATTCTGTTATTTTTGGGTACATTATTCTACATATTTTATGATAATTTTGTTATTTATATGAATCAAAAGTTCTAGATTTTTGCTGAGTTTTTAATTGCTTTTTCTTTCAGTTACTGAACATAGTTTATTTAAATCTCCCAGTATGGTTGTGGATTTGTCCACTTCTCATTCTATTTGTCAATTTTTGCTGTGCATATTTTGAGGCTCTGTTGCTAGATGGATACAAATTTGAAATTAGGTGAATATAAACTGTATCTGTCTGGTGGACTGACCATTTTATTGTGATGTGTTCTCCTGTGTCTCTAGTGATGCTTTTTACATTCAAGTCTACTTTGAGGTTGGTCCAGATACATCAACTTTCTTTGATTGGTGTTTGTACTGTATGCCTGTTTTTGTCTTTTTATGTCCAACTATTCTGTGTACTTATATTTAAGTTGTATCTTTCATATACAGCATATTTTTCCTATGTTATTATTTATCAATTAGTTCATTCAATTTATTTACTGATATATTGAATTTTAAACCTACTATCTTACTATTCAGACTGAATTTGTCCTATTTGTTCTATATTCCTTCACCTGTACTTTATTGCCCTCTTTTGGATTAAGTATTCTTGTCATATTTTCTATTTCTATTAGCTTGTTAGTTATATAATCTTTTATTTTTGTGGTTACCTCAAGATTGTGATTCATCTTTGACTTATTAAAGTTGAATATAAATTTGTACTTTTATCATTTCCTGGACAATATGAGATATTTAGATTTTTTTTTTGAGGAAGATTTGCCCTGAGCTAACATCTGTTGCCAATCTTCCTCTTTTTTTGCTTGAGGAAGATTGTCCCTGAGCTAACGTCTGTGCTAATATTGCTCTATTTTTTTTTTTTTTTTGAGGAAGATTAGCCCTGAGCTAACTGCTGCCAGTCCTCCTCTTTTCGCTGAGGAAGACTGGCCCTGAGCTAACATCTGTGCCCATCTTCCTCTACTTTATATGTGGGACGCCTGCCACAGCATGGCTTGCCAAGGTGTGCCATGTCCGCACCTGGGATCTGAACCAGTGAACCCTGGGCTGCCAAAGTGGAACGTGTGCACTTAACTGCTATGCCACCAAGCCAGCCCCCTCTATTTTTTGCATGTAGGACTCTGCCACAGCATGGCTTGATGAGCTGTGTGTAGGTCAGCACCCAGGATCTGAACAACCCTGAGCTGCTGCAACAGAGTGTGTAAACTTAACCACTATGCCACTGGGCTGGCCCTAGAAAAATTTAACTCTATTTATCCTTTCCATGCTTATTAGTTATTGTGTCATATATTTCTATTTAACAAATATTTCATATTCCATAAATAGATCATTATTATTGTTTTATGACATCAATATTAATTTACTTACATATTTATCCTTTCTATTGTTCTTCATTACTTCCTATGTTTCTGTGTTTCTATTTGAGATAAGTTTCTATCTTCTGTCTTAAATCCTTTCATATTTATTTCAGCCCAGGTTTACTGATAACAAATTCATTTGTGTGAAAATGTCTTTGTTTTTACTTCATTACTGGTTATAAAATTTAAGGTTAACAATTTTGAAGACAGCATTAAATTATCTTCTAGGTTCATTATGTCTATTGAGAAGCCATCTGTCAGCATTAGTTTTGCTTTTTTGAAATTAATGTGCCTTTTCTTCCTCTGGCTGCTTTGAAGATTTTTCTCTTTGTTTTTTTTCCCAGTTATATTATGATGTGATTAAACACTTGATGTGTTGCTTTCTTTGTTTTCATCCTTCTTGGGGTTCAAAGTACTTCTTGAATCTGTGACTTGATGTCTTTTTTGTTTTGGAAAATTTCTTGGCCATTTATCTTCAAATATTCTCTTCCCCTTCGGGGACTTAAATTACACGTATGTTAATCTTTTTCTTGTGGCTCAACGTGTATATTTACTGCTGACCTATCTTCCAATTCACTAGTCCTCTCTTCAGCTATGTCTAGTCGGATATTGAAGCCATCTATTAAGTCTTTTTGAAGTTTTCTGTTGTAGAATTTCTATTTGATATTTTAGTTATCTGTTGAAGTGTTCACCTTGCCATATTTTTCCTTGAATATATTAGACACAGTTATTTTGTTTTATAGATCATAACTCTAATATTTTACTTCCCATGGGTTCATTTTCATTGTTTGCTATATCCCTTATGGATCTCTTCTGCTGGTTTGTCTAATAGATTTTTATTTTTTAAAAAATTTGGATTTTGCATTAGAAAAAATATAGAAATAATTTGACTCTGGGTCACATTATTTTTCTTCAGAGAGGGTTTATTTTTTTCTGGCAGGAGAGGGCAAATCACTTTAATTCAATCTGAGGTTGAGATTAGAATCTGGTTTCATATGGGCTGGTCTATTTCTTGTCAGCCTTTCTTCTAGGGAGTAATCCTTCAGGGGTCTCAACTGAAAGCCTTAGATGTTTACCATAGCCCTCTTTTTGGTGGACCTTGAAGTTGAATTTTTTACTCCCAAGCTCCATTAGGCTGATAAAAAATTTGCTTAGCTTCTCAGCCTTTCAGAGGCTGCCTATAAATCAGCAAATGCTTTGAAGGGAAAAGCAGAGCTAAATGTCATTCTTATCTCTTTGTACTTCCCTACTCTAAGGATCTTGGTTCCTCATATCCTTGCTTCCTTGATGGTTTCCTGAGGTTTTCCAAAAGGTTTTTTTGATTCATATTTTACCCAGCTTTTCTTTTTGTTCTTGCCAGTAAAATTTAGTCTAGTACAAGTTAGCATGCTATCATTGGAATCAGAACCTCTTATCATGCTTTTCAAATTGTAATTTTCAAGGTACATATTTATCTCTGCTGCTAGGTGGTAAACTCCTAGAACACAGATTTATTTACTTCTCTCCCTACATGTAATATATACTCGTATTTACTGACTGACTGAATTAATGAATTTTTAATTGGGAGTATCCCAACTTAAAAAAATGTTAAACTTCTTTTCAGCAAGAGTTCAAATTTCCCATAAAAATGCTATTGAAGAGTGATTGTGATAAATGAATATAGACTTAGAAAAGTGAACCAGCTAAACTACATCAAAGTTTTAAAATAACGTCAAAAAAGTCAGACACAGAAATTCTGAAAAACTTTAGCTCTCCAGGATTTACTCATTCTACACAAAATAGGTGTTCTGCTAGTGACACTTTGATCCAACGTCCTCTTGTTGTTAGAGTTCAGAAGCCTTAGGCCTCAAAGTGCTACCCCGATTTTGATCCAAAACCATAAGCAGGTTTTGAACCGTTGCAGAAAAGAGGTCTAATTTCTAGAGTCCAGCAGCAGCTATGGCACAAGAGGAACCATAAATGCATAAAACAAAGGCCCAGGGAGGGGCAAACAACTGATAAATATGTTGCTGAAAATGTCTGTCCACTTCCTTCTTCCCTTTCTTCAATTACTTGCCATAATAATATTTACGTCTTCTTTCATAGTCTTTTGAATTACAGTTTCTGTTATTGTTATTAATTTAAGAAATATTTTTAGTGTTTACCACGGGCTAAATACCATGCAAGTGCTAGGGCTGGGTGGATGCAGACAAGGATATGAAAAGTATTAAATAGAACCTTTGTCCCCCAAATGGAGTAGCCAGATGTGTGCGTGTGTATGTGTGTGTGTGTGGTGATATATATGATGAAGAGAGTAGACAGACTAGACAGGATGAAACCAGAGCCAGCTTCCAAATTCCAGACTGAAACCTTATAGTGGAAAATATATGTTTATTGAATGAACAAATGGATTTCAAGAAGATTGTTGAAGTGTAGTTCTGACTTTCACAGAAAGTGCTTAGGTCTGAAGCACTTGTAACTTAAGACACAGGAAGATGATAAGTTAGGTTCACAGGATTTGGCAAAGCTTACTTCAAAATAAAAGCACCTCTGAATTTTTGCCTATTTTTGTCAACGTAAAAAGAGATTCTAGGGGCTGGTGCCGTGGCACAGTGGTTAAGTCCAGTGTGCTCTGCTTTGGCAGCCCAGGTGCACAAGTTTGGATCCCTGGGCAGCCATGCTGTGGTGGCGTCCCACATACAAAATAGAGGAAGATTGTCACAGATGTTATCTCAGGGAGAATCGTCCTTAAGGAAGAAAAAAAAAAGAGAGAGAGAGAGATTCTAAGATTCCAACAGATAGGAGTGTTTGGGAACTCAGAGTCCCTAAAACAGGATTTTCATCAATCAGAATCCTGGTAAACCTGAGCCAGGAGAGAGTCTGAGTGCTTTAAATTGAGTGGTTTGAAGCCAGTTGAGTGGATTATTTGGTGTGGCGGATCCACAGACACAATGCCTGATTTATCCAAGATGGGCTCAACCAAATCCTTCATTTTACCAGAGAAGAATGATATGGCAAACACTTCTCTTTCAACTCATTAGTGAAATATTTCTAACAACATTTAAAGTGAGGAGTACAATATTTTGATAATTGAGGTAATATTTCATATAATTAATATTTCTTTGTCCGGTAGTTGTTTGTTGAGTACATACATGTTACCAAGTTCTTGGGGAATCATGAAGGAAAAATACTGACTATATTATTTTGAATAGTTTTGAATGTCACTAATAGAAAACCCCCAAATAATAGGCCATACTGGGCTAGTATGTTGTCTATTTCCAAGTAATTTCCACCATCCATATTTTCGCAGTCCAAGTTGGCACTCACAATCCCAAGAAAAAGTAGAAGGGACAAAGGATGAGCTTCAGCTGTCCAGTTTTGAAAAACTTAATTATTATTATTTTGGTTCACATTCAAAAAGTTCACTTTTTGTGTACAGTTTTGAGTTTTAATTCAGATGTAGATTTGGGTAACCACCACCATAAATAGGATACAGAACAATTCTATCAGTCCCCAAAATTCTTTCATGCTGCTCATTTGCAGCCAACGCCCCCAACAAACCCAACCTCTGGCAATCTCTGATCTGTTCTGCATCCCCATGGTTTTGCCTTTTAAAACTTATCAGATAAATGGAGTCAAACAATATGTAACTTTTTGTGCTGGCTTCTTTCACGTAGTATAATGCATTTGAGATTCATCCATATTGTGTAAATGATAGTTTATTTCTTTTTGTTGTAGAGTAATATTTCATTGTAAGGATGTACCACAATTAATCTTTTCACTTACTGAAAGACATTTTGGCCGTTTCCAGTTTGGGGTGATTATAAATAATGTCAATGTAAATATTCATGTACAGGTTTTTGTTCAGAACATAAGTTTTTTTTTTGTTTAAATGTATAGGAGTGAGATATGCTGGGTCATAGGGTAAGTGTATGCTTAACATTATAAGAAACTGCTCAACTGTTTCCAGTGTAGCTGTACTATTTTGCATTCTTTTCTACAACACATGAGCATTTAAGCTGCTACACATCCTCACCAGCATTTAATATTGTGATCTCTTGCCGTTTTTTGTTGCTTTGCTTTTGTTTTTTCATTTACTGGATTTTTTAAGCCATTCTAACAGGTATGTAGGTGGTGGTATTTCAATGTGGTTTTAATTTTCGTTTCCCTAGTGACTAATGATGTTGACCATCATCTCAAATGCTTATTTTAATCCATATATTTTTGTTGGAGAAATGTCTGATGGTTAATTTTATATGTGAACTTGGCTAGGCCACAGTACCCAGATGTTTGGTCCAACAGATTTACTGTGAAGATATTTTTTAGATAAGATTAACATTTAAATCAGTGCATTTTGAGTAAAGCAGATTACCCTCTATAATGTAGGTGGGCCTCATCCAATCAGTTGAAGGCCTTAAGAAAAACACTGACCTCCCCTGGAACTCTGACTAATACACCATCCAACTCTTTTGCTTACTTTTACATTGAGTTTTTGGTTTCTCATTATTAAGTTTTGAGAAGTCTTTATATATTCTTGTTATGGACCAAATGTTTGTGCCCAAATTTTGTATTTTGAAGCCCTAAATCAATGTGATGGTACTAGGAGGTGGGGTTTTTGGGAGGTAATTAGGTTTAGATGATATTATGGAGGTGGGGTTCTCATGATGGGATTAATGCCCTTATGAGAAGAAACCAGAGAACCCTGCCATTTTCTCTCTCTCAGTCTGTCTGTCTGTCTGTCTCTCTTTCTCTTCCTCCACTAGGTGAGGACACTGTCAGAGATAGTCATCTGCAAGCCAGGAAGAGAGTTCTCACCAGAAACTGAACTGACGAGCACCTTGATCTTTGACTTCCCATCCTTCAGAATTGAGAAATAAATGTCTGTTGGTTAAGCCACACAGTCTATGGTATTTTATTGCAGCAGCCTAAGCTGAGACATTCCTGGGTAAAAATCTTTTGTTAGTATGTGATATGCAAATATTTGTCCCAAACTGTGGCTCATTTTTGGTTCCCTTAAGAGTGTTTTTCTCATAAGAAAAGTTTTCAATTGTTATGAAGTCCAATTTTTCAATTTTTTCTTTTGTGGGTTGTGCGTTTGGTGTTATGTATGAGAGCTCTTTGCTCAAACCAAGGTCATGAAGATTTTCTCATAAGAGTTTTGTAGGTTTAAGTCTATGACACATTTTGAATTAACTTTTGTTTTGTTTGAAGAATAGATCTAAGCTCTTTGTTTTCTTATGCATAAGAATGTCTGATTGTTCCACACTTTGTTGAGACGACTCTTCTTTTTTTATCACATTGCCTTCGCACCTTTGACAAATCTTAGTTGAAGAATTTTATATGTTTATTTCTAGACTCTCAATTCTCTTTCACTGATCTGTTTCTATCCTTTCACCACACTGTTTTGATTATTGTAGCTCTATAGTAAGTCTTAAAATTGGGTAAAGTGAGGCTTCCAACTTTGTTCTCTTTTAAAAGCATTTTGATTGTTTTAGTTCCCTTGCCTTTCCATAAAATGTTAGACTCTATAAATTTATTTCCATAAAATGTCTGTATCTATAAAAAATAGTCCTGCTAGGATTTTTATTTATGTTTCTTTAAATATATAAACGTTTTTGAAAGTGTAGTTTGGAACAAAGGGCAACCAGTGCCTTTGTGGCAAGACATACAGGAATGTGAGAGACACCTGAGGAATTGTGTCTTCAAAACTCATACTTAAGTATTTCTCTCTTATTTTTGTAGATATCATAAATTTGTAAATGTTTCTTTCTTCAGCTTCTAATTGTTCATTATCAATATATATAAATACAACTGGTTCTTGTATATTGATCTCCTTTTCTACAACATTTCTAAGATTCCTAATTAATTCTAAAAATTTCTTTGTAGATTTGTTGGGATTGTCTATGTAAACAACTCTGTCATCTAGGAATATGGAGAGTTTTATTTTTCTATTCCCATCTTTTACTTTTTATTTCCTTTTCTTGCCTTATCACATTGACTAGGACTTCCAGTACAATGATGAATAGCAATGGTGAAAGCAGCTATCCTTGCTTTGTTACTAAACATAGGAGAAAAGCATTCAGTCTTTCACCATTCAATGTGATGTTAGGTTGTAGGTTTTTGTAGATGCTCTTTTTATTTTATTTTATTTTATCGTTATTTATTTTTTTTTGTGTGGAAGATCAGCCCTAACATCTACTGCCAATCCTCATCTTTTTGGTGAGGAAGATTGGCCCTGAGCTAACATCTGTGCCCATCTTCCTCTCTTTCATATGTAGGACACCTGCCACAGCATGGCTTGATAAGTGGTGCATAGGTCCACACCTGGGATCTGAACCAGTGAAACCCGGGCCACCAAAGCAGTGTGCATTCTCTTAACCACTGCACCACCTGGCCAGCCCCTAGATGCTCTTTTTATACACAGATTGAAAGGATCCTTTTCTCCATCTCCTTCCTTTCCGTGATTTCTGTCACATACTGTGACTTCCAGGGGCACCCTTTTCTGGTGCTCTTTCTATAAATTGAGGCCTTTAGCCTCCCTGGATTGTCCTATACTTTCCCCAACTGGGTTCACATTGAAGTGGAGAATTCAAAGAAAAGAGCTTTCAGTGCCACTCCTGCTACTGCCACCACTGCTATCGGGATGCAGCCTCGTTATTGTTCCATCCTGCCGGAGCTTGCCTTTCTGGACCTCTGGTTGGAGAGAGAGAGAAAAATTTTTTTTGGAAGTTTTTCTATCCATGCGTGATGCACTTTTCTAGGATTTAGGATACCTAGAGTGTAATCCAGGAGATATGAGAGGAAAAAAACAAACAAGCAGAGAATTCACTGGTATACAGAATATGTTACATGTCACGTGAGATCTTCTTCAAATTTGTGTTTCCATCCCCAGTCTGCCTGCTATTATTTACTTTTCAGAGTTCTCAGATAGTTCCTTCATATTTTTTGACTAGAGATTTTAGCCATAATCCATGGGAAATATGGTAGATTGTGCGCACTCCTTCCTAAATGGAACCAGAAAACTGCCGATTATCTCTTAAGAAAGTTCCAACCTCAAGCTTACAGAAAACTCATGCTTACATCTCATAGATCGGAACTTAATAATATGACCATGCCCACCTGCAAAGGTGCATGACCATATGTCCAGCCAAAAAGTAGAGGCCCTGTCACTGTGGAAGAATGGAAAAATAGATATTAGGGAATGGCTGGCAGTTTCTGCAGCACTATCCTTACCTACAAAAATCTTAAAAGGTCTAATTGGGGAGAAGGGCATGTAAAACATGTTACATTATTATGTTGTAAGTGCTATGAGAGAGATTTGTCCTTATGAGCATTGTTTCCACACTGGAAACTTTGAAATCAAGGGCTCTCCAATGGTAATCATGTAGATCCCAAAACCCTTGTAATATTTTTAAAAACTTCACAAAAGTCATATGCGTAACTTCGATTAGTTTTCAAAAGTTAATGAAACATTACATTTCTTTCCTTTGGGTTAGAATTCTGTCAACTCAATTAGTAATTCTAGTTTTTTTCACCCTGACCAGAAGTTGAGAATAGATGTAAAATTTCTAAGTTATTAAAAATGTAAAACAAATTACTTTTCACTTAATAAGTGCAGTACAGTAGACAGTATCTTTCAAAACATGGAGTCTCCATGTTGTTGGTGGATTTTTATTAGTCTAGATTCTTTGATATAAAATAACAAAATAGCAAAAATCGAATTGTTTTTAGACAAACAAAAGAAAAAAGGAGCATTTATTGGCTTATGTAATTGGGAAGAATGTACTGCAATAGTCATCTTTCACAAGTTTTTTGAGGGTTCAAAAGTATCACTAGCTAGCTTTTTGTTTCTTCACTTCTATGCATCATGCGCATTTTTCTCACTGAAAGGAAGAGAGCTATTGGCTAGGTAAGCTGCTAGCATACCCTCATAGCAACATCACTGGGATCAGCCAGTTCCTTTCGCTGAGAATCCATACAGCAACCATAGGAAAGGGACCTGGTTGTCCTTGCTTGGGATAGATACCCACTCAAAACTAATCACCATGGTCAAGATGACTGGTACAATATCCTGGATTATAGGATCCATTTTGGATTATAGACCCACCCTCATAATCATGATTTGTTATTGGATGAAGAGAGAGGGAAAAGAAAAGGATGTGTTGGAAAAAGAAAAATAACAGCCACCCAGTATTAATAAGGAGTGGAATAAGAGTGCGTATATATATTATACCTGAGGCTGTTTTCTTATCTTTTCTTTTGGTTGGGTGTCTTATTTTTTATTCACTTCCATGCCTATATCATCCACCAAGTTTTTCCTTTGAGAAAGATCATGATCAAGAAGTTCCTGAAATTACTTATAGAATATTCTTAACTTTCTTCTTTCTGTCAAGAGTTCTGAATTGTCACTTTGTGTCCCCAAGTCAGGAATATTTTCTATCATTAGAGCCAGAAAGGAAATCTCAACTTCTTTTTAGCCATAGGTGGTGTAGATCTGAAAGCTCTTTATTTTATTTTCCCTCTATCCCTTTGCCACATTCCAGCTGTGATAGAGATAACCTAGCACCAGGCTTGAGTGTTAGTTTGAAATATTATGGTTTCCTACTACTTTAAAAAATGTCCCAAACTATTTTTACTTAAACTTTCACCTGTCACTTACTAAATATTTATTAAATGAATAACCTGATAAACATTGCTCATTCAAATACCAAATATTAAAGATATTTTTCTCTTTTTTTTGAGATCTTGGAATTTCTCTTCTATACATTTAACATCTATGATGTATGTTTCACCCTAATTTAGAATGTGATTTCAGCTTTTCCTTGTTTTTCTAGCCTGTGGCTCATGCATTCTTGGAAACAGTATTCCTGACATCACATCAATTTTAAAAACTTGGATGCATTTCTCGCTGTTTCTGTCCTCTTCCCATCGTCTCAGAACCTGTCCAGTGCCAGTGTGTCTGGGATTCTCAGTTCCCAATGTGTTTGTTCCTGATTGGGAAGCCAAATCACAAACATCATGTGCATTGAAACAGGTTTTACTCCCTTGATTCTCGATAATGACTGAATTAATACTCCTTCATTCATACCTACTCATTTCGCTATGCATCCTTTTACCACAATGACCTTCAATCTAAATATGTAATATTCTTTTCTCCATTCATTTGTACATTTGTAAACAAGACAAAGTCTTAAAGGTTTTTCCCCTCTTTGATCTTGGTTTTCCTTACAAAGGCGACTCCATGGGCTTATTCCTAGCTGGATTCATTCTCTCAAGCAATATGCCTTAATTATTACAACTTTGTGTATTTGGTTCAGTTTGGTCTATAATCAATTTTGACATAGGAAAATGTGGAAATTTTGGTAATTAACATTGAGATGGGAAACTGAGGCATCTCCCCTTTTTTAGTGACTACTTAGAATTCACATGTCTTCCCTCAGATTTATGTGTTACTTTTATGTGGAGGGTTTTTACCTATTCTGGGTAGAGATGGAGAGGTAGGTAGCCTATAGGTAGCCCACAAATGATCCTGCCTATTGGTATTCATGGCCTTTTCTTTGAAGAACATGCTTCTAACCCATAGTACGCCTCAACGTTGAGGGGTTGTTGTGTCTGTGATTAGATTACAAGAGATTATAACTTTTATGTTGCTACCCAACTCTGTCCTATGGTAACTTCAATGAAGCAAGCTGCCACGTTGTGAACTGCCCTGTGGAGAGACTCACATGGCAAGGAACTAAAAGCAACCTCCAGCTGACAGCCGTCGAGGAACTGAATCTAGCCAACAACCACATGAGCTTGGAAGTGGATCCTTCTCCAGGTGAGCTTTCAGTTGAGATGTCTATCCTGGTCAATGCCTTGGTTGCAGCTTTGTAAGAGACCCTAAACAAAAGGACCTAGATAAGCCATGCCTGCATTCCTGACCCATAGAAATGGCAATGTAATAAGTATTTTTTGTTTTAAGCAACAAAGTTTGCGGTAATTTGTTACACAGCAATAGATAACTGATAGAGATGATCTTTGAGCTTTTATGATATTCTGTACATGTTTCTATCATGGTACTTATCACAACTTATTCTCTATTATACAGAGGACTCCCACACTTGTATGTTTTCGCTAGACCTCTCTCATGAGTTTCATATGTAAAACTTCATTTCAATGTTCTATACACACCTCAAACTTACCATATCTAAAACTAATTCATCTCCAATTGCTTCTTCTACTATCTTGCTTATCATATATAGTAGTATCAACATCTGCCTAATTGTTCAAGCTGCAAACTTGTGAATTATCCTTGATTTCTTTCCCCTCTTTATGATCCTTTTAAACAGCAATCAGATATACTCCTTTGTTTAAAACCTTCCTGCACTTTCCATGCATTGCTCTTAAAGTAGAGTTAAAATTCGTTATGACAGCCTGTAAGACTTGAGTGATCTGACCTCTGATTAAATTGCTTGTCTATCACTAACCACCACCTTCTACCTCTCACCTTTGTGGTTTTCCGCCAATCAGCCATAAAACTTCTTTTAGGTTCTTGAACCTGTTATGCTTTCTCTCTTCGTCGTGCCTTTCTGCATGATACTGTTCCTTGTCCAGACTCATTGTCTTCACACCCTGTGTTCAATTTCCTTCCACTCATCTTCTTAATCTTACCTTAAATATACTTTCACCAGGAAGCCTGTCTTGATAATCCCCTTGCCCAACCTCTTGCCTGTGTTAGAATCTCTTCTGTCATCACCCCCAAAGCACCTGCATTTTTTCTGTCTTAGCACTTATCCCATTGTTTGTGAATGCCTATTAACTTGTCTGTATCTTTCATTACACTGTAAATTCCATAAAGGCAGGACCTATGTTAAATTTTTTCACCGAGTTCCTTATGCCTAGTAGAGTGTTCCATTTTAATTTATATTTCCTGTTCACTGTGATGTTGAGCATCTTTTCATGTGCTTATTGGCCATTCGTATATCTTCCCCTGTGAAGAATATGTTCAAATTGTTTGCCCATTTTAAATTGAAATGTTTGTCCTTTTATTACTGAGTTTTAAGAGTTCTTTATATATTCAGGATACGAGTCCTTTGTCAGCTATATGCATTGCAAATATTTTCTCTTGTTTGTGGGTTGTATTTTTGTTTTCTTAATGGTGTCTTTCAAAAAGAAATTTTTAATTTGATGGAATTCCATTTATTAATATTTTTCTTCTATGATTTTTTCACTTTGTATTCTAGGAAATCATTGTCTAACCCAAAATCATGAAGATTTTGTATTTTATTTTCCTCTAGAATTTTTATTGTTTTATCTTGTACACTTAGATCAATCAGCTATTTCAGGTTAATTTTTCTGTAAGGTGTTAGATAAGAGTTGAGATTCTTTTTTTTTTTTTTTTAATTTAGCTATGCAGTTGTTTCAGCACCATATGTTGAAAAGACTATTCTTTTTCCATTGAATTACTTTGGCCTCTCTGTGAAATCAATTGACCAAATATATGTGATCTTTTTCTGAACTCAATGACCATAGCTCATGAGATCACCTGGGTAGCCCTTCCAGTTGAATATATAATGGAGAGGAAGAATCATTAGGAAAGAGTATGAGATTTCAGCAGAGAAGATCATTAATTTATGATCTAACAACTAGCTCTCTCCTCTCCCTTTACCCTTATTCTCCACCCAGGGTAACTCACTTACCACACAGGAAAGTAATTTTTCCTGGAATAGGTCACTTCCAGGAAGACAGAAGTAGGTTATTTAGGTCATGAAAGCCATTTAATCACATAAAAGAGTGTGAATCCTTTATTAGATTTTCTTAAGTTGTAGACCACAGGTGGAAGTCAAGACAGGTGCATATTATGATTTCTGCTTTCCCAGTCTATTTCTTAGACCTGCTTACATCTCCAATTAGATGCATATAGCTATCATCACATTAGAAAATTTTCATTCAAGCTCAGTAGATAAGTATAGATGAAACTGTCATAAGAAAAGCATAATCAGGGTAATTCACATTCATGGTAACTCCAAAAGCTGGGAGTGAATGCATATCAAGAATAATAACACAAGACTAATTGATCTGCATAGATAAAAGGGATAAAATGGATCCATATTTACACCTTCATTGGCTCTACATTCTATGCTATTTGAATTCACAGCTTACTTTGAAATATCTTTGAAAGGTGCTGTTTGTTCAATAAATACATTTAAAAATAGTACCAGAGCCTTGACTGAACCCTGGGGTCCCCTAGCAGATTCCAGAGAAGACAGAAGAGTTAGCATTTCACTATACCATAGACATTTTCATTTTGTTTTTCAAAAATAACCCCTACACTTTCAAATAAACATTTCTCTTCTTCTACAAGATACTGCTGTCAGGAAATCTCATCTTGCGTTAGATGAAAGCATCTTTATGTGTTGGTGGCTGTCTCCTATATTAACCATTTCTGTAAGGCATTGCTCATAGAAGTTCAAGATGCACTTCCTGAGATCCAGCATGTGCTGTGTCATCCTGAGAGTTTGAATCACCCTGTAGATATATGCGAACATTACTTGCATCTATAATGTAATGACAATTTTTATATCTGAATCATTTCTTTATACTTCTTATACTTCTGTATATGAAATTTTTATTTGCATCATTCTTGTGGCCATTACCTTATTGTGTGCCATTTTATAGTTGTTTGGAATTTTGATTTATTTTTCTAACTCTTTAGTAAACTCCATAAAGATAAATACTGCAGCTCACCCTTCTCTGTATTCTCCAAAGCCCTAATGAAGTACCATGAATTTGGTTGTATTCAATGCATGTTTGTTGAAATGATATTTTTGTATAGATATTAATAAAGACCAGGACTAATTCCATAGTTATATACTAATCATATTATCAAGCTTTCACTCTAGTTACATTGCCAAGAACACAATTAAGCTCATGCCCTATCCAATTCTCAGTAATGAGAAGACAGGTTTGACAGTGTTGGATGATTAAAACGCTTAGTGTTCAATTAGCCTTCTTGGATTAAGTCTAGTAAAGGAAAAGGCAGATAATTTAAAGTTGTATTATGAAGAATATTATTTTACAAAAACCTTAAGAGGGCGATTTAGAAAGGGCATTGATTGCTCAAAACTTAAAATATCCAAGGCATCATTTTGAAACTACAAGGACCAGATAAAAAGATTATAAATATACTGAGAGTGCTACACACCAGAAAACTGAAAAATGCAGCAATACTCGATGTGAAGAATTAATTTAATCCAGCAGAAATGGGAAAAGGTGGACAATATAAATGACTCCTAAATCTACATGACATCCATTATCATAAATTATCAACATGAGGAATGTTATGATACTAAATGTAATTTTCTTGAGTCATTACATTTCAAATACATAGCACAATAGCAAGTATACAAAAATAAGATGTACGAAATGCGAACAAATTTCTCCTACTGGGAAGCAAAGGAATTAGAGCACTTTGTGAAGCATCATGAGAATGAAGTCAGTGATAAGCAGTTGTAGAGCTGGGGGCGGGTGGTGGCGGTGTGTGTGCGTAACTACCAGCAATTGAACGTACTCCCAGAATTCGAGAACCAACTCTAAACACGACTTTGGTGAAATTTGCCATCATCAGAAATAACTTGTTTTAAGAGATGGCTTCTGAATATACTGCTGCTAAGGCAAGGCGCTCCCAAAACTCAACCATTTTAGGCATATTTTTTCAGAGTTTCAGTGCCAAATCTTGCTTTCCCATGTGGACTTGCGTCTTATTTCACAGAACATGTGATTTGCAGGGAACTTTGGGGGACCATTGAGTCCAACTTTTTATCTAATCACGTGAAACACTGACCAAGTGAGTGGCCTGCTTCGTCTGCAAATATTGCACACAAATGCACTCATTATAAAATCCACACTCTACTTTTGGACTCTTCCGAATGTCCTGAGATAAAATCTGAAATTTCATTCATTGGCTCTGGTTCTGTCCAATGGAGTCACAGAGCTTAAAACTAACTTCACATTTGCATTAATGCCTTTTAAATGCTTGAATTCGGTTCTCCTTAAAAGATCCTATAAAGCTGGCTGATGTTTTCAATCCTTGGTGCAAGGAGACTTCCAGTCCCTCATCATCTTGGTCATTCCTAACCTATTCCCTCTTTTTTGAATGAATTCTCATTTGTCTGTATCTTTAAAGTGTTGTTGCAATAGAAAAATGGAAAAAAATATCAGAAGAACTAATTCATGAAAGAAGAAATATAAATTGCCAATAAATATGCAATATTAAACAAAAATGTTTAATTTCCATAGTAATCAATTAACTGCTAATTAAAGCAAGATAACCCTTTTGCACACATAAAATTGGCAAAGATTGGGAAAAAATAACACCAATTTTTGGCAAGAGTGTAGGGAAGCAGGCACCACCATACAATAAAAGAAAAAAAATCTGACAAGTGTTCTAAAATTCATGGACAAACGTTTATTACATAGAGAAAAGTGACAATAGAGGAATGGTTAAACAGATTATGGCATAGTGTAGCTACTGAAAACATTTTAGGATGATAGTGACATTGGGAAAATGTTTGCAATTTCTTATTAAGGAGGAAAAGCAGGCTATATAAAAGCAAATTTCATGTATATAAATATGTATAATTTTAACAGTATCTACAGAAAAGTACTGAATGAATACTGAGCAGTGTGATAATGGGTATCACGCCTTTCTATCTTTTCAATGTTTCTGACAATGAAAATATGCTACTTGTCAAATCAGAAATGGATAAAAACAACCTTTAACAACACTTCCAGAAGTGTTCTTGTTAATTCCAACCTTGATACTTGTTCTTAGATGCCTCATCTATGCATTTTAGGTCACAGTGACCCTTTAAATTGCTACTTTTCACACTAGAGTGTTCTAAAACCTCCCAATATTTTTCCTGAGTACTGCCGTGAAGCCATGCTCCTCTTTTTTGAATCTAAGTGCCCGGCTTTGCATTTGTTCCCGTCAAATTTCATTTACTTTCATTGAACCCATATGTTGTGCTGTTGAATGTTTTGGGGTTTTTTTTTCTTCTTCTTCTTCTATTGTTCCATATTGAAGAGCCACCCACAGCTCTGCATGATCTACAGATGCATTTGCATGACATTAATGTCCTGATCCAACATTAATGCCCTCTTATCCATCAAAGATTGCAGAGTATGCCCTTTTTTTCTAGAGATGAAACCCATTATAATCTGCACCAACAAAAGATGTGTTGGACAAGCTATTTTAATTTGTAGTAAAACTGTCACTGAAGATGGAAGCCCATTCTACGTAAATTTCATTGTCCGTGTTATACTTTGTGGGAAATTTAGGCATTTGGAGGAAAATTATTTTGGAAGATTTTGTAGATATTTTAGTGATTTCATAAGCATGGAAAATATGTATTTGAAAGGTTTTACCAATGACAGATGCAAGAACTCTTAACAATGCTTGGTGTAAGATGCTGCTCGTGTATGCTGTACACTTGTGTTATTCAAGAATTTTAGCCATCGGCTTAGGGATAGTAAGAACCTCAATTTATCCCTGTAAAGCACCTTAAGATATTATCATCACCAGTTATAACTGTTAGAAAGAAATTCAAACCTATGTCATTTACCAGCCAGGTGCTATAGTTTCTTGTCCTTAAAAGGAATTTCACATTGATTACGAAGAAGGTAAACATTGGTAGATTCTCTTCTCTAATTGTTTTGTTGTTAGAGTCTCAACTAATCTCTCTCAATGGACAAACTAAGAAAATTTATACGCTAACATGAAAAGCATTTTTCCCAAGACAGCAAATAGTTTCCTATTAGGTGAGAAAGAAGTATAGGATATGAAATACTGTTAGCATTAAGGGAATTTCTGTATATTTTAAAGCAAATAATGTCAAGGAGTGGAAAGTACTGGGAAAGAAAGAGAAATGTTGGGAGCTGAAGAGAAAGAAAGACTACTCTTTCTAGACATCATTCTGCCTTGGATATTGAGTATATTGAATCTCTCTCCTCTGCCACTGCCGCCCTATTTTTTTTCCCCTTTAATGACAAATCCTCTCTCGTTTTGTTCACATCTCCTCACGTGTCTTGTTATAAAAGTAAACCAAACTGAAATATACAGTAGCCCTTTGCCACTTAGTAAGCTTTATTCTAAGGCATGGTGCCTATAAATAAAACAATGTGATGCCAGAAACAAAAAAGAAAAAAAAACACCTCACCAAATGCACAACTGTGCATTTACAGTCTCTTCTATAAATGATGAAGATTACAGGTTTTTAAAGTGAATGAGAGAGTACAGCAAAAATTGTGTGAACTCAGAAAAATGAGTGAAGCATATAGAAATGGGTATTTGCTCAGGAGCAATGACAACAAAGTTAAACACAAGGAAATTAGTACTTTGTAGGTTCTGTAAGAAGCAACCATGAAATGCCCTGGTTCTGGTCCCGTTGGAGTTTCTTAGAAGAAACTGTTCACTATGTAGGCAAATATATGAATTTAGCAGTTGGCTATTTATTCTTCAAGATGTTCTTCACTTTTATGAAAGTGAGCTTTTATATTTCTGCAGTCTCCAAGGCATGAACAAAAGGAGACATATCTTTGGAGAAAGAAGAACTTTTTACTCCATAAACAAATTGTGCCTGTGCTGACAAGGAAAAAAAAGTAGAGAACTTAAAAAAAAAAAACAAATTGAGGTTTTCTGCAATGTGATGATGCCCAAGGACAGTTCTGATCCGATGCCATAGCAATTTACATGGAATTTTACTCTAGTGGTTTCTCTAAGGTTCAGCAAAAACAAGAGAAAGAACAATATGCTATTTCTAAGACACGGGAACCATTTTCAGAGCCTAGTGAATGTAGTTTGAAAATTCTCCTCTTCTAACTATCATATGAGTGGCCTGTAAAGAAAAAAAAAACCTTTCACTCTTGCATGGTGATTGAGTCTCATGGGGCATTTGGAGATCTGATTTACCTTCCAGAAGAGTATGTGGGCTCAAAGATCATTTGCAGCGCAGAGATGAGTGTGAAACCAAAGGGTAACATTTCTCCAACCAGTGCAGGTGGATTAGTTCACTAACCCAGGCAGCTGAATTGGTTTGAGGATGAGGACACTTAGGCTCTCAGGATAATTCAGTAACCGGTCCTGACAGTTACAGGAGGCTAACTTCATACTCAACAGCTCTTAGGTGGACCGTGGCTTCATCATCTTTAATAATAAAAGAAGTAAGAAAATGACTTTTACATTCCTTAACTAGTCCTAGAATTTCATGATAGTGCAACATGACCCAGTATTAGCAGCAAATGGAGATAATAGAGACTATCAACAGTTACTGGGATATTCCTTCCATTTTATGAATATTATACACTTCACTGAGGGGGTTTCTCTGATCAGGAGTAGAATCAACACTAATTGGAACCCTTGGTTTCCAGGAATCAACTCTTCTGGTAAATCATTTATGCATCTTTCCAGCTACTGTTCTGTGCTTAAAAAAAAAATGTAGTGGAAAAGTATGAAAGAAGGAGACATGAGATAAGAATTTAAGTTTCAGTAAGGCCATTAGTCTGTTTTATAGTCACGGGCGAGTCACTTCACCTCTATAGTCTATTTCCTCAACTCCAAGATGCAAGAGTTGGAGTGGCTGGTCTCTAAAGCCCCTTGCAGCTCTAAAAGTCCAGACGACTTACAAAGGCGAGCGGTGGCTCCTTCAGTCACTGGATCTATGTACACTATTAAAATGATGAGGTCTTGCCTTTTAAAATCTCAGTTAAGGGAAAAGCATTTTTTCCCTCACAGCCCTGGGGCTGTAAATCATATTGTTGTGTTAAAGACACGCAAATAACTGACACTGGACAACATAGTTAGTTTGCATTTGACATGCCACATTGAACACTAGATGGGTATGTAGTAAACAAAAAAAGAATTAAGCCATCTGATTATATTTTCTTGTGTATTAAAATTAAACTGAGCTTATAATTAATATCCAGTTAACACCGCCAGGTGAAGTACTTTAGTGTTGTCTTTTTTCTAAGGAAATAATGAGTGATTCTCTTCTGATGGCTTTATACTTCTGGAAAGGTCAGCAAGTCTCCAATTCAGACTCTTGCTCCCACATCAGCGGATTCATTCCAAATCCTCAAAGAGCAATCTCCTTATATAATTTTCTTTTTTCAGAATGGTCACACTTCTGTAGCCATATAATAAAAATCATGCAAATCTGAGTTTGCTTACGCTAAAGACAGTCTTATTTCAATCGGGTGCCCGATGTTCATTCATTCAGTGTGAATGAAGCTTGATGCGATGTTTTTCAATGTGACTTGAGCTGAGCTGCAGTCGGCAGAGCCTACGATACAGATTGCTGTGCTTACAGGTCTGATTTGCTACAACTGTGGCGTCTAATTGTGTTCTCAGTTCTAGATTTAGCAGCTTCTCTAGCTTTATTATTCTGGCCATTGAGTATGATTTTACGTACTAGTAGCAATCAGTACACTTAATTTGGATTTTTGCTTTTTTTAAATCAAGATTCAAAATGTAACCCAACAAATTTCAGATGAAGTCTAAAATAGATTTTCTGTGAGTCATACACATTAGTGAAAAATATAGAATTGCATGTATGTCTTTCTACACACACACACAAATTGACTCTTTGTTCATATATACAAACAACCCCTCAAGTTGGTTTTTCTTGACAGGTTTGATAGCAACATAAAATCATGTATTCTAAAGGTTTCTTATTTGCGTTACCATCATAACAATATAAATCATTGTGGTTTCTCACTAGGTTAACTTAGAAGGGATTTAAACATTCATTTTAAAACTCTTTTGAAATTTTCCTGCTTTTTTTCTAGGATTCTGTAGAATTAAAAATAATATGCACTCTGTTATTCTTAGCTTGCTTGTTTTAATACAGATTTTAGCAAATTGTGGCCATTGTCCATAGTCCATCTGCTTAGAGCCTTGGATGGTACTGAAATATTTTAATTTTTACAGACGTTAATTAACTTCTGGGATACATACACATCAATGATGAGTGAGTTCACTTAAATTTCCTGATGTTTAAGTGCTGGATGACATCTCTTTCAGTTGACTAGAACCTGTGGAACTGACCAGACGTTTGCATGACAAAGTACTCTCCTTGAATTGCTTTTTTGCCATGTTCTTCTCTGTCAATAAATCTTAGATGGAAAATTTCTCCTCAACATGGGAAAAATTAGACTGTGTATTTCCACTAGAATTAGGAAGCTTAAGGTAAAGAAGAATAGGAAATGGAAGCCGAGAAAATTAAGACTATAGACAAAAATAAATCATGAGATTCTATCAAAATGCTGATTACACTGGAAATTATTATCCAGTTAGGTCTCCAAACTGAGAACAGTGTTTTTTGTTTCCAACTTTTAGAAAAAAAGAGACAAGATACAACAATAAAAAAATAGACAGTTGCGGGGGCCAGCCCTGCGGTGTAATGGTTAAGTCTGGTGAGCTCTGCATCTGTAGCCTGGGTTCACAGGTTTGGATCCTGGGCGTGGACCTACACCACTCATCGAGCCATGTTGTGGCAACAACCCACATACGAAATAGAGGAAGATTGGCATAGATGTTAGCCCAGGGCTAATCTTCCTCAAGCAAAAAAGAGGAAGATTGGCAGTGGATGTTGGCTCAGGGTGAATCTTCCTCATCAAAAAAAAAAAAAGAGTTGGCATTCAGTTAAGGAAAAAAAGGGAAGGAAGAGGAGGGGAGGAGAGAGGAGACAGGAGGCCACCTTCTCTCCTCCAAAGGAAACACTACCTGTTCTACACACACCTGCTGCCCTAGAGTGAGGGATACAGGGCATTGGAAAGTCTCTTTCATCAGAGAAAGCTAGAGTGAGGCAGGAGGGCAAGGAAGTTTTCAAAAGTTTCTCATTAGTAAGGGCTAAGACAAATCGAGTTGGTCCTTCATTACCAGAAAACTAAATAAATTAAATTATGCGATATCCTGCAGCCTTCTGATAACTAATGGCTCCTTTTTGTTTAAAAGCAGAAATTCTCTATCACAACAGGGGAGAAAAACAGTCTGTATTACAATAGTAACATTTGTATCTGTTTATTTTTCTTTGAGTGGGCATTTCTATCCATCGTTAGCTAGAAAAAACTAACATACATAGAACTGAAAATCACATAAGGAAACAAAAAAAGAATAACAACATTAACAATTCCAACAATGGAAGTGGTGCTTGCTAATTTTTATGGATCTGAGTCCTGGGTATCAAAATGGCAGAAGAGCAGGAAAGAGACTTGCCCAAATGTCCCATTTTAATGATAATTCATCACAGGAATTAGCACTGGGAAGGACTTGCAAAATGCTCCTGAAGTGGAATGCATCATCACTTCCAGCTTCCAAAACATTTTTTAAATTAATCCTGGCTTTTGTCTTTTGGATTATTTGCAAGAATGTTTTTGGTCTTTCAGCTCTTTTCTCGGCAAATCGACCTTCGAATATTTAATGAGCAACGAGTATATGGAGAACAGAGTCATCTCAAGATGGGAACAGGAAACTGTATTTCTTTGCTTTCATTCCCTCCTGTTGCCTCTGCTTCCTCATCTTTTCCTCACCGAAATAGAGTCATTAAAAGAAAAAAATCAAAAGTACCTATGTTCACAGAGGTCCTAGTCTATGGCCAAGACCATCCTTGTGATACTTTTTGCATAATCCTGATATGGTATATTGTATTTGGTACTGAAATCAATTAGCTACTACTCTACATAAATGCTATTCTATACAAATATTAGCAAGGGGAGCAATCTGGAATATATCAGAGGAATTAACAAATTACAGATTATCTGCCAAGGAGATGTCAGAATGCATAGGCAATAGCCCAGTGGGGTGGTCATGGGCATTGCATGGGACAGCATATGTGACAAGGCTCTGAATGACAAAGCACTTTGGACATTAAGGTCATTATTATTGTTGTTATTATGGTACAACAACTGATACACTGTAGGGAAAATAAACCCTAAGAAGGCAAAAGTTCTGGTCAGATTTAATACAAGGAAGCATTTCTTCTCCATGTCTAACAGTTGGCACTTAGAAATGGTAATGTAATGTAAGGAGAGACATCTTGGGCCTATAAAATAGAAATTGGAATATACAAATATATATTATGAAGTATGGTAGGATACAAATTGATGTAAAAATATGCTTTGTTTTCCCTGTTTTGTGATTTTAAAAGCATACAGTTTTGTTTTGTTGGATGTTGAAGCAGAGTTAGTAAATCCTTTTGGTTATGTTTTAAGAATGTTTTCACAGTATATGTTATTACAGTGTTGATATCTTACATGTTAAATAGCTTCTGAAATACTTAGGACTCAACCAAAAATAACTAAACATTAATATAGATCATTCTAGTAACATGTTTAGTTATATTGTTTGGGGTAGTAAGAATGGAGTGGTGAGAGTGGAAATTCATCAAGATTTGCTAGTTGGCCCATTTTGAATTAAGTGTTTGAGATAGTCAACTAATCTTGATGGGTATGATGTCCATGACATCATCATTGTTAATTAGGAAATGGCCTGAGGCTTTAGCTGTAGGAGGTACTGTAGGAAGACAGTATGTCAGGAAGAGATTCTCCCCTGCCCTCAGACTAACTAGTAACTGCAGTAATATGCTTGTACCCAGAGAGCATTTCTTGGGTCAGTGTTCGACGATCAACCATTCTTCAAGATGGTGGAGCTGCTCAGGTTCAAGAGACTATAGAGTCAAAAACTGCCTCATGAGGCCAAATCCCATGGCTTTTGGAAGTTACTTACTTTTCAAGAATTCTGGGCAGCTATCTTGAAGGATAATCTTCCCATTTCTTAGGTCACTGCTGTCATGTTACTGGCCTTCATTTCAATTCCAGTTAAATTATAAAGTGCAGTATGTAATGTTGAACCTTCAGAAAGAACACAATGAGCACAACCACCCTCCACGGAATCCCAAGTTCAAATGACAGGCAGAGTCACCATTCATATCTGAGGATGTACAGAAACTTGAACATCATTGTTGTTGTCTTTATCATCACCGTCGTCATCATTCGCATCACTGTTGCAGCATCATGATTACATCAAGTGGTATGGCAAGATCAGAAAAACCAACATCAGGACACTGTCCAGTTCGGGTGTGTAAATATTATCCTGTGTTTCTTGGCCCATTTAGCAAACACTTTCTTTTCAGTGATAAACCTATGCCCCCCGTATGGGGCATGTTCATGAAGAAAATATTCATCACACTCATCTCTTCCTTGTTCATAGTAATGATAGGGGACTTTTCTATACCCTTCTGTCCTAGAAAAAAAAAAGAAAAGAGAAAGATTGAGATGAAGAATGAAGCATTCATTTACAAGAATCCATTATGTGCCCAGTAAATGCATTTACTTGCAAACCCATGCATGATTCTTGTCCATGAACTCAGTTAAAAGCTATTATGTATAAAAGCTTTTAAGAAGATGTACCAGGTCCTTAGTGCTTTAATAAATCAAATAAAATTTATATATCACACCAGTTACATTCAAACTTATAGCTATCCTCTGAAGGAGGAAATGGTATATAATGGAAGCAAACTTTGGATAACCTGATGCGCCTGCAGAACACAAAGAAGCTTGGTGATTTTTCAGAGTAAGATATTTGGTTCATCTGTGCTCCATTATGCTTATAGTTCTGGTAGAAATATTTGATCATAAAGATTGTGGCTTAGTTACCATTTTGACAATGTGATTACAGCAGTCTCTGACTTATATTGTGCCAATTGTTGGTAGGAAAATATATTACATTACCTTGATGAAGCATGAGGGTTTGTTTTATTAAATAATTAGAAATATCCCACCAGCAAGGATATACTGTGGATAAACACACCCCTTTTAAATAAGGATCTGGCAGATTACTCACTTATTAGTGAAATACAATTTCCAGGAATTCTTGTTAAGCTGTCAGCTTCTCTGAGGCTTCAGGACATTTGTCCTTCATAATCAAATATAACCATTGAGTAGAAGCCATCTATCAAGCCATTAGAACTGGAGCGATGACAAACTTGCTTTGCAAATTAAATAACCGCTAAGCTTGTTCTGTATTTCCAAGCCACACGTCCCTGATACGCCACTGATTAAGGGAAAAATGCTCCTTCTGACATTTCACATTAAACTGTGGTAAATATTTTTCTTTTTATCACCCCTAAAAGTCACAACTTGATGCACTGACAATAAAATGTCATGTCAGCAAAGAACACTGGGAAATAATTGTTGCTTTCTCTCTTTCTCAGATTTATGGTATTAAAATCAATTGTGATATTTTGACAAGGTATCAGAATTGGAGACGCATAAAAATAATTTCTTGCGATCTCACCTGCAGTAGGTGTCATTTATCATCCCGTAGACGTGAATGCTGTAACAGGCATCCATGGCCAGAATGAAGGTGAACCATCCTGTGCTGAGATAAGAGCCAGACTGGACTCTGGGGGGAAGGGGGTGGGGGTGGACAAAAACAAACAACAACAACAAACAAAACAGAAAACATGCAGAGAGCAACAATAAAGTGTGGTGAGAAACGAGCGACCTTTTATCAAAAACATAGCACTTGTTATCAGGAAAAAGCATTAAGAAACTTGACAGTCTCTCAAAGTACACACTTATTTTGAATTATCTCTGAATAATTTATAGGCATGCTCTCACTCTTACTACCTTAAGCCTAGAAGCTATGTTGCATGGAAGAGAAGCCATATGGCAAATAACTGAAGTCAAATAATCCTGCTCCCTTTGGGCGAAAAATAATTTATTTAATTTTCCATAAGACACAAGCTACTGCTGTATATCAGAAGACAGGTTTTCTAAAAGTTGCTTGGAGCCTTGATGGGAACTGAATGAGAATGGTGCTATCTTGTTTTTCTGGACATATCACTCTCTCTAAGGCCTGTTGGGTTTCTAAGTTCAAATTGGATGTAGTGTAGGTGAATGACTTGGTCTATGAAAGCATCTGGAAAGCTTCCCTTCACTGCTTTCCAGGCGTTGTGAGACAAGACTTTTCCTTTGTAAGACCCATGTTACCAACCTCATCAACCTGTTTTTATTGAACACCTACTATGTGTCAATTGCTGTAGATGCTGGGGATACAGCAGTTATCAAAACCACCGAAGCTTCAGTCTTCATGGAGGCCAGAGGATTGAATTTGGAGGTGGATCTGTTATAAATGTTGGCCAGGGAAGGCCTCTTTGATAATGGTAGCAAAGATCTGAAAAAAAATGGGAGGGGGTGGGAAGAAGCCATGTGGACATTCGTGGGAAAGACCGTCTCATGTGTGCAGTCTTTCGACCCCCGTCTTGGCCACGTTAAGAATGGACCTTGGGCCTGAAAAACTTCCTTAACAAGAGCTAAGGAGCCCTCACAGCCTGTTCCAGGCTTGTTGCCTGGGTGGGAACATCCTTCCCTTTTTCAGACTCAATGTGTGCTCCTTTGCTTTGCTTAATGATATATGTATCATATGGCACCTGGCTAGCCCCACTACTCTATCTGTCCCCTGCAAAGACAGGTTGAGGTCTTTTGTTCTGTGTCACAAGAGGGTTGCATGCAGGCCAGTGGCTCTGAATCAGCTGCCAAGAAGGACCCAATGGCCATTGGGGACCAACACGCACTATTGGAGCTGATCTTTCTCTGTCGCTTCTCTGTGTGGGTAAAGTATTGTTCCATCCACTGCTTGACTGTGTTGTGTTTTCCTTGGCAATTCTGATAGTAAGACACAGTGGGCAGCAGGAAGAGGAAATAATAATGGAAAAAGCACAGTATGGAAGTGTGCTTGGTATGTTTAAGGAAAGGATGGGAAGCGTAGTAACTGAAGGGGGAGAGTGGCTGCTCTAGTCAGATGCAGTGCTCATTGGAGGGGTCTGCCAAGTTCCAAATGGCTCAAGGAAATGTTTGATGAAAAGCTGCATCTCCATGCTTGTCTTTAGCCAAGGGGACTCAATCCATCCAAAACAGATGACTGCTTGTCTCTTTAAAACTCTCCCATGGGAGCATTTGGGTCACCCCAGATTGTTTGGCAATTGTGTAGTACCACTTCTAAAAAAACCTAAATTTCCGACTTTGCATCTAGACTTCTTGGCATACTGAAGCACAGGCAGCTCTTCTCCTACAAACTGACACTTAGTCACTGATAACCACTCTCTGGGTATAGCCCTCCAGCCAGTAGCTGCTCCCTACTGATGCCCAATATTGTTGATGCAGTCTCCAGTACCAAGCCATCAGTCTGCTATAATTAGGACTATGAATCCTTTGATTCTTCCTTTTTTTTTTTAAGCAGGCTCTGCTTAGTATCAAATTACTTACAGCAGACAAGCATTTCAGGAGCAACATAAACTCACAGTGGGGATTGATAACTAGATATTTTAATCTTTATTTTCATTCACTTTGGGTGATTTGCAAGGAGAACCAAACCCGTCTTATGTATATCCATCCCCTCTGCTTACTTCTCACTGAATCTGAAATGCCACAATGAAAGAAGACTTCCTTTGTATCTCCTGGTGTGTCTCCTAAGTGGAAAATATTCCAGAAACACGATCACATTGAGTTACACGCACTTTCCTGTGTGATAGAACTAATAGCAGACGCGTGGGTTAGGAATGGGTGCCAAATGGATAGGAAGATGTACCACAGGGACATGAAATACACTAATGAGCAACTTTGCTGATTGCACAACTTCACTTGCAGTCAATCCTGTTCTGGGGTCTGAGCAGGAGCAGCCACGATGGGAACTGCTGACAGCACCATCGGATTAGAAAGTCCTTATATGAAAATTGGGGGAGATCAGAAAAGGCAAGAGTCTTGACTAAAAGCTATGAACCCAGAAATTTTTTCTATATGCTGGATTCTTCTGGTTATTATTCCTACTGAATTGTATACCCCTTTTTCTTTGCCTTCTCATTACACTTTTTCTACATTTTTTTCCTCTCTATCCTTTTTCATTACTAGTCAGACCCCAAACCAGTAGAGATCACTAAAAATTTGTCTACACTTGATGAGAAAAAACAGGTCTCACATTCACCCATTTATTCACTTTTTCGTTTATTTGGATCCTATTATGTGTCACTGACTATGTGAGAAGCTGATGATGAATATTTTCTTAAAGAGCACACGGTCTAGTGGGGGAGGCACGCATGTTAAAACCATTAATCCAATATTACAGGGCAATAAAGCACAAGCTCTTGTGTTTTGGAGTCAGTATCCAAGTGCCGTGCAGAATTGACAGGATACCTGACTTCACATTCCAGCTCTGCCACTACTCGAATATGAGCCTTTGGACAACTTATTTGGCCTCTTTGGGTCATCTTAGCTTCCTTGGCTCTAAAATGAGATGGTTGAACTAACTTAAATCTAAAGTTTCTTCCAATTTTATTTTTATTTATTTTTTTTAAAGATTGCACCTGAGCTAACAACTGTTGCCAATCTTTTTTTTTTCTCCTTTTTCTGCTTTATCTCCCCAAACTCCCTCATACATAGTTGTATATCTTAGTTACAGGTCCTTCTAGTTGTCGGATGTGGGACACTGCCTCAACGTGGCCTGACGAGCTGTGCTGTGTCCACACCCAGGATCCAAACCCTGGGCCACCGCAGCGAAGCGTGCGAACTTAACCACCCGGCCATGGAGCAGGCCCCTCTTCCAATTTTAAAATCAAATGATTCTTTGTTCATCACCCTGAATAGTCAATCTGTTTTAACCTTTAGCCATTCAACAATAGCACGCTCCATGCACGTTGGATATGTACTTAACAAACATACTAATCAGTCAGATCACATTTAATGCCCAATTGTGTGCTGGGCATGCCACTAAATGTCTGGGGTGAATGTAAAGAGGGCGCACAGTTTTTACCCTGCAATCATAGTGGCTATAGTCACTAAACTTTTGTGGGGAGGAGCTCCATGTCTTCCTCCTTCACACTGCTGCTCATGGAAGGTGCTAGAATGGCTGTCCAAGACCGAGGACTCAACTGGACCATAGTATTGAGTGAGAGAAAAAAATAAATCTAAATTAGGGAAAATTGTTTTTCTTCCTATGTGTTTTTCTAGGGGTGAGTCCATCCACAGGGTTGCTAACTGTCAAGGACCAAGGTAATATTATAGCTCCAGGATAAAGGAGGGGGATTGTTGGTATGACATATGGACCCCTTCTCTGCAGAACAAGCTCCCCCGGCTCATCTGGTCCAACCTAGATAGTCATTTCTGAGAGTTCAGCGGCAACAGAACCCTCCGAGGATAAATAGAAGACAATTGTCAAAGTGGCTCCTTTGCATATCTATCTTCTCTTTACCACAGGAAGATAGGGTCAGGAATTTCAGGGTTTGGCATCTGGTCAAAGATCTTTCCATCTCACCACAAAACAAGGAAATTTTACCACCTTTCTTATACTTGATTATGTTTAAGCCCAGCCTGATTTGTTCTGTTTCTGGATAGACAGATCATAACAACCAGCTCAAAAGCTCTTCGAGCAAGTTGTGCTGCATTTGATTCAGATTGGGGAGGCTCAAACTGCCCAAGTGCCCTGTCTACAAACAGCACTTAGTTAGACAGCTGCATTTTCTTTCCCTGGTGTCTCTGATATTCTTGGGATGTGAAATCGCGTGAGGTTTCCTACCCACAGGACACACTGGGGCTGGCAAAGTGGTTTCTTCTGAAAACACTCAGAGCCAATGTCCATACAATGATGCTTGAGGTGGAATAATGGCAAATGCTAGATTAATCCAAGAATTCTTCCAAATAAATGCCCTTGTGACCTGGGTCCCTAAGGGAACTCACTGGCCTGGATGGTGCTGGCTCTGGGAATTCTTGTAGCCGCACTATTTCCAAACTCTCCTGCTGTGAGAACATACTAGAAATGAGGAAATATAAATTACATCCAAGTAAACTTTCTGAGGTTCAATAAAAACAAGAACAGAAAGAGTGGAGCTGACATACATGAAACTGTTTATGCTTTTTTTCAGCTTGGAGAGACCTAGAGATAACTATTAGATGCCTTAAAAAATTCTAAAAGGGTCTTCTCTGGGGCCAAATATTGTCTTGTAATTTGTCACTCATGCATGCGGCACTAACTATGTACCAGCTGGCTATCGGCCATGGCACTTCTTATACCTTCCACATTTGGGGATCGATAAAAACAATTACTGTCATCTACAAATAAACAATCAAGATTCCCATAGGGGTGATAAGAGAATTTAAGGCCCTAGTTCAGTACAATAGGAAATCTTAAATTAATGCGGCAGAATAATGAGCCATGCAGGGGAAAATAAAGGCAGGAATGTTAAAAGGAAGCTATCAATCAGTTGTTTCCACTGGCCAAGCTTTGCATCCCACTGCTCCTTGGTAATCAAGATATTTACCACTGGAAACTACTTAAATTTGCTTGTTCATCTCTTGGAAAAATGATGCTGTCAACACCTTGATGTAGCACATGCTTGAAGGCATATCATTTAAAATATGAGCTTTCATGTAGTTTATTACTGATAAAATATAAGCTACCTTGCCTCTTGATGTTTACCTCTGTTCCTTGATGTCTAAAGGCCATCACACGCCCACAGAGATTTGTTGTCTGTCAAGCTATCCTTATTTTTACCAATCTCAATATTTTTTGGCCGTCAGCATCCTTCATTTGCCTGTACCCCTGCTTCTGAGCATATTATGAAGCATTTTTCTCCTATTACCTGGCAAGCTGGAACTTTCTAGTGAGTGACATTTCCCTTTTGGATAATTTTAGGGGAAGAACTGAAGAAACTGAAATGGTTACTCTTCAGAAAAAAAGTGGATTACATTGAATTTACTATCTAATCACAGGATGCTCTGCTAATTATTGAACATCATTAGCTTAATTGCTTGGGTTCTGAACTCAAGAAGCTTATACTTTGATGAGGAAAATAATCGCACTTTCTCTATATTAGGGCTTCTCAGTCTTGGCACTATTGACATTTTAGATGAGATAATTCTTTGTTGTGGGGAGCTGTCCTATGCAGTAAGTTCTCTTTCACATTTCACCAGTTTCCCTTCTGTTCCAAGTTCACCCATGCCCTAAGAGAGCAGTAGATTTCTCAATTCCCTAATGCCTATTCTTGGCTCTACTCTTACATCCTCTGCCCTGAGGATGTCACTGACCCTAAAAATCCAGGTTCTCCTTATCTATAGTTCCCACCTGCTCACTATCCCACTGACTTTCCTCATCCAGCCAAGCATCTCCCTTCTTTCTCCTTCACAAGTCTATCTGAAACCATTCAGGTTTGGCCAATACGGAACCATTATCTCACCTTTTAATAAAGCCCTAGGAATTAGCCAATGTATTTGGCCTTCACCCAAAGGGCAAGTCCTGGCCTGCAATGGAGAAAGGTGCAATGGGAAAGGAAAAAAAGTGTCAAGTGGGAACGAGGACGAGGAGTCCAGTAGCCTCAGTGTCTGTGGCTGCCTCCTCTTCATAGAAGGGCTTCTTTTGGGGCCTTTGGCTCAAATATCGCAGCCTAAATTCTACTGTTTCTTACTCATTTCTTTCATGAACTGAAGAAAACAAGGCCTGGGGCACTCCAAACTAACATTTCAAAAGCGTAATAATCATTTATCAAAGCCCGAAGGAGATCAAGACCCTCCGAACAATGGAGGTTTATTGGAGAGCAAAGTATTGGCAGCAGTTTCTGAAACCTGCTATACTCAAGAGTAAAAAGGGAGTTTAAAAAAAGAGTTAATCAATACTTTATGTCTTGTTTTAACACTATTGGACCTCAGTTCTCTCATCAATATACTACACTGGCAGCATAAATAAAAATAGCAAAGTAAGTTTCCATATACCTTCCTAGGGAGAAGGAATACCTGAGAGAATACAGATTATTCAATTAAAAACATTCTTTCCCCCATTTTTTTTAAAAGTACATGGATAATGAAAGAATGCATTTAAACAAAGAGACTGGGCAAGAAAAACAGCTGATGATTATCAGTAGCAGCTTGGGATTCCATCTAATATTGTGAACCAGTCTAATGGAAGCAGAGCTCAAAGTGTGGAACCAATTTCCGCTGTCCCCAAGTCATATATTTTTGTATATCATTCGATAGTCAGGAGCTATGGAAATACTCTGGAGTTTGCCCATTATATTAACACTGTACATTTGTATGATCTGTCCATGGGACATGCCCCGCAAAGATTTAGGAAGCAACAACTTCCTGCAAATCAGGCAATAGACCTCTCAATCTTGGCTTGAATCATTTGCAAATGGACATAAACTTTTCAAATGGATAAAAACATCATACTGCGGTTGGTGACTCTTAAGAGAATGCACCAAATAAACAGAATCCAGGCCTGGAAAATGATGAAAAATGTGCCACGCATGAATGGAGACAGTAGTGAATCTTAGAGGAAGGCTATACCACCATCCTGATCAGCTAACGTCAAATGCCTGCACTAATCAGTAGGCACTTGGACTGTGAACATAACAAATAGTTTTCCTGCCATGCAATCAACAGGACTCTTCAACTAGTGATGAATGTAATGAAATTGTACAAAAGGAACATAATAAGAAATGTCTGTGTTCTTTTCAAAATGTACATTTAAAAGTAAAATGGTACAGCTCCCAAAGGTATGATTTATGGCTTCTGTAGAAATAGAAGATACCACTCACAAAAATTACTTTGTTCATTCATCTCAGAAATTAAAAGGTTATTTTGCTCCTACCCTTGGGCTTTACAGCCCCTTCAGTTGGAAATGTTGGTTTCTGGGATATCGTTCACTTTCTTAAATGAACAATGAGAACCTCAGGGATGGCAGGGATGGATGGTGGGGATCTCTCTGTCCACTTCATTAAGGCAGGACTGCTTCCTTAACCACTTGGTATTGACTGACTTGCATCCCCTCCAAATTCATATGTTTGAGCCCTAACCCCCAACATGATGTTGTTCAGAGATGGGGCCTTTGGGAGGTAAGTAGCTTTACATGAGATCGTGAGGGTGGGGCCCTCACGATGGGATTAATGCCTTTATAAGAAGAGGAAGAGACACCAGAGTTCTGTCTCTTTCCACCACATGAGGACACAGCGAGAAGGCTACAAGCCAGGAAGACAGTTCTCACCAGAAACTGACCATACTAGTACCCTGATCTTGGAGTTTCAGCTTCTAGAACTGCGAGAAACTAAATATGTGTTGTTGAGCCACCCAGTCTATGGTATTTTGTTATGGCAGCCTGAGCAGACTAAGGCAGTTGGTGTCTCTCAAGGCCCTCCCCCAATAAACTTAAACTCCCCACTGTATTTTCCAGGACATCTCATCATGAATTCTTTCATTTAGTCATGTGAGTCCATTTATTGCTCCTTAGACACATCTCATACGTGCCATTCTCCATCTTTCTACTATTTTTACTTGTGTTTACTTTCCTTCTTCTTGAAATGCTGTCCCCCATGTCCTTTCTAGTTTCTAATCTTATCTACCAAGCTTTAATTCTGCTTACTCTTATCCATTCAAGAAAGATTTGTGGAGTACCCTGTAGATGTGGGGCACTGCACTAGCCATTGGAAATACCAAGTTGTCCCTGATGTCAATTCAGGGTCAAGTAGGGGAGACAGATACAATGACTGTTTTCAGAAACAGGGCTATCAGGGAGGTAATTCCCCTGCAAGTGCTAAGGGAATATGGAGGGTCAGCAATAGACACAGCTGCGGGAACTGGGGAAGGTAATTCCTTTGCAAAGAGGAGATAAGAGCTGAGCTGTGGATTGAGGCTAAATAAGAACACCAGGCAGAAAAAGGAGAAGGAAGAGAGCCTTTCAAGCAGAGGGAACGGCCTGTGCAGTCGTACTGATGTATGGGAATAATGGGAATACAGAATAGTTCTGATCTGTCCCGTAACCTGGAATGGACCTCAGAGCATCCTCAGTGTTTATTTCCATAATAGATTACTGCTTAGAGACAGGAGGCACAAGTAACACTGATTTATTTTTCTTCCTTACATTGTGTTTTGAAATATTAGGGATATCTTGATGTTCTTTATAGCTAGTTCTTCCAGATGATGGACATTTATGGATCTGGAGAAAAGTATCTAGGTGAAAATTGACAGAGTTATGTTTTTTCTTCCTCATTAAATTCCTCATTAATTCAGAATTGAGAACAAATGCAAACAATATATGACTAAGAATACAAACAATTTTGAAATATGTGATGATAATGGATGTACCTGGTACACCCCAGTTCATCTGTGTTATAAACTCACTTACAAGTCACGAGCAAACTCATCTAATCTGCACTTACCACCAAGCAGGCAGCCTCAGTACACACCTGGAGGCTCTTGACCTGTTCCATTTAAAAGGGAAACAGTCTTTACATAAACATTTTATTTACCGAGTTTTTGCGATTAATGAAAATGAAAGTAGATACCATTGCTGCTTTAAGGATGTGAACCCTTTGAAGCATCTTTGAGATCTGGAAACGCTGAACTAAATGACCTCGAAAATAATGTTTCCTCTGTCTAGTGAAGCTTCTGGGAGAAGGGCTGATGCTATGTACGCTAACACCCAATCACTCTAACAGCCTAAGTGACTCTGCTGCCTTCTCTGGACCTCTAGTTTTCCTAAATGGCCCATAATGTTGAGGACATGAGGTTTTATGAACAGCCTATGTGGGTTCCAGTTCCAGACTATTTAAGCTACCCTACAGGCCCTTATCTCAACCTTCCTGTGTTAGATTGTATTGTTCATTACCTCCTGGACATGGCTTGCTCATGGGTACAGTAACTTTCCTGTCTCATTGACTTTGGGCTTGGCCAAATGACTTGCTTTGACCAATGGAACATAAGTAGTAGTGAACATTGTGACCGCTCACAGTAGAGATTTTAAGAAGCATCACATGGTTCCCATTTCTTTTTTTTTTTTTTTGAGGAAGATTAGTCCTGAGCTAACTACTGCCAGTCCTCCTCTTTTTTGCTGAGGAAGCCTGGCCCTGAGCTAACATCATGCCCATCTTCCTCTACTTTATACGTGGGATGCCTACCACACCATGGCTTGCCAAGCGGTGCCATGTCTGCACCCGGGATCTGAACCGGCAAACCCCAGGCCGCTAAGAAGCAGAACGTGGAAACTTAACCGCTGTGCCACTGGGCCGGCCCCAGGAAGCATCACATGGTTCCCATTTTTACACTTCTTCCCTCCACCATGAGAACAATGCATCCCAGGTAGGGGGTACTCCTTCAGCTTGGGTCCTGGGATGAGGAAACCCATGTAGCAGACAGCCCAAAACTGGAGCCAAGTTCAGCTAACCCTAGCAGAGCTACAGCTGATCACAGATTTGTGAGTCGGAAATAAATGTTCTTGTGTGTCATTGAGGTTCAGGGTTATTTGTTATGCAACAAAAAGCTGACTAAATCAATTTTTTTGGTTAATAACAATAACTGCTATTATTTACGGAGAATTTATATGTACTAGACATTGTGCCAAGAGCTGTGTATTAATATCCCCATTATACAAATGAAGGTTCAGGGAGGTATAAAGTACTTGCCCAAGGACAGTCTGACACCTGAGAACTAAGGATCTTAACTTAGTTTTTTCTGGGTCATCATCCTTCTTAGTATTGCCCAAGGTGCCATGTCTGATAAAGCAGCCACCAAGGCCTTCAATACTTATTCGGGTTCTACTGTTAACCCTCTAGGAAATCTGAAACATGTCACTTCTCTTTGTGCCACTTTTTTTTTTTTGATGGCAGAATAAGAGGACTGGCGTAGGTAGGCTTAGGATCTTTCATCACTAAATTCTGTAATTGCACTTATAGAAACATAGTCCATGTCAGAGAGATTATAAATGTACAGCTGTATTTTTAGCACAGAATTACTCTCAGAACTTTCAAGATCTGTGTTTACAACTTCAGGATCTAAAACACTTCTTAGAATTTCAGCCATGGTCATGTTCAAACAATAGCTTTATGCCACTGATGCGGATATATGTGTCAACTTTAAAAGAACAAAGGGGTAAGTCCTGAAATAAAGATCAGGCTCCTGGATCTACTTCATTCCCCAGGCATGGCTTCCTTCCAGCCCTTAGGTTCTATAACCTTTTAATAAATTCTCTTCTTTGGTTTGTGTCAGGTGGTCAAGGAGTCTGTTCTTTGCAACCAAAGATTTGAAGTTGGATTGGTTGACCTCTCAGATCCTTTCTAACACAATGAGTCCATTAAATACTCTAGATATAATTAAAGACTTTGCCTCTAACTAATCCTTGACTCTTATTGACAATCGCTGCTTGATCTGACCTTAGTTTTATATTTAGGCTTAAAAATGTTGTTTCTTTCTAACTTACCCTTCAACTTATCTTGAAATCATGCCCTTCCTAAATTGACGTGGGTTTCAGTATTCTGAATGCTAATCACCTTCTCTACCTAAGGCATAGGTGGCTGTTCCGCTCCCTGCTAACCCGATAGAGGTAATTAAAGGAAGGTTTTGGCTTTCTCTTCTAGTTCTTTTATCAGCCATTCCCTCCGTATACACTTTCCTTAAGAATGAAGGGAAAAGACCCGAAAAGATTGTAATCAGGTCGGAGTATATCTAAGTAGATAAAATATCTGTCTTCCCCCCACTTTACCTCTTTAGGAAAGAAATGAAATGACTCACTTTCCCTTAGCTTTTTAACTTAACCTGAGCTTGCACTAAACCAAGCTTTTCCTACCGAATCAGACTCAAACTTGCTTCTGACAAAAATGCTTTCTGAGCCCCTATTTCTCTTTCAAAATAAAAATTTACATTTAAAAATAACTTTTACACAACTAAAACTTTTAACAAAGGTTAAAGCAGAGATTTGAGGTGGGTCCACCCCAGTGAGGGAGACTGCCCATCCAAACTTGTTGCTAAGGTCTCCAGTACCACTGGGACAATCATCATTAAACCAGCCTCAGCTGGTGCCTGGGCATCCAGCTACACCTAAAAGTGAAACTGAAAAAACAGAAAGCAGCTCTGACCTTCTTCTGGTTAAGAAAGACTAATTTTGCTGCCACTTCCTTCCTATCTGAAGATATTATCGCTTTTCTGACCAAGTTACATGGTTCAATAAGTCCTGAAATAAATTATTTCAAGGGGAATATTTATTTTTAGTAGGAAAAGCTAAGCTGTATCCCCATTTCCCCCATCTATTAAAACTGTATTTATATGGCTCACTAAAGAAGGATAATTCAATTAGAAAAGGGCAGAAACAACGGACATATAGGGCTTTAGGCACGGAGAATTTTATTCTCTAACTTAGAGAAGGAGGTTTTACTTGTCATTTTTCTGATAGGTTGACATTCATGACTATCTTAGACACAAGACCTTTACCAATTAATGAGCTATCGTCAGTGTATCAAAGCAGGCACTAGCTCACTACCAGCAAACTCCTAAAAGGGGAGTCTGTCTGCTTCAGCAGAACACCTGAAGTCAAATGGCTTGGTGATGGAATCGTCCATGAAACAGTCAGAGCTAATGGAGTCTCACCTATTAAACCAGCTATTTGCCCACTAAGGTAGAATGCTAGCCCAATTTAATTTTGCCCAAGAATTTCAGTCCTAAAAAATCCCATTTTTCTCTCTGTTCTTGAGATGGAATGAGTTTGAAAGGAGAAAATTCTTCCTTTGAAGTCTATCCAGGTTTTCCAATTGAGCTAGATTCCTTGCTTAGTGAAGTGAAGAATTCTTTTCATGGAAGTGATGTCTCTCCCATAGTGTTGCTACGCAGCTCGGCTGACAATCTGTAGGGAAAGGATTGGGATTTTGCTTAGAGTAAATCTGTACCTGGGAAGAAGTCCTTCTGTGTACATTCTCCCAGTTCCAGAACTTCTCCAGTACCAGAACCTGCAGAAACTTGTAGAACCAGGGCATCCCCTCCCTTTTCATAATAATTTATTCTGCCCACATCAGGAAAAAAAATCAGGAATATCCAAAAATGTAAAGAAGAGAGATGAATTTTGGCACTTTTGTTTAAGAACCATCTCTCCAATCAGAGAAAAGATCACCACAATAATTCCCTTCTCCAATCAGAAGAGATAACTTTCATGTGTCTCTGGAATTCTTCAAGCCAGGAATTTTGTTGATCCAGAGTAGCCAAAATGCTATAAAGAGGGAACTAGAACAGAGAGCTAAAGCAATATGTCCCAGAAAATGCCAGGAAGAAATACAGAGTAGAACATAGAAAACGTCGCTTATTTGAGAGCATCTGATTGAAATGTGAGAACGCTATCTCCACAGATTTTCCTACATTGCAACAGTCACAGAATGTCAGAAATCTCTACACTCAGCTATAAAAATGAGAAGGACTCAGGAAAACAGTTGAGGACATCTTCCACCTGGCATATTTGCTTTCGCCAGTTGGTGATAACACTTTATGCTTATGTTTCTGACTAAAGCGGCTGCAAAGAAGTGACCAGAAGCTAACTGAACTCTGAAAGCTGTTGGATAGCAGCAGTAGATGGATAGAATTACTCCTATTTTTGGAGCCCACTTACTGGATTCCCTCTGTTTCTCTTCCCTTCCCATTACCTCTGCTTAGTCTTAAGGGTCTACAATCACGCCAAGAGGATGAAGAGAACTACTTATTTGCTTTCTGTAGAGGGGAAACATGAAGCACAAAACTTTGTGAGAGCCTCACCCCGAAATAAGAAATTGGGCTGAAGGTAGCTGTCTTCCTTCCTCGTGAACTAGACAAAGGGAAATGGTGAGCGATGCTGACCATTGGGTTCTCACCAGTTCCCTTCTCATCATCAATGCGCTTCACCAATCCTTGTGCTCCTAGAGCTGAATATTCCAGACACCTCCACTATTTTGTCACTCCAGAAAAACCCTTTACTGTCATCAGGGACCAAAATTTCTTAAAGGTTGTGAGTCCACAATCCAATTCCTTCTCTTGGGGAAATTCTTTCTCCTTATTTTAACCATCAATGCCACAGTACCTGACTCCACTCTCTACCCGTTGGAGCCTTGGCCTCCACTTCCCAGTTGTAGCCCTGATTCCATGCTCCTGAGAGGCACTGTTTCCAGTCCTTTCCACCCTTTCCCAAGCTCCATTTCCCACTACTGCTACTGACAATGGGTTCTGATTTTATTGTCCTGGGGATATAGTCTGAGTATTGGTACTTATTAAAAAGGAAAAACAAAAAAAGCCATCCTAGGTGATTACAGTGTGGTGTGTGCGGCCAGGGTTGAAAATCACCACTATAAACGGTAGTTAGGTTGGAGGATTCTATTAGAAGTTGAGTTCCACTTTATCATGAATTAAATTAGCTTTCGAGGATTGGCTTGAGAATCTCACCACTATTTTAAAATTTGTTTCTTTAGGAAAATGTGTCCCAATTTATAAATAGCTGACTTGCAAACTGACTGGAAACTTGCCATTGGAGGGATGCTGGTCGGCAAAGATGTCCCATCATAAATAACTATGTCTGGCACATAGTAGGCACTCAATTTGTCCAACTTAGTTGAATAATTTTTGGAATGTAAGCTGTTCCTAAGTAGGAAATTGCCAACATTTTTCCCCCAGGAATTTTAAACAGTTTGCCAATGTTTTCTCATGGTGGTGTAACAGGGAGACTTACTCAGATGTCTAAGGATAGATAGCACATGTCAGGGATACAAGCCAAATCACCACTCAAAATTTGGTAAGCCTCATATGCACCCCTTGTAGCCATTTACCTCCAGTATCAGGTTTTTTCCTTCCAGTTTTATTGAGATATTAATGACATATACGTAAGTTTAAGGTGCATAATATGATGAATAGATACATACTATTCATACTGCAAAAATAAGACCACAATAAGGTTAGTTAACATCTCCATCCCTTCACATTATTACAATTTGTGTGTGTGTGTGTGTGAATGTGTGTGTGGTGACAATATTTAAGATCTACTCCCTTAACAGTTTTCAAGTACATAATACAGTATTGTTAATTACAGTCACCATGCTGTGCGTTAGATCCCCAGATCTTATTTATCTTACAGCTGAGACAGAATCAGGTTTTAAATTCTTTTTTTAAGTCTGTTGACCCATAGCTCAGCCAGAATTCCAATTTCATCTATCAAGATTGAAATGTGCTCTGTACTTTTTATAAATAACAAATCACAGCAGAGGGCTGGCCACATGTGGTGTGCCAATGAAAAGAGAATAACCTAAGATGGGGCTCCAAAAGGTGGGAAGATATGTTTTTGTAATTTATTGTATCCACGGTAGATATATCAACATCAAGCGGCATATTCACTGTTAAATCCCTGAAATCACGAGGTAAAATAAGAATTTAACTAAATTAATTTCAGTTTCTTGAATTTTCACTGCAAAACAAACTCTCAGAAAATTAAGAGTGTCGTTCGTACCTTCCTGAAGTTGTAAAGCACATCCTTAAGGGAATCTAGTGTCAATTAATGTCTGAGGCCATTCTACAGACACAGGCAAGACTCCTTCCTCCCAGCTTTTGGCTGCCATCATGCACGTCTTTTACTGCTGTGGGCTCCAGTTTCACAATCAACAAAGTCCAGAAAGTGACATTTGCATACTGGCCTCTCGTAGGAAAGCTTCTTGGGTCTACTTGTCAGCACAAAATTCTTTCAACTATGTTCAGCCTTAGAAGTGCCATTTTATTTTTTGGAAGACCATTTTCAAGTTTTTAAATGGCTGGCCTCGCCACTTCTTTGAGCAACCCTGACTATAAAATCATTTCCCATTCACATTGGGCTGGGCCTGTGGCAGTCTTCCACGACTAGCACACTGTTAATAGGACTAATGTATTTGGGATGGTGCCTGTGTCTTGACTTATTGAGAAGGCTTTTGAAAATCCAAGCTTGCAAACTGCAAGCCCAAGCTGCTGATTTGCACATTGTAAGAGAAGAAAAACTAAGTGCTCACACTGTGGTGCTATGAATACTGTCTCCTTCTGCTCGTGGTTCAGGAATTAATGGTGATATTAATGCAGCCAAGGGACACATCAGATGGTAGATGGCTACAGCTCCTGAATTACTTTGTTCAATTAATTTTTTTTTTTGCATGATGGTACCATCATTCTCCAGGATATGTGTGTCAGCTTTGACTTTGCCCTCTTCCTAACCCTTGATGCCCCATTAGTTACTAAGTCCTGTTCGTTCTTTGCTCATGTTGTCTCTCACATCTGTTTGTTTCTTTGCATCCCACTACTACTTTAAAACCCTAGGAAACAAGACGGCTTCAGTGACAACCTCAGATTAGTACATCCAACCATTGTGGTACATCTATGAAGTCTATGCTCATCTTCAACAAAGGGGAATAAGGTAGTGGCTGAGCTGATGGCCCCAGTGGCAGGAACCCAGTCCCAGGGAGCCATAATCAACACCTAAGATATCTCTTCACAATCTTGGCATTTTCTTTAAAATCACAAGAATAAGAAGTGAGGAAGGGAGTAAAATTTTAAAAGAAGGAAATCACTCAAACATTGCTGTGGAGAAAGATATGTTTTCCTATCTCCCTACCCTGTAATTTTCTCTAGTCACAGGTGACTTTAACGTGGAAACAGCCTCGGTGTATTTCCCGGGGAGGTGTTGGAACTGAAAAAGTGCAAGCTGGTTAGACACAAAATCAATATTCTTTGATTCAGTCTCAGCTCTTCACCATGGCACTTTCCCCCATCATCTCTTTCAAGAAGGCAATGCAACAGGAAAATCAGATTTTTCTCTAATCAAGTGTAAGGAATGATTTTTAGCTTTGTGATAATCAGAGAGTTCAAAGGACTCAGTGTTGGTTAAAATATTACAGCCATTCAAATCCTGATTTCGTATTGCAACATACCACCCAAATCTTCTTTTGATTATTATTTTTTCCCTTTGTCCACCACTACAGAAGTAGCAGTACGTAATCAGCGTGTTCAGCACAGGTTCAGCACTGTTAGGTGAAAGGGCTTTCGATGGATGAATGGGTGAATTAGTTTCTCCCAACTGTTCATCTAGACAAATGTGCTTTTTTTCGAAAAGAGGGGTGGGGCATGTAGGGGAGGGAACTACTTTTCTATTGATAGCCATTATTTTCCTCTAACGTACATGTTTCTTTTTTTGGCATTCCTCACATTACAGAGGATAACCCGGGGATTTGTAATCTTAGCAGTTTCTTTTTGTCTTTAAAGAAATACATCCAGGATTTGGTTAAAGAATTGTATCATGTGCAATTTGTGTTTTAGACAAAGGTACATTATTTTTATTTTTAGATTACCAACCATATAAAGATACAAACAGACAAAACTGGTAACTTATTAGCTTATTTAGAAAAAATCATTTTGAATGTTGAATTCCCTTTAATATGTTGAAATATCTGAGACTATTACTATTCTTTGAGAGTAGTGGGAGAAAGGGAGCTGAAATTTCAGTTTCAGTGCTAAGAAATATACCAACTAATGAAGAATAAAAAACATATATTTAGCTTTAGCTAACCTAAGGAGTTATTTTATATCTATTTTAAAAGACCTGGAAAAAAGGATTCATTTATGCCTCACATTTTAGAATCACACGGGTTGCATGAAAACAGGGAAGACAACACATGTGCACATATATCACAAACACCATGCAGTTATTCAACAAACACCGAGCACAGGAAGGTGCTTGCTGTGAGCCTGGCCCTGTGCAGCTAAGGTATTTTGCCTTTTAATGTTGAGTAATCCCTGTATCAGAAAGGAAAACATATAAACATCTTTGTGTGTTTTTATGCTCAAGCCCTTAGAAGATCAATGAAGTGTTTTGTCTATAATAATATGGCATCTCTCAATAAAGGGTTCTGTGGCTTGGGGAGGAATTGTTCTCAAAAGTGGCCTTAACACCCCACTTCTCCCCCTACAGACCATAAATGTCCAACATAGTCCCAACAATGCTTCAAAGAAAGTGTTTTACAAACCGGATTGATACTGTCAGACCTTCTTCTTGGGATTCTAGACCCCACAATTCACCAGCTCATTTTCCTCCCTCCCTCCAGGCCTTCATTCCTGTCACCTCACTTTGTTCCCAGCATCCGGAACAAAACACTCACTGAGAAGTTTGACTCTCCTGTCTGGGATTCTATCACTTCCTGCCGCCCTGACCTGACTTTGATGCGCCCCTGTTCTGTGGAGAACTGGAGTGACAAGAGCAAGGAGGTATTGCTTCTGAGCAGAGTGGGCTGTCCGAACTGTCCCCTCTCTGGAGCAAAGGGCAATCATGTTTACTCACAGTGAGGAAACATGGAGATGCCTGAAACCTCCTCAGTAAAGAAAATAGAGCTAACAGGGGGATCCCATTACCAGCTCAGTGACAACCAGTTAGCACTGCATTTGGGTTTATCTTTCTTTTGGCTATTTTATAGAAAATAGTTCAAATTAAGAAATAAAATCCTATGATAATTCCCATGCTGAATAAATTGTTCCAGAGCCCAGAAAAATATGGAACATTCCCCAATTCATACTACCCATCTAGCATCACACTTATATGGAAACCCAGGAAAGAGCCAGAAGAGGGGAGGGATGAAAAATGACAGGACAAGTCTGTTTATAATTATATACTCAAAAATCCTCGATTAAAACCCAACCAACTGATCTTAGCATTAAAATAAATAGCCATACTCTATGGCCAAGCAGGTTCTATTGCAGGAGTGCAAAGATGATTTAATATAAGGAAAACTATTAACATAGCACTTCTCAAGTGTGTTAGACTGGACCCTAAGTCAGCAAGATACAAACAGGTATTATACAAGAGAAGGAGGAACCGGTAATGGCTGGAAACGGTGGGCTTAACAAAGTTAATTGAATTTCTTTTTTTTTTTTCAGTTTTATTGAGATGTAATTGACATACAGCACTATATATGTTTAATGTATACAGCATGATGACTTGGTTTACATATATTGTGAAATGATTACCATGATAAGTTTAGTTAACATCCATCATCTCATATAGACACAAAAAAAGTAAAAGTGGTTTTTTCTTGTGACAAGAAGTTTTAGGATGTACTGTCTCAGCAACTTTCAAGTATACCACACAGCAGTATGGTATGTGGAGATATATATATATATATATATTTTTTTTTTTTAACTGAATTTCTTGACTGCCGGATTTCTCAGCATCTTTCATATGATAATGAGCGAATGAATCTCTGAGAAGAGAATATGCTGTGCCGCATTTCCCCAAGTTATTTGACCAGATGACAATCTCCTCCCCTCCCTCAATTTTTTTTTTTATGGACCAGACTGTGGAGAAAGTGTTCTTGGGAAAACATTTTTGGTGGATCTTACATTAACTTAATTCATTGTTATCAGTCATTTAAGGAAACACCGTACCATTTATTCAACAGATGCCAGAAAGAATTTGACAAAATTCAATATGCAATCCCAGGAAAATCATTTTAGTCTATGACTAAAAGGATATCTCCTTGACATAATAAGGAATACCTCTCTTAAATTAAGGGCCCGCATTATAAGTAACAGCAAAATGCTAGAAGGTATGTGTCATTCAAATCAGGAACAAGAAAAATGTGTATGCTGTTATCTTCTTTTCTTTGAGGAAATTTTAGTAAATGGAACAAGACATGAAATGTTAAAGATGAGAAGAAACCGAGATCTTATACCTACATGAAATAATTGTTTAAAAATTGCAGAAGGAAGCTAAAAACTATTTGGTTGTTTTTTTGTTTTTTTGTTTTTTGTTTTTTGAGGATGATTAGCCCTGAGCTAACATCCGTGCCCATCTTCCTCTACTTTATATGTGGGACACCTACCACAGCATGGCTTGCCAAGTGGTGCCATGTCCCCACCGGGAATCCGAACTGGCGAACCCAGGGCCATCAAAGTGGAACGTGGGTGCTTAACCGCTATGCCACCGGGCCAGCCTCACTAAAACCTATTTGAATAAGAGAGTTTGATAAAATGACTAAATACAAAATATATATTTTTAAACTAATAGTTTGTTTTCCCTTATAATCAGAACTGGTAGGTAGAAAATACAGTGTACTGAAATAATCTTAAAGTTCATAATAACGCAAAAAATACTAAAGAATAATCTTAACAAAAATTTATGGGACTTTCAGGACAGGACTACCAATTTCACTGACTGGGAGACTGAAGGCTGCAGATAGGCCCATTCTTCCCAAATGAATAAGTCTGAATGCAATTCTCATCAAAATTCCACTGGTGCAAAAATAATCACAAAGGTAAAACACATTGATGAAGTGGCCTTTAAAAACATCGGTAACATACGGAATGCAAAAGGTTAATGCGTAATGTAAAAATTGCTCTTTAAAAATGATTGAAAAAAGGCAAACACTGAAGAAAATGGGCCCAGGTGCATGCACTCACGCATTTCCAGCTCAGGGACTGCGGCCCTCTCTCTGACAAATGCTCCTTCCTCATGAGCTCCCTCCAGCTCCCCTGCATCAACGTCAAATGCCCCTCCATTCACCCTAGTCCTCTCACCCAGCTCCATTTTTCTCCACAGCACTCATCACCACCTGACATAGTGGAAATTTGTTTATTTATTGTCTTTCTCCTCCCATTCACCTGTAAATTCCATGAGCGTCATTTATTTGGTTAATCTCTGTTTTCCCAAGATCTAGAGTAATACTTGTTATATAGTAGGGGCTCAATAAATATTTATTGATTGAATGAATAAATACCATTTAATCTCCTCTAATTACTCAAGAATTTCCTAAATTCATTGGGCACTTAGACTCCTTCATTTTACACCTGGCTGTCTTTTTCATACATATCAGCATGTTCATGCCTTAGGTTCGTGTGCTTAGGGCCACCTCATTGGCTTACGATGGACTTGCTATTTTGTAATGAAATCGTACTTTCGATGAAGCAGGGCACTAAAGCTTTGGGTAAAAACCACATTTTAATCGGAAGCTGTCACAAGCCTATGAAAATTCCCATTTGTGTTGACTGATTGGCTCATCTCAGTGTATCAGAAGATTCTCATAAAAAAAGTAATTTAAGAGGAACTGTCACCTAGAGCAGGCTGGCTGCCAAGGGTAATTAGACAAACGCTAAGCTTGGTTGGGGTATTCATGGGACCATATAAGGTATAGGGCTCCTGAGTCAGAATCAGAGCTGTAGGTCATGGCTGTGCAGCTTGTCCTCTATACAAGGGCACAGGGCCAGGAGGGAGCCTCGGGGCACATGGGGTCTGACTCCAGTCTTTGTTCAGCTTGCCGAGACTTATATCTTGATTCTGGCTGCATCAGCCCAGAGAAAGGGATGGCTTTCAGTAATCTCTCACCGAGAGGGAGCATGTTTTTCTATTGTAACAAAGGCTAGGGATATGATAGCACTGGGCCTGATCGTAACGGAGACCTTCCTTAGAAAATTAACCACTAGTTCAGAAGGCAGAGGAAAAGGGAAATCATCGCAGATTCCACAGCTAGGACATTTTTTGCCAGTGTAGGGAAAAAGAAAGGTCCTGGGAAGACCCACAACTAATTAGAAGTTAGGAGAGCAAAATGCCTCATTTTAATAAATCTCAGTAAGTTTACTAAATTCTTTTTTCAAACAAAGAGACCAAAGTGAAAACAATCCTGGAAACATGACCTTAAAGAAAGACTCTGAATAAGTTGACACCCAAAATTAAGTTCAGCAAGATTGATAATAAGAAATGTTTAAGTACAGAAGTCCCATCTATCCTTGTATTCGTGAATTCATACGTTTAGTGAGATTCTTCCAAGTGCTAACAGGTTACGGGAAATACAAAGAGGACAGAGTTTAGGTGAGGAGACAGTACAATGTGTCAGGTGCTACAGTGGAGGTCCAAACAGATTGTTGGTAGTTCAGAAAACGAGACGACTGTCTTTTATCAGGAATGTTGGAGAAGGTGTTCTATAGAAGATGATATCTCTGGGTATTAAAATAGGAATAGAAGTTTGCTTGTTGGATAGACAGGGACAGAGCGTTCTTGACAGAAGGATCAGTATGTGATAAAAGGAGAAACTAAAATGTGACACATTCAGGGGATGATGAGGAGCTTCATATCATTATACCATAGAGTATATTTGATGGAGTGGCAGAAAATGGGGCCATGGAGGCGGATTTTGAAGTGTCAAACTTTGCTAAGTTTGTGTTTGGATGATATCTTTTAAGGTATGGAGAGCTAGCAGATGTTTTTTAGGAAATAATATGATTAGATTAAATAATATGATTAGGTTTTTATGATAATAAGCCTATGTGGATTGTGAACTGCATTTGGGAAATATTGGTGATAGAATGACAAAATAGGAGGCCCAGTTAAGACATAATGAAGAGGGAGACTAAGATGTGACAGAGGATCAGAGAGAAAAGAGACCAGAGCTAAGGAACATGCCCACAGAATAGTAAAATGGGTGCAAGAACATGCAGCCAAGAGTCAAACTGAAGTTATTTCCAATTTGGAAACTAGGTGGGATGATGATACTGTCATGGAAATGGAGACTCCAGAGGCCAAGTTACTTTACGGCATAAGACAATAGAGTCTGATTTGGATGTGTGAAATTTGAGATATCCCTGGGACCTCAGCTTGGGAAGTTCCAAGATGAATCTAGAATATGAGTTTGGACAAGTCATGTGTGGATAGAGATATCTTGAAATAATCAGATTACCAATTGCAGGAAAGGGAAAGAGATCAAGGAGAGAAGAGGAACAAGAATGGGTCTTTAAGGAACTCCAACATTTGATGTGTCGGCCGAAGGCAAGGGGTCAAAGAAAGAGATGGAGAAGACACTGTCAGAGATGTCATTTAGTGCATGATTCTTTGACACTCTGCTAGAGATTATATTTATATTCTCTCTCCTTCTCTCATAGAGAATATTTAAATTATGCATACTGTTCTTTTCATTAATTTTTAATAGAATAAAACTAATCTAGCAGCCAGATTAGATGCTTAATTATGAATTTCTAAGAGAGGGTAATATATCCAGTATTTCTGGAACACATCTGGTTACAGAGCCCATACCATCTGATGTTTCATAGAATATATTCTGGACAATATTACACTACATACTTTCGGTAATCTTGTGTTATGTAGGGAAGTTAAATTGACACATTCATTAGACTAAAGTACTTCTTATCTATTAAAAATGAAACACTGAATTGATCTGCTCTCATAATTCAAATATTCAACCATTCTTTGAAAGAATTGTAACTTTGCAAGGCCCAGCCAACTCTTTACGTAGCTCAGAGTGAGAGTCACAAAGATTTAAACATTTGAACCAAGAGTGTATGTTCATAGACTAACATCAAGTTTTCTTCTACATGCTTGAATTATCATTTCCCGTTTAATTTTTTCCCAAATTTACACTTATTATTAAAAAATATTTCATACATATGAAGGACTAGAGGTGACGTGTTCATAGGTCCATAGAATAATAAGCCACCAAGTTAAAGAAATAGAGCGTTATAAATTCAGACTCTTGTCTTCAATTCCCTGTCTTCCTAGAAGGAGTAATAGTTATTTTAGTTTTTGGATTTATTACTCTATTTTTTCTTCAGTATAGTTTTACCATGCATGTATGTATCCACGAACAAGATATTATTTGGTTTTGTTTTTCAACTTTATATAAATGGCGTCATTTTGTATATATTCTTCTGTGACTCGTCTTTTTCATTTACTATTTTGTTTGTGAGAGTCATCTCTGTTAATGCTTGTGGCTGTAATTCATCTTTTTACTGCCACAGTAAAATCCGTTTATGCATACATAACAATTTATTTATCCATTCTTTTGTCAATGGATATTTGAAATGTTTCCAGTTTTCTTGTTCCTCTTGCAAACATTACCACTATGAACATTTACACTTGTACTAGTGTTTCTCGAGGGAAAAAAATCTAGGAGTAGAATTGTTAGGTAGAACGGTAAGCAAATATTCGACGACAGGATAATTCCACATTGTTTTCCAAGGGGCTGGGACCAATTTACACTCCTATCAATATAAGCACGTAAAAGCTCCTGCTGCTCTTTGTCCCCAGTGATACTATGTGTTTTCAGATCTTAAAATTTTTGCCAATCTGGTGCATGTAAAATGATTTTTAATTTTGGTTTGAATTGGCATTGCTCTGACTACTAATGAGGTTGAGAATATTTTCACATGTTTATCAGCTATTCACTTTTCTTCTTCTGTGAAATGCCTTTTCAGGTTATTGCTTATTTTTTTTCCAATAGGTTGTCTTTTTCTTACTGATTTTTTAGGAATCCTTTATGCTACTTCCATCCATATGTGTTATAATCATCTTCTCCCACTGTGGCCTATCTTTTTACTTCTCTTCTTTGAAAATTTTGACTTAAAATTAATCAGTTAGTTAAACTGACGAAATTTTAAAAAATAAAAATAAATACCTTAATTTATTAATAAAATTAATAAGAGTAATCAAAAGTATCAATCATTTCCTTTACAGTTTGTTCTTTGGGGGCTGTTTTTAAGATATCTATCCCTAGTGGGATATAAAATTTAAGATTCTTTAAAGAGCACATTTCTTTTGCTTGCCTTACAAATTAAAATCACAAATCTATTGTTATATTAACTTAACATTATTATACCAGCAACTTACAAGCAAAATGATTTAGGACGTCTCAGGTATACTTTTGTGCCTTTCCTCCTGCCATCTCCTTCTTGCTGCCCACTCACACATAACCTCCTCCTACGTGAGCGCATTCTCATACACACATGCACACACACACACACACACAAATGCGTACATCTGCATATCCCTCTTTTTCTCTCCCCATACTCATCTCCAGTTCTGCCTCCCCACTGAAGGGGGTGAACTGGCAACATCAGATTTTCACTTCAACTTGTTCCTATGTGCTTGCAAGATGCAATCCTTAACCAAGCTGTCTGTAGTTAGGGCTCTCTTTCATTCTTCTCCAATCCTTTCTCTTTTTTTCTTTCCTTTTTTAATCAGAAGACATTGACTTTTATTTATTTATGTTAAGTCTGTCTGTTGCATTTAATGTTCATTAATGAAAATGGCTGAATAGATCCATCCCAATGGATACTCCCTATCTCATACAGCTCAATCACTTCAGCCCAGCCTCACCACAACTCCCACACCGAAATGGTGCTTTATTTTGTAAATTTTGACCCATTATTACTCCCATGTTATGGTTTCTTCAGCACTCAAGAGAACATTTGATAGCTTTTTTTCTCTTTCTAGAAGCTCTGTGAACATCCTCCCTCTCTCATATGATGGCCTCACCTCTTACTTTGCAAAGCAGTTAGAGACTATTTAAAAGTCTCTGGAATTTCTTCCTCACTGTCTTCCCACCTCCTCTGAACTTTTCTGCATTTGTTATCTGTTTTCATCCATTTGGGTAGACAACACATGTCTCTCACCCCATCCAGGACTCAGTGTTTGGGTCTTGCCCCTGCCAACTTCTAGACTTTTCTCTTACTGCTTCAAAATCGGTCCTTTCCTGACGTTTTCTCCTCGGTATGTGATAGTCCTCTACCTCTCTCTCAACTAGTCGCTTTCAGCACTGCCTGTATTAATTGCTTTATTTCCACTCCATTTCTTCCCCATTCAAGGGCAAATTGGCTTCTCTTGTTCAGTCTCTAGGTCATGGACTCCAAACAGTTTTTCTTAGGAGATCTAGGTTTGAATCCTGGCTTGGCCACTGACTGATTGCTCCAGGCTTGGGAAGAAAGACAAAGAATCTCTCCCAGCCACAGCATCCTTGTACATGGGAATAATTATCCCTACCTTGTTAGGTTGTTGTGAGGATTAAATAAAACACAGCATTTAAAATTGAGCTTCATGCCAGCACGTGATAGGGGAGCTCTATGTGTAAATTCTCTCTTTTTTTTTTTATTATCTTTTAAGTTAATTGCTTCTTCTTTAATCTCCTCTTTCAACTTTAAAGAATAAATTCTTATTGCTTCTTGAGCTAATGATTGAAATATTTTTATCCCATAATTATCTCTTTTAACCAAGACCCAATGTCCTAATTCCCTTATTTATTAAAAATAACTATATATTTCCCTCAAATTACCTTACTCGGTTCATTTTATTCTTGTTACCTATCTAGTGAACACTAAAAAATAAGAAGCAAAAAGAACTGAAATTAGTGAACTTTAATGTGCTGTTTTCCTGAAAGAGAAGACTCTCTAGGTGACATCTTGGACTCAATACATTTCATTCATTTTGAAGATGACTAGTTCTAGGAAATTTTTCAGTGAAATGGGATTTGGAAAAATACATTAGATAAATGGCTTCTTAAGTTGTATTCTAATCTAATTATTAAAGCCAATCCACATTCATAAGTTGAAAGTTGGCAACAAAAATGTTGCTTTGATGCATTTATTATATGACAACCTTGACAAGTTTTAAAACGTCCCAGATGGATATCTTCAAGACTCATCACAGTGCAGTCTCAGCACCGTGAAATAGCCACAGAGGTGGAACAGATTTGCATACTAGAGGAGCCAGAGACTGGACTGCACTCAGATCCAGGACATTTTTGGAGGGGAAGCGGGCACAGAAAAATGAGTAGGGACCTTTTCTTATTTATTCTTGTACCTCTAACTCCCAGCAAAATGTATGTACTCAGAGTGGGTACCCAGAGAAGGTTGGACTCAATAAGGTGGGTAGGGTTGAAATATGACTCTTCATTCAAGACAAGTGAAGGTGATCTTATTTCTAGATTACTGTACCTTAAAAAATAACCTTTGCTCTCAAATAGATTTTCAATTCCTACCTATTTCTCTCTTCCCGCTAGATCAGTTGCAAAGAATAAACACATCACATAGGATATCAAACTTTATTTTTTGAAAATTATGTATTAATGATTATAACCTCATTGATACGCATCACTCATAATAAAACATGATCGAGAATGGAAGTATTTTTCCATATTTTCTAAGCAACATGCTTCCCATTTCTCACATACACACATATACACACCATGGGCTAAAAAATGGAGGGGGTAATGAAGCAACCAAGATCCGTTCCATCATAATTTCTTGGGTATTTCAGGTAATCTGTGCTTCTGGATTGAATTATACTTGGCTTTTCTTGTGTAGACATAGCACTAAGCTCATTTTCACCATGAAATGTTTACAATAGTTCCTTTACAATAAGTTCCTACTCTAAAACTCATCTTACCTAAACATTTCCGTTCTTCTATACATATGAGAATGATAAAAGATGATTTATTTTAATATGAACAGCTGATGAAAAATCAATGAGAAGTATTAATGGTATTTTTTCTATAACTCGTGGAAATCAACAAACCTAAAAATACCTGTAAGAAAAAAAGTAATGCAATGAAGCTACAACCATGAATAAAACAGAAGCAAATAATACTAACAAAGGTAGGTTAATTTTGAAAAATAAGTATTTCAATACTTATAAGTTTCATCAAGTATTTTTACTTTCCATGAAAAACACAGAAATACAGTGAGAATTAGTTAGATTTCACATAGGCAATGATTTATTTTTTATGGACGTAAAGTAAGAAAGATACGGTAGACGTCCTAATTATTGAAGAAACGTCCTAATCAGTGCTCACTTAAGCATTTAGTAAAAAGAATCCTTCCAGTTTGGTCTAAAAGAGGCTTCCCATTTATTTTTAATTTTGTGAAGTGTTTCTGGCAGGAACGAGCACTGAGCTTCCGTGCTTGTCTAGAAGGCACACCTGAATCATGAGTATAGAAGAGATCAGTAGATGGATTAGTGGAGGTTTGAAAAGGCATTTTACTTTTTCCCATCATTGAATACAGTAGAGTAGATACAAAAAGTTTTTTGATCCAGAAAGACTGAAATAGGATTAGAATTCATATTTGTTCCCCAAGGCCTCACCATCAGTTTAAATTCTGAATCTGTAAGCAACATTTTGCAAAACATTTCTACTCGTCAGCTCGACTCCAGTCATTCCTTTGGTACCCTGGGGAAGCTCATCCTTCTGAAAGCCCTGGATGCTGTGGGGTGGGCAGAAGCGCATGAATGCATGTGATCCCTGCCCTCCTGGAGTCTGATTGGCACCCTGCTCATGAAGAATCTGCCATCTTGGTTGAGAAGGCATCTGTTACGTGCAGTTAAACTGAGCCTATATAACTGAAATCAGGGCCCAGGGGAGAGGAGGTTGCCAGAGAGTGAAGAGCATGAGTGAAGGCATTATTTTAGGAATGCCTCAGCAGAAAGAGCACAGACCCCAGGGCTCCAATCCCAGCTCTGATACTTATTAACAGTGTGAAATTTGAGCCCATCACTCAATCTCTTTGAGTCTCAGTTCCCTCATTAGCAAAGTGACAGTACAAAGACAGAAACCCTCTACTCACGAATAGTTTAGGTTTTCAACAGCTGTTCAGAAGTGCATTCAGTTGTTAAGTCCAAAGTAACCAATTTTTGAATTTCTTTCAAAATGACAGTCTAAGCTGGTCTTTCAAAGTCTAAAATCAGGAATATTTTATCTCCTTCTTATTGGTACATATTATTATGGGGGTGCCTTTCTTCAAAATAGAGTCCCTTTGCTCTTTGAAAATCTGAAGAGAAAGGTAAACAATCTCCCGCACAGCCTCCCACCACACATGGTGCCCACAGAGGTCAGGGGGAGCACTGGCAGCTCCAGTATCTGCACGCAGCCCCTGGCCCCCTTCTTCACCCGGTGCAGAGCCAAACAGTCTGTGAACCTATGGAACTATCCTCTGCACAGGGGAGCAGTTTTATGAGCAGCTATTTCCCCATGCTTCTCAAACCACGCTGGCCCACTCCTGAGTTAATGTAGGGTGGGTCTGAATCTCAGGTCACAAAATCAGATGTATAAAACATGTAACTTTCTTAATTTGTATTTTGAGCTTCCATTCGGCTTGATAGGGCAAAAGTGAAGTCCAGTGGTGTGTGTGTATGTGTGCCTGGTCTGTATGAGGGAGAACCTTCTGTTACTAGGTGGCTATAGCTTCCCACTAGAAAGTGACAGACGCTCACCACCGTCATCACCAGGACCCGGCACACAGTAAGAAAGCAACTTATAGTTATTGAATAAACAAACAGAAAATGACTTGAAATTAACGATTGCTCAAATTCGAATACCTAGGCTCTCTGCTGCTTTGTTAGAATTTCTCCCCACTCCCCAAAAGCTCTGAGCAGTAGGAGTGCCTTCGGCAGGCCTCCTATACTATCAAATGGGAAAACCAATGAGTAGAAAACTATCCTGCGTCTCTTTGCTTTATGCTTTCAGACTCAGACTAAACTATAGATTTTGTTTCCTTTGGTTAATTTCCTCAGAATTCTTTTAGGCTGGTAAATCTCTTTGAAAACACAGCAGTAGTTAGCAAGAAAGAAAAAAAAAAACTTTAAAACCATCTCTTAAAATGAACTCAAGGATAATTATAAGCTCACAAGTATAAACATGTTCAGTCAAAATTGAATTCAGGTCTAAAGAGACTGACAAGAGCATCCCATGTATCTGTGTGTGCAGCCCCAGATTGCGACCAGCCAGGTGAACAATCCATTGATAGCAACAGTCATAACAAACGCTCTGGCATGTGAAATATGAGGAGGAGTCCTGGGCTGATGTTATTTCGTTTCGTTGTGACTTTAATGGAACTAATGATTCACTTCTTAGCAATCCCTATTTTACTACATGTTGCTTTATTTTCCAAAATGAGGTGCTAGGCTAAATTATTTAAATAAAAATTGGTGGCTGCCATATATGAGAAGCTTCGATAACAATACAAGTCAGATTTGTCTATATTGAATTTCTTGGAATCTGAAGTCAGAGTTTGCCCAAAAAGAAGTTTTTCACTTAATACGAAACAATACTTTATGTCTTTTTTCCCAGAGTTGTGACCACCCTCCCTTCCTAGGACACTTATTGAACAACTATTGTGCGCCAGGAATTGTGTTAAAAGCTGAGGCCAGCTCCCATAAGCAGGGTGTATGATCTCTATCTCAGAGACTAATTGTCTAACTGCAGAGACAGGCATTGAACAAATAACTATAAGTTCATGTGATAAGTAAAATAAAAGAGGCATGCATAAGTTATTAAGGAGGTAGTAATTAATTCTGTTTGAGTGGCAAAGAAGAAACAAAAGCTAAAGCAGGGGGTCCTTGAAGAGTTTTCCAGGAGTCCTCTAGATCTCATGTTAACAAACAAGGCCCGCATTTCACGTATCTATGTGAATTAAAAAGATAAACTCTGAAGTTTCCAATGCAGGGGTTCTCAGCCTTTGTTGTGCAAGAGTCGCCTCGAGAGTTGTAAAAAATGGGGATGGGGAGAATACACAGATCGATTAATTCAGAATCCTTGGAGTGAGCCTCAGTCATTGGTACCTTAAAAAAATTTCCCCAGGTGATTCGAACTCTGTCAGCAGGCCTGAGAACAACTTTTCCATAGTCATCAACTACAGGACACCCTCTTTGACCAAAGCCAAGGGCACCATTATTTTGGGAAGAGGGTCAGAGATGGAGCAGAACTATATATATATAGATATTATATATATATATATCTATATATATCCTTGAAGAGAAAATACAAGGAAAACATAAAGGTTTAAAATCCAGAACTTTGCTTTTGTAAGCCTAACTGCAGTCAATGTAAAAATCAAATCCAAAGTGGCCTGGTATATATAAATGGCATTTATTGATAGTTACTGGGCGCTGAGAACTACAAATCATATGTGACCTGAAGACTCATATGCTAAACACTTTGGGGTTACAAGTATTTGAAATGACTCCTGTCTCAGTGAAACTATCCTGAGTGGTTTCTGAAAATTTTAAGTATGAAATGGATTAAGTATAATATATATCACCCATTAAAAGTCTCCCCCTTTTTGAAAAATGGAAATAATGTGAATAAAATCTGCATCTTAGTTAATAATAATGTTATGCATAGATTTGGTCCATTAATCATGACAAATTAAAAATATTAATGCAAGCTGCTAATAATAGGGAAAACTGGGTGTGGGGTACGTGGAAACTCCCTCTGTGTTACAATCTTGGTAATATATTCCAAATCTAAAACTGTTCATAATTTTAATCTTCTTTTTCAAAAGTCCCTCCTTGTTTTTCAAAGTGATATACATCATTGAATGCCAACTTTCTCCTTCTGCATGAGGATTTGTTCTTCAGTTAAATTTCTATCTCTCTTCCCCTATAACCTAGTAAAATAGAATATCAACTCTGTTACTAAGCCAACCTTGTTTATGATAAAAATGACACCTGGTTGATAAATTGCATCCAAGCTGAGACAATTATAAACAACTGAAAGGAAGCCATAGCTAAAGCTAAAGGCTTACTCAAGTGGGGACTCCTAATGCATGGCCCTGTGAGGTCTTGGAAGCTATGCCTGTGAAGTTGTTATAGGAGATATCGGCTCCTGTGAGACATGAAGCTTCTCACCCAAGGTAGCTCTCACATCTGCCTGGCATGAGGCTCATCTCCTTACACTTGAGCTGTCACCTGGATGCCAAGAGAATAGCTTCTGGACAGCTATATGGATTCTGCAAAGTGTTCCTCAGTGAGGAAAGTCTGATGCTGCCTTGCTGGCAGGCTGTGATTCCTGTTCTAGAGTTTTCTGAGTAACCAAACTGCCAAGTGTGGCCTATGGGAGACCTGTGAGTCTGTTAGAGGAACACCACCTGACAGATATTGACTACCTGTGTCACGACCTCCTCAGAGAAGCTGTAGACAGATGAGAAATGGCATATTATACTTTCTTTCATACATCCAGACATATTTTCACACATCTATTAGAACGGTCACATAAATCAATTTAAGGATCAGTGGTAGTGCAGGTACTTGTTCAGGCTAATGATGTGGAAGTAGAGTGAATTCAAAGATGATCAAAGAAAAGAGATAAAGAGCCCAAAGGATCACCTTTATCTACGTATCATTATCTATCTATCTATCTATCTATCTATCTATCTATCCATCCATCCTTCTACCCATTTATCTATTTATCTATCATTATTCAGGTTTTCCTTTACGATAGGACAATATCAGGATACAGTTAAGAATAATTTAGTATGGAGTATAATTTGGTAAGACAGGTCCTCTGAAAAGCTACAAGTAACAAGAGGGCATTAGAGATCTTTTGTATCTTTGAAGGTCCTAAAAGTCAAGAAAGCTATTGAGGTAAGGGACAAACATGTTTATTTCTAAGAGGAGGGAATAACCTTAAAAAAATTAAGAAAATGTGGTTTTTCCCTCTTATTTTCTGTTTATCCATGAATAATAATTGCAAGTGGAAATCGTGGGGTATCATATTTATAATACTGACTGATGAGACTGCTAGCTCTCTAATTAAAAACAAAATTAGTTCTGGATGTGTAGAAATAGCTCCATTTTTTAATAGCTTCAATTTTATGTTAGTATTTTTTTCATTCTCTACATCTGACTGAAAAAATATATATATTTCCAAGAGCCACAACTAAAATCACATGGCCATATAGCTGGATTTCAGCAGCCACTGAAAGTTATCCCCCACCCCCTGTTCGGAGGCGTATCCAAAGCCAATCCAGGAGCTCCTTGAGGACGAACTGCAGAAGGGGCTGCATGAGGGGCCCCTCCACTCTGGGCTCTTTCTCATGCTAATCATGATGGGCTCTGTGTGAATCTGGGCAATTCTCAGATATTTCCACAGGTGAATGGGTGGCTTATTCTAAATTAGTAAATCTACTGCCATTGCCATCGCTGCACCTATGACCTACCACATCAGCATGCTTATTACTTATTATGCTTATTACGCTGTACTGAAACCATTTGTCTACAGGACTGTGTTTCCCACGAGACTCCAGGGTGAGTGCCTTGAGAGCAGACTGGGTCCCATTTATCTTTGATTCCCCAAGAAGCATCACAACTAGTAGGCGTTCGATGATTAATTGTTGGAATGAAAATAAACTTCTGGGGAAGTAGAGCAAACAGTCTTAGAGCAAGAGTCCTGGGAGGTGATTCTAAAACTCTGGACAGGATTTGGAACATTCTTTACCAAAGAAAGAAAACATGAAAGCAGTTTAGAAAGATGGTTGATAAAATATCTTTTTATTCTGCCAAATTCAGTTTCTTCGAAGTGTGCCCTGTTCAAGGCCATCAGAGCCTTCTGGGTCTCTTTGCTATCTTAGATGGATGTTTATTTCCAAATGTTCACCAGGCCAAGATTTTGCTATCTAATGTGGGCACTCAGAACTCTAGGTGGGTGCTAATAACCTTGTTGCTAATAACGATACCAAATTAAAAATTAACAATGCAATCACATAAAATTCCAGCGATAGCATCACACTTAGCTCTGCAAAACAACACAGTTCTTTACAGAATCTTCTTTTGCTTTTATACTGCACTTTGTCTGATAAGAACTTACCAACAAAGACATCATACCAATTACAATTTGTTATACAAAGGGCAGGAAAACTGATAAATGATTCATTGATTATTTTCTTTCAGAAATAATTCTTCCATTCTTGTCCTTAAGTTACATTTGGATAATAAATGGAGGCTTTAAGTGCTTTCCCAAGGAGGTATTTAGAAGAAATCATGTTGACAGTTTTAATTCTTAGTAACTTAGCAACTGTGAGTGAATAACCATTAAAAAAAAGGAGGACAAAACACAAAAAATATTTTGTATTCTTGGTGTGTGGAAATGAATGGTTCTTTTAAAAGTAGATCTGTTCTATCAAATGTTCTTTTGCTTCTCTGTAAAATTCTTCAATCCCCACCATTCTAGATTACGTAAGGTGCAACTTCCTCTCCTCTGTATCCCCAGATGGGTGTGCTAGTGGGTAAGATGTCACTTCCTTGAAAAGGTCAACACATGATAACTAATTTGCCCAAAGACAATGGCTGGGCAATAACAGAAATTTGGGTAGGGGGGATGTGAGCCAGTTCATGAGACCTTCAGTGAGTAGGAAGGAGTCACAAGAGGTCTGAGATGAGGAAGAGTGGAGGGTGATAGGGCAAGAGTCTCAGGGGGCCCCAAGGTTCTCTTTGATGCCTTCTCTTCCTTAAGGGAGTGAATGAGTGAGGAAGTTTTTGATCTTCGAATATGTACAAGAGACCCAGAGCTCTCTCCCTGTGTGTATACTGTGCTCCTCATCCATAACATGTGCCAAACTGATCTTTGTATGTTTTCTCAACCCTTTTCCCATTTGTGTATCCCCATCTCAATTAGCAGTGTCAGCAGTTACATAAGCCAGAAACATTTCTTCATCATCCCCGTCTCTTTGTTCTTCTTTAACTCTACATGTTATTGCTGGATTTTACTCCATAATGTTTCTCAAATTCATTCCCTCCATCTTCCTTCAGTTAGCACCTCCTCATCTTTGTTCTGGACAACTATAATCCCATCTTGACTGGTTTCTCTGCCTTCTGTCTTTTCTCCACTTACCTATCTCCTAATCTGCTGCCATAATGATTTTTCTGTCATGCACATCTGATTATATCATTCCCCTTGTTTAAAATACTTCAAGTGCTTGTCATCATCTAAACCAGAGAATAAAATCTAGTGTTTTTCACCTCACATTAAAAAACAAAAATGTTTACATTTTTGGCCTCATATCTGTAAGTTGACTCTCTAGTTGCATGGTATATTTGAGCCTGTTAGAATAACTTGCAGAACTCCTTACTGCACCATTTGTAAATTAAACAGAAATTTATCTTTTGGATAATAGATGCCAGGCACCTTTCTAGGTCCTGGGGATATAGATGTAGCATCTTTGCACATGCTCTTTTGGAACACTCAGCCGAGGTTTCCTTTAAAATTCTGCTCACATATCCCCTCCTCCGTGGCTCTTCAGTGACTCTCCTAGGCAGAGGCAGCCAGGCCATTTTCTGTGCCAGCAGAATTCACTGACCACACACAGAGCTCTGCTATGGCATGTCACAAATACATGCTTTGGTGTCTCTTGTCCTCCCTAAACTCTAGGATTGAAGTCCTTGAAGACAGAGGCTGTGTCTCAGTCATCTTTGTATCCAGTGGTGAGGGTAGAGCCTGGCATGGAGTAGATGCCTGGCCAATGGATGAGTGACAATATGTGCCCATCATGTCTGTCCAGGAGAAATTTATTTCATGCACATTGGCCCTGTAATCTACAGAATATAGGCACATCACCAGAGGACCCTATATACACCTACTATCAAAGTAGTTCCCCAAATTTCTGGATCAAAATAAAACTCGTTTTGCTAAAAAATATAAACAAACGTAACTGGAAGGAAGGTTAACATGCTTATCTCAGGGTGGTGGGCTTCCAGAGGGAACCTGGGCACATGTCCTTCTCACTGCCTGAAATGTCCACCCCACCCCTTACTCACACACACACTCCCCGCCTAGTTAACGCTTACCAGTCCTTCATGTCTCAATTCATTTGTGTTTCTCCAGAAAACCTTCCCTGACCCTCCCTTTTCCTTAGATTAAGTGAAGTCCCCCTGTCATGTATTCTTTTAGCATCAAATATCTATGTTTTGTGAAGCCTTTAACCACCTTTACTTATATTTATTTGTATAATTATTTGATTCATTTCTATTTCCCCTTCCAAACCATAAGTTCAACAAGGACAGGCTCCATGTCTGTTATATAGATGATGCTCAAAACATATTTGTTGAATAATAAACAAATTAATGATCTAATTTAATCCTCACAATAATTATCCAAGGTAAACACTGTTATTATCTGCATCCTCCAGAGAAGATGGACACTAAATACAACTAAATAACCTGCCCAAGGTCCCACAGTCAAGGAGGAAACCCTGGGACAGTTACTGGATTTCTGCATCTGGCTTCCTGTATCACAGAGAACTAATCTAAATCTCTTTCATAACTTTAAATAAATGAGCTCAGCTTTATTATTCACTGTTGAATGCCTAAGAAAATTATTAATTTTAAACATGACTTTAAAAAAATATGAGTGGATCCATAGAGGGTTTGTCTTTTTTGATCTCGTAGCTCTGATTGGAAATAAATCAGTATTAAGAGCGTTGCTGAAATCTCCACCGTGAAGATCCGTGTGGGTGCCTGGAGTCTGACAATAGAAAAGGTAAGCTTATTTTCTCCTCTAATACACGGTTCTTGAATAATTCCCATTGTGAGTTTGAAATAATTAAAAAAGTAATCTTATCTTTGCAATTTAGTGAAACATACCTGACAGCTGGGTATTGAAGAATTTATTGTTGCATTATTTCATAGCCTTCCTAAAATCCTAATCCTATTTCTCTTACAGAATGGGTATCGTCTTTCCTATTAAAAGGCACTGAGAAGTAATGGCAGATGAAATGTGGTCACACAGAGCAGTTGCTCAGAACCTCAGTAAAGCGTGGGTCTTGATCACACAGAGTTCTGCAGATCCCAGTAAATGGGGAGTAGAAACAGGCACATCTTCAATACAGATGTATCACATGGGTACAACTCAGCCACACTGAACACAGTGTCCAAGGCCACTTGCTGATCCTGCTTTTAGTTGCTATTGGATTCAGCCGGAGATGACTAAGGTGCATTCCCAGTGTGCGGGGTATTTAACGGAATACAAAATGGATTACAAGAATAGAACTGGAAGCCACTTTCTACTCCTCAGGGAGAAAGTAAGGACCTTCACCACCCCCACCTTTCCAAGTCTGATGTGAACACAAAGCTATATGCATGAAAGGATGTTGTTAATCAAGGAAGAACTGGTTCTAACTCATTAAGTATCTGAATGCCCAGTTTATCTGATGTTAGTGGGATCTTGCTAGTTTTCAAAGCTAATTTAAGCTGGCCTTAAAAACTAGCCAGTTTTTCTATTCCCCTTGTTCTAGATGGGTTTGCTGTACATTACTCAAGCAGTCACACAGTTAGTACTAGACTCTGAGTCGTCAGCTCCCCCACCTGACATGTTGCATCATATTAATGCTGGATGTCAGACGTGAATTATTTTAATGGCCCGTTTTATAAACTCCTGTCTGAATTCCTCCAAGAATTAACAGTTTTATTCTCTAACCACTTAATAAAATCTCTTTCCAGGTTGTCTCATTCAGAAGGTAACAGCGGAAAGCAGGGCAAGGCACATTTGTCCTGTGGACCAGGCAAATTCCTTTACACCAGGGCAATGGGCAGGGCTTCTGGTGGGCAGAGATGACTACATGTCAGGAAGCACGGGGTGAAGGGAAGATTCAGTTCAGAGTTATTTTTCTCACCCGGAAAAGCGCAAAATTATTGCAAACTACTTTAAAAGTGTTTGATTGTCATGTGAAATAGTTTAGCCATAATGAAAAATGCCAGAATAACAGAGAGATATTTGCAAATGGCATGAAATATTAGCCATATTACAGAGCAAAGTAGTGCTTTGCTGTGATGGAATGTGTTGGTACATTATTCATGCATTTTTGTTTTTATTCAGAGCTGTGTAGACACACATCTGCTTAAAGACATTAACTTTCCCATTCTGATTGAGTCATTGGGCAGAAGTAGGTTCATGTCATCATGGGTAGTGTATCAGTCAGAGTCTAGAAAAGAAACTGAAACCACACTAAATATTTCAAAGAAAGAAAATTTAACACTGGAACTGGTTACACTGATGATGGAAGATCTGAAAAGCCAATCAGGGGAAGATGAGGCATCCTGAAGATGGGCAACAGCAGGGAGCCACCAGTCCTAGGAAGTGGTATTTCCAGAAACCAGTACACTCAGGCTGGAACAAGTACCACTGTGAGTCTGCCTAGTAGAAGCTGGGGCCATGGAAGGAAGGGATGTCCAGTGGGAGTGGAGCCAGAGGAGACACAGCTTCTGCTGGAAACACCCCCTAAGGGCAGTGGGAGAAACGCCTTGACTTATCCCTCCTCCCTTCCTCCAGTCTTCTGCCAGTACCCTCTGAGGCCAAAATGACCCCGGAAGCTGCTTGTCAAGGGAACCTGAAAAATGGCATTTCCTTTGATTGACAGTAGAACAGCGGAAGGGAGGGAGATGCACCTAAGGACAAACAGGCAATGGCCAACCAGCACTTGTGTGCTGCCCTCCAGCATGCCATCCATGGCAAATAGCAAGCACCTTCCTTCTCTGCTGTAAGCTTTGCAACTTCATTGCTTCGTTTCCTTATATTTCGCAGTGACTTTTATTGACCTATTCCTTGTGTCCTGTGTTACACACCTATGCTGGAGTTTGCCCTGGTAGAAAAATAGAGATCTGGAGGGGATGTGTAAAGGGAGGGCACCAATGGGGAAGGCGTTGAAAACTTTATTTGGATATGACTTTGTTTAAAAAAAATCTGTGTGCAGTGCTGTATTATTATTTTTTTAAAGTATGTTTCTTTTGACAGACTACTTTTAAAAAAAAGTATTCATGAGTAAGGAGCACTTACTGGGTCCATCATTCATTTTTAGGATAGGTTTAGGGGCACACAGAGTAAGAAGAGAAATGGGCTCTAGGCTGAGATCTGCTTTAGCAAGGAGCAGAGTGGCTATGGGTAACCAAGGGAAAATGGGCAGAGTATGCTCCATCATTGCTGCTTCCTACCTCCATCCCCTTTAGGCTTGCCAGGGGCACCTAGCACCCTCCTCCTGTTCCTCGAGGCCTGAGTAGACCCTCACCTCTTGTGGGCATGCTTGCAGGGAGCTCATGCTATCACGAGCAGCAGTGGGACCTGTCTGTACCTTTTGGTGCCATGAGCCTGCCTCTCACCAATCCCAGGCTCCAGGCTTCGTCATCCACATGCCATCCATTTCTCTTGTCCCATTAGGACTCATTAGACCTGAGTCTCACTGCCTGAGGGCCAGGCTCTCTTTATAACCTCCATTCATCAAGAGCCCGTTATTTGTTCAGAATTGGACAAGACACTTTGCCTGGATTATTTCATTTAATCTTCATGGCAACCCCCAGTTTACAGGTGAAGAGTCAGATTTAGAGACTAATAATTTGCCCATCGTCACCCAACCAGTAAGTCATAGAAGTGAGATTTGAACTGGCTTCTGTGTTCAAGCATATACTCCGTTACAGCCCAGGGCCTATACAGAGCAGCAGGACTGCAGGCTGCTCCTCATGTATACCAGGCTGTCAGCATCTAAAGAACTTTGCCCTTTAACCAGGTATGTCAGAGCCACAGTCACACACTCAGAAGATGAAGAGAGCTGGATGGACAGTAACGCCTTCACGGGGACGCTGTACATGCTCACAGTGTACTGACCAGGACTCAAACAATATACTCTCCCAGCCCCTGGACTCTAGCTAGCCTTCCATCTCACAGAGAGGATCGGTGTCAGGTAATCAAACCCATTTCTTTCCTTGTCTCTTCTCATTTAGGGGGCTGTATCTACTTCCTACAACTTATTTTGTACCATTTATCAAGACTAATATAAAATCATTCTAATAATAATCTGCCTGAACTGGCCTTCCTATCTGGTGCCTGCTGGAGCATAACAGAAATCTTTTCATTTCAGTTTTAAAGGATTGCTTCATCCAACCAACTGACTGCAAACTGACACACAGTCTAACCTAAAGGTTATGGATCAGCAGGTAAAAGCAGAAATTCTATTAGCTTTCAGACCTGGGGTTTATGCCATTCATTTTAAATGAAACCAAAAATACAGAAATGGGAAAAGTACCATGGGTAGATCCGTTTTTAAAAGCATCCACTTACCTATAACATAAGTGCCAAGAAGGCAGTAGTTTCTGTATTATTATATAGATACTTTTTATTCCTGTTCATTGACTTTGACAAAAACAGTAAATAGTATACAGGGAACAGACACATTTTGAAGAAATGTTAAAATGTTGATTAATGTAACATTAAGAAATGTAAAGTTGGATGGGTAAAGAAAGAGAAAAATTAAAATACCTTTGGTTCTTAATGAAACTGCACCAGGCTTATATAAATCTAAATTCCTTACCTTCACCTAGGCCTAAAATAATGGGCTAACTTGACAGAGCTTTGCAAATCCTAGCAATGAACATTATCATTTATTACCAGAATGAGTGATAATATGAGTAGCAGGGAGATATCGCATATTGGGAAGTGTCCAGAGAGTTTAGCAAGACAATATTTCTTTTTCACAATACAAAGATAAAACAGTCGTAAAACTGAGAGTTCATTTCATTCACTTGGAAGAGAAGGGCAGGCGGCTGTTCTGGTTCAACAGATTGCAACCCTCTCCTAGAGGAGCATAAGGGAGAAAGAACAAACACAAGAGGTAATATTCACTCCACAGTGCAAGAAGGTACATGGATTTAAAGTCCATCACAGTAATTAAATTTCAGTGTTGACATAGTGCATTTCAACATTCAGAGTTCTAAATATAGCTTATACAGAGCCTGCGGGCAAAATGCAATGCGCATGAATATTTATCTGTGTAGCGAAGATTCTTCCGCCACATTCTCAGAAGGGTTGAGATTAGGACAGAGCAGGACAGAGTCCACAGAATGTGAGGATAATCATTTCAAATAGTTGAAACGATCTCGTGGCCTTATCCGAGGCAGCGTTTTGCTAAACATTTTTGATTGCAGGATTGCAGAACCCCTTATACAAATGAAATCTAACTAGAAGCCAAATATTTGAAATAGATTGAAGTGGAGTAGATCGTTGATCTGTGAGGGGGCAGGGTGTTCCAGACCCTTGACTGCTCAATGCCACAGTAGGCTCTAAGACGCACAACCTAAAGCTACTATTTAAACCCATATATAAATAAAATTAGAATTCATTTGGTATTTGATTGATTTTAAGGTACTGACAGATGGTAGAAAACTGTGTATTTCAAAGGAAGTTCTTATGGAATTGGTTGATTATGATAGGGAAGAAGCAATAAGATTAGAAGAAGTATATGTCATTCACCTTCTGCCACTCTTCAGTAAGATATCATCTTTTTTCACATTATTCCCTTCAACATGGGGCTGGTCCTGGCGTGAGCTGTGCATCCACTCTATGTATGCCTCTATTGCCAGTCTGTCTAGCTCTGCCCTCAGAGATGGTGTCTGCATTTGGACTCTCCCTTTGCTGGAAGTGGCTGGGACTACAAGGTGCTGTTCTTCCTGTTATGCCTACCATGTTTCTCCAGCATGAGCTCAGATTTCCTCAAGCATAGTCATTGGTTTATCAGACAGGTTAGGTTAAGCATGCTGTGGTAACAAATAATCCCAAGTCCTCAGTGACTTATAATAACCTATTTCTGGCTAGTATTATGTGACCACAATGGGTTGGCTAGATGTCTTCTTCACTCTGGGACCCAGGCTAATGGATCCCTCATATTTGGGACATTGCTGGCCCTAAGACAGAGAAAGGCCATGTGGCAGTATATTCCATAAGGATTCTGAAAACTTTCCGTTGGAAGTGGAGCACATCACTTCTTCTCGCATGCCATTGGCCAGAAGAAGTCAACTGGCCAAGTTTGATATCAAAGAAGGGAGGATGTATCACCTTTCCATAAGGAAGAGCCCACAGAGAGGAGTGGCAATATTTTAAACAACCTACTACAACTAACTAATTGTTAAGGCTCTCCTCTTTCTTTGCCATTGAGAAAACTCAACAATCTCAGCTTTTTTCTTTTGTCACATAGTTTCAATGGAGGATACTATTGTTTCTCTAGAATTGCCATGACCCATGCCAATTTCCATTGAGAACCACAAGTAGGGTTTCCTACTTTCGTATGGTCCTCTTTTAGAGCTTGTTTTTCCTTTTAGGATTGCCCACTAAATAATTTCATGCTTCAGGCTGCTGCTGGCTTTTAACATACTTGGAAAGCAGAGATACCTAACAAGTCCTGAACAAAATGATTTCTCTGCCTCAGTGCTGCTGACTCTCCCAGGAAGACGTTTCTATGGGATCCTATAATTATCAAATCATAGCTTTAAAAGCATACTTTCAGTACACATTAAGAGTGGCAGACATGATTTGCATCAAGACGAATGGCTTTGCATCACAGATGCTTATTAGTTGGTTCATGGATTGACTGACCCATAACATATTAATTCATTCATTTGTTCAGCATATACTGTGCACAAAGAAAGCACTGTGCCAAATTAAGTCCTATTCTCATGGAGTTTACAAATACAACCTAACCTGGGAGGGATAGCTGACATCACAAATGACATATTCAATATCTGATATCATCCCAACTGCTACATGATCCCAGCTCTACCATTTACTGACTAGACGACCTCCCTAGCTTCCATAATCCTCTTCATACTAAGATGGGGAGATTATAAGTATCTGCCTCATAAGTTTGTTGTAAATATTTCCTGAGATAATGAAAAGCACTAATTGTGCCTGGAGCAGAGCAAGTGCCCAATAAACATCAGTGCTGGGCCTCATCACAACGATGACCAGATTAAGTGTAAAAGGGGTAAGGAAGAGAATGTGGCTTTGCAGAATTTCATCTGAAAAAGATTTGGAGGTCTTCATTGAAGATGCTTACTACTGGTCAACAGTGTAATGTAGCTGTTTAAAAAGCTAAATCCAATTCAAGTAGTAGATGAAAAATGTCATATTGTAGCAAAATTAATTATACTTCAGTCTTTCCTGATCAAAACTCACCTAGAATATAGAAACGTGCTTTCTGATGTGAGGCACGTATTTCTGAAAATGGAGTACCAACTGTATGTGCACCACACAGGGTTCTGAGAACACAGTCCCTGTAAAGATGAGTTCCTGGCATTATACGCCGTCAGGCACTCTTCCATTTTTGTTAAATCACTAGAAGTCACAATGTGCTGTAGCTTTCGTTTCTTCTAGGAATTTTCAGACAACTGTTAGTCAATCCTACAGGGATGTTTTGCAACGTCCTTCCGAATGTCAAAAGGACTTACACCAATCCCTAATTTCCTGCTGATCTTTACCGTCTGTTACTTTGACCTTTTCATCAAAGGTTCCTCAAGCTGCTGGAAATCCTGCGTGTTAACACCCAGTGTGATACGCGTCCTGTGTTTCTTTGCCTCAGTCTCAGCACTACCACTTGCATACATCTTATCTGCCATTATGGTTTAAAGCAGTTCACCAGAACTCAAAAATCCATGGCAAAAAGAGAGGCCCCTGAGGGGTGTACAACACATATTGCTGAGCGCTTTCAACTCAGTATGGTGCAGTGGAGTATTCACTGGCTGAAAATATTTGCCATATGGGGCACTAATGTTCCCTGCCTGAAAGCATATAGAGCAGTCTACCACACCAGATCGCACTGGTTGGAGGATGCTGGCCATTCTGAGAAGCTGAAAAATTAGCTGTTAATGGTATATTCTGATGAGTTGTTCTACAAATGCAGATATTTTCCTTTGGGGAAATGATTTCATATAAAAATAGTATTGTAAGGACCCAGCCAGCAAGGGGCAGTAAATGGAATGTGTTCCAATTTAGCAGGACTGTAAGAGCGACAAGGATAAGCTATTGTTTGCTTAGAGGATAACCAGGTGATGAGGTATATAGGAAGCTTGGTTAGAGCAACCAGGAGCGTGAGCCTCCAAAAGAAAGCACAGTTCCCTTGGACGTGGCTTTCAAGCAAAATGGGAAGCCGCTTGCTCTGTCCTGTTCCAGAGGGCACAATGAGGATCAAAAACTGGAAATTATAAGAAAGCACATTTTTGTCCAGCTTGAGAAAAGAGTTCCTAATATTTAATACTGTCCCCAAAAGGAATAGTTTGTATTCTGTGATAATGAGCTCCATGTCACTAGAGGTAGTAAACTTGGATGACCGTTTGTTAGAGACACTGTATATGGGACTCATTAACTGGGTAGTGTGGTGGTTTATAAACTATGGCCACAAATTGACAAGCTGACATTCCTTCCATAGAGAGGTTGGGTCTATGTCCCCTCTCCTTGAATCTGAGTGGGCTTGTCATCGCTTTAACTAACTAACGATGGTACAAGTGACATCATGTGACTTCCAAAGCTATGACCAGACAATGTCTGCCTTGTTTTCTTAGAAAGCTCACTTTTGAGAGGCTCTCTCTCAGAACCCAGCTGCTATGCTGTGAGAAGTCCACATCACGTGGAAAGACCACAAGTGGCAAGAAAAAATCCAATTAAATTTAAATTTCCATTATTATCTATTTTGTCAATTGAAAAATCAGAAATAAATTAAGTTCTACCAAAATTTAATATTCTGCTTGACAATGGCATCATCATTCATCCATGTGTCAGAGAGTCAACATATTAAACATTCTCTTTCAGCATATTGTGACACACTCTGATTTGGGCAATCTAGTGAAATTAGTTTATACATTTATCATATTATTTAGGTTTTTTTTTTTCCTGCTTTTTCTCCCCAAATCCCCACAGTACATAGTTGTGTATTTCCGTGTGGCATGTGGGACACCGCCTCAGCATGGCCTGATGGACGAGCAGTGCGATGTCCGCGCCTAGGATCTGAACTGGCGAAACCCTGGGCCGCTGAAGCAGAACATGCCAACCGAACCACTCGGCCATGGGGCCGGCCCCTACGTTTTTTAGTTGTGACTTATTAATTAGCCCTCTTAAAATGAACAAGGGGATTAAAGGGACTCCTGCAAAGAAACCACAGATTGACAAAAAATGCTAACAATGCAAAACATACCCACAACAAGAGACTGGCGAAGCTGACATTTCCCCCATCTAGGTCCAGCTTCTCTAGCTAGCCATAGTGCCAGGATAAAAACTGTGACCATCTGATCAGAACTAACTAAACAATGTAGAAATTATCCAGGAGATTATGTGAAACAGATTTACATCCCCTCTATTATTGCCCCTCACCCTGAGTTGTGCCTTGATATATTTATGATAATAGCACATATACTCATATTTGTAAATAATAGAAATAGAGGGTTGAAACCATGAAATTGCCAATGATCAATTATTTTTACCCACAAAGTATCAATTTCATGTGGTTCAACCTAATTTATCAAAATTAAATACTCAAAAATTACTTACCTTTAGAGTGAGTGCAATAAAAAATTGTATGTAGGGGCTGGCCCCATAGGGTAGTGGCTAAGTTTGTGAGTTGAATTTTGGCAGCCCGGGGTTCACGTTAGGATCCCAGGTGCAGACCTGCACACTGCTCATCAAGCCATGTTGTGGCAGCATCCTACATACAAAATGGAGGAAGATTGGCACAGATTTTAGCTCAGCAAAAATCTTCCTCAAGCAAAAAGAGGAAGATTGGCAACAGATGTTAGCTCAGGGCCAACTGATGCTTCCTCACCAAAAAAATGAAAAATAAATTGTATGTAGACTACCGGTTTATGGAATAAGACGTGGTAAGCATGGATTTACTAAGTGCACAAGAAACTGTTTACCATCGTTCTCTGATTGTATAAATCTCCTGGGTATACGTGAGCACTGACCCATGACATGTTACAAAATTGTTGCTTTCCTTGTCTGAGGGATAAATAATTTTATTGTAACACATGGACCCTTTTCAATTAGAGTGGTTCTTAGCACCCAGATACGTTATGAAGAACTGACTTGAATGACAATGATTATTCTCTGCCTGACTCCATTCAGCAGTGATCTAGCTAGAAAATCAACATTCCTTAGGAAGAAACAAGGCTTTAAAAAGAATGATCTTTATGGGAGCTGGTGGTTATAGAGAATTTTAGTGCCAATAAAAAGAAGATGAGGATTACTTGTTCCTTTGAGGCTGTGAGGTAATTAAAAAACAATATTTAGTGGCTTTTAGAACACCTATTTCCATGAAATCTCGGCACTAAACAATTCAGGGAAATCAGAATAGATAAATCACCTAAACAGATCAGAAGAAATAGATAGAACAACCGTAATTCTGTGCTACCTCCACCCCCTTCAGATTCACTAAATTACTTCAACCTCTTGGCACAAAATCCCGTAACGCTCCAAAGCATGTGTCTTGCTTTGGTGCTTGTCAAAATTAGTGTCTGGAAGACAGCATGGGGAATACTTTTCCATACAAGGGACGGTTCCCTTTTGAAGACTTCCTCCCAAATGGCTCAGGAAATCTACTCTCATTCTGCTCATGCCATATTGACTCTCTCCTATCAGCTAATATTTTGCGCTCAGTTTCACAGCACAATATCTAAAACTGGATTTATTCCTGAAAGTAAAAGGAGACCATGGGTTTGTTTCTTCATTTGTTCTTTCAGTCATTGATTCATTCAACAAGTTTCCAGTGGCTACCACGTGCTGGGCAGTGATGAAGGGGACACAGAAGAGTGGGACAATTTGCAGTCTGGGGTTAAGAGACCACGAAAAAATTAGAATTCCAAATACTGGGTGATTTTGTTTCCCTAAGATTACGTGAAAATGTGAGAAAAATAAGACGAGTTGTTGAAAACTAATGTGTTCTGGCATTTTGTGTATTTCAGTAATTTGCATTTAAAACTAGCTCCTTGAGAAGCTATCCCAAAGTTAAAATCATGGGACAGATCACCTGGAATGGGAAAGAGACAGAAATGGTGGGCTGAGTAAAAGGGAGAGGGAGCAGCCCATTTCCAAATTCTCTGGGATACAGTATCGTGAACGGAGTTAACAGGGGACACGAACTTAGCAAAAGAATTTAGCCAGTTTCGAGAGACTCCTACTGGCTAAAGATGGCATGACTTGAGCATCACTAAGGATAATAACTACAATGGATTGAAATACTTCAATAAATTTTAAATTCATATGTTCTTCATGATCTTAAAAAAATTAGTAGGTACTAATGAAGAATGCGAGGAAGCTAAGTCATTATTCTGAAAACTATTAATAAAAGAATCAAGAATTTACTCTACCTTTTCTATATTAACTGTACTACTGGTAACCTAAGAGTAGATAAGAGGAATTTTTTAATAGAAATATTACATCTAATAAATGAAGAATGCATGAGAAATAAGGATAACATCATGTCATAATCTAATGAATTAATGGATTTAGGTACGGAACACCAATGACTAACATCTCCAAAAGAGACAACTAGATATTAGGTACTTTCTATTAAGTAGACAATATCAGATACGTAGATGTCTAATCAAAAAATCAAATCTGAATATGATCAAATTTCTAGATCCAACTGCGAACCATAGGGAATAAGAGGACCAAAGAAGATATTAAACTACACTATGAGGATGCAATTAGCAAAAGCTAGAGTATGAGAAGCTATAGGACAAACAGCCAAGAACCTTCAACAAATGAGCTGCAAGAAAAAAAAAGAGGAGCAGAGAGCCTACATATTTTTAAAAGTCTTAAAGATATATCAATCATTTGCAATATATGGGCTTTATTTGGCTGTGATTTTTTAAAAAATATTATAAAGTATAAATATTTATGATGCTTATGAGATAATTGGAGATGTAAACACTAGATACTTGATGATATGGAGAAGTATGGTTAATTTTTTTGTGTGATATTGGTATTCTGGTCATATATAAAAACTGAGTTTTTATCTTTTAAAAGCACACTGAAATATTTAGAAATGAAATAATATAAATATTATGATCTTAGATTTGCCTTAAAATAATCCAGAGGGTGGGGTTGGGGAGATGAGGCTGACGGTGGAGACAGGGCAGGGCAGACCACTGAATTAATGTTTATTGGGCTGCTGATGGATATGTAAGCATCATTATGCTATTCTGTTTATATTTGCATGTGTCGGGAATTCTCCACAATAAAAAGCCAAAAGAAAAAAAATTAGCGAACATATAAACTCACATACCCAAAAGACCAGCAAAAACTGACTAATTTAAGCTCTTTCAGATTTTCCAGTCAAGTTACCATACACCTACTGGTCTAGTTTTCTCAGAGCCAAAGCCATATTCACACGGAAGCATACGAATATATGTAAACACGATAGAAAATAGGAACTCTCTTTCAGTGCCTTTATATAGAATATATGTATGCCCACATGCACATGAATGTGTGCATGCATAGATATACACCCAGATGCATCTTTTTGATACTCTGCTTGACACTAGTTTTAGCTTTGTTAGAGAAGGCTGAGATCAAGCTGAAAACAAATAAACCAATATTTCAATTAGAAGTAAAACACATTTCAGATTATGTACCAGAAAAACGACCTTGGTGGCATGAGTAGATAGTGCATATAAAGTATGTCCATGAGAATGAGGCTGCAGATGCTGTGCCTCAAAGATTAAGGGAATTTTACACTATCAAATGTCTGTGTCTAGGTCGATTTCAGCCTGGAGAAAATGCACTAGATCTAGGAATTCACACTTCAGAGCAGCTCCAGGTTTCCAGGGGCTAATCTTTAAAACTGAATACACATAGAATCTTCTCGAATCCAACAAATCAAACAATAAAAAGATGGTTCACCTCCTTTTTGTATCAAAGGTCAAAGTGTCCATCTTAATACTACACGATGAAATGCTAGTACAGTGACATTAAAACAAAACAACACAAGCAAACAAAAAACTCCAAACTCTTGAAAAGTAACAAAGTCCAGATTATGATATAAGGGCCTCTTGTGTCCGATTGCTTACCACAACTAGCTGTTTACACAATGTAGAAACCCTTAAGGGCCCCTGCATTATTAGAGCAAATTAACACATTTCAAGAAAGTAGTGGATTATTGCAGATAAAGTGTTCTACCAACAGGGGTTTTATGGTTGGCAAATGTGATTATATATCCATTAGCATCCGCAAGGCAAACAAATGCATTCACAGTACCTCCAGGAAACACCTCGATGTGGATATTCTAATTTCCACCATTTCAAAAGGACAAAAGGATTTTTATTCAGGCGTAGCCAGATAATTTTAAAAAACTGAGTAGCAAACTAGGGCAAATTATTTCTGTAACTTAAACAATTATCAACTCCCCATCTGCTGTCTAAGGATAAATGGCAAAAAGAAGCATCTGTCATTTTTTTGAAATGTGGCAAATGTTGACCATCTACTTAATTACTCGACTGTGCTCACCCACTAAACATATTGAAATTTTATAGAAGAGAAACTTGGGAAAAGTGGTAAATACTCTCTTTTTCCATCTGAATGGAATAAGATCATAAAAAATGAGAAAGCTTCCCTCCCAGAACCGCTTGTTTATAAATCCAATTCTGTGGGCTCTGTCATTGCACTGAGGCACACTTGCAGTGTCCATTAGCACTAACAGGAGCAATTAGAGGAGAGCGCCTTGTTGCCTTGTGGGTGTCCATGCTAGGTATTCCCCCACTTTACTACAGCTTTGTTTCTGACAAATACTGGTGTGCTTGTAATGAACTTTAAGCAACAGCTGGAGGAAGACATGCCCAGTTTTCAAGGTCTGTGGGAAATGAATGTTTTTATGACATGATTTATAAATGATATTATATCTATGAAATTTTAATGCTTTAATTTTGGCCCACATGGCATGAATTAGTGAGCCAAGATACTATCAGGCCCCGTTTCCACAAGAGCAATTTCCACTAAAAGATTCAGAGGCCATAGCTCCTTCTAAAGGTTACCTTTCCAGCAGAAGGATGCAGTGGCGATGGAAACCTCACATGGCCTTTTCTGCAAAACAATTCCCTGGAGGAATCAAAAAACCACTCCATTCTATAGTCTTGCAATCAAAATCAGAGTAATGGCAAGATGAACATGTTTTGCTTGGATAACATTCAAAGAAGGCAAATTAGACAAACCAAAACAGATGAGAAAAGAGAAAAAAATCTAAAAGTATTTTCCTGCACAATTTCCTCTCCTTTTGTTTTTGTTGCCATCATATCTGAATAATTATGCAGCAAGTCAAAAAAAGGAAAAGAAGAAGTTCACATAAAGCCACGATCTTAATTTTTGAACCACAGAAATACAAATTTGTTTTTCTTTCCTTCTTTTTTCCTTTCTTTTTGCGGGGCGGGCGATGGTGGTGGTGGCTGCTGTTCAGTCAATCAACACTGCACGCACATGCCTGTACCAGCCATCAAGGGACTGGAGAAGCAATGTCAGAGCTGGTTTTGGTCTCACAGTCTAGGGAGGGAGGGGGGCAGTAACCATTACAGGGCAATCTGTAGAAGTGGATGATTACATTGTCTTCTGTCACAGAATCTACATAGTTCAGGGAGAAGGGAAATAAATCAAGGACATCTGTGGTGATCAGGAAAGGGTTCCATGAAGGAGATGAAGAGTTAAGGCTTGAACGGGGCATGGAAGACGATAGAATTTTGATAGCCACATGGGAGGCGGTACTCTAGGCAAGAGACCCTACTAGATGAGTCATGGAGCTTCCAGCCTCCAGATAATGCGTGTGTCTGGTAGTTTCCGAAGCATGTACATTATAGATGTGGATGACAGAGACAGACAGAGAGACAGAGAGAGAGAGAGAGACTGACGGGAATTAGTCGCACACACAAATCTACTCCTTCTGCTATGAGAACCCTCTCACAGTTCCTTGTGACTACTGCGGAAACGGTTAATCAGCCTTCCCAGAACTCATCCTTCTGCTATTTCTTCTAACATGTCATCTGTACATTCCAGAGTTATTATACAACTTTTATGAACCTAAGTCTACAAGACAGGCTCTAAGGTGTGACTGATGTCTCTTTCATACGCCAGAGAAATTTGCACACCCTGTGTCTCAGGGGAATAATATTTCAGCTCTTCTTGGGGTGTTATTACCTGTTTGTGTCTGGCTTCCACGGCACTGGACTGCCAAGATTCCTGATCTAACTGCAGCAAGGGAAAAGCTATCATCAATTATGGATTTGGAACAAACAATTAACTTTGCAGGAAGTAATTCAAATGAAAGCCAAATTTCTTCTTGGATATTTTGCGACATCAAAACTTTGGTTTATCAGGAGATGCAAAAGGACTTCATTTTCCATAGAGTCCATGGGTTCCATTAAGCTCTGTCCCTTGGCTTTTCTCTGTGTTGCTGTAAGAATAAAAGCACCATCAAGAAGGGAAACATCCATTGCCAAATAGCTAATAATCCTGTTCTCCACTGCATCTGACTGTCTCCAGGGGAGAAGCACAGAAATTCTTTGATCAGAGTTGCCTAAGGTTTCCCTGGCTGGCCCTGACTATACTGGCCACCTGTTCCCTGTTTAGAGAAACCATCCTTCCCCCTCCAACCTTCTGTTCCTTGTCTCAAACTAACGATGATATATGGGGTGCTCTGTTCCTCCTAATTATGAAAATTGCTTTCCATTGGTTCCAAGATTTTTATTTGATATCTTCTCAGAATCTTGGCTAGCCTCTGTGCCTTGGAGTCCTTAAGTAAAATTAGATCTTAGAGCCCCCATATGGAGTCTGACACACAGCTTTTAACCAGGAGCTCTTATTTAAAAAAGGAAAGCTGATGCTTCAAAGAAAAGATGCCAGTTCTTTACCGTGTAGTGCACCACACTACCAAGGCCAGGCTTCCATGTTTCAAGAAAAATTCCAGACCCTGGTACGTGAACTCCATCATTGGTGAACACGTCATTGCTCACTTCCTCTTCCCTGTAGATTTCCATCAGTATGCTGCTCTTTCACGATTCCTTACCCACGTTTGTGGGGGCACTACCATCCTCTTAACTCCCCAAGTCAGAGACCTGAGAGTTATTCTTGATGCCTTCACCAGTCCCACATTTAGTTACCATCAAACTTCTCTCCTCAATATCTTCTAATCCAGTCTACCCCAATCCACCCACATTCTACTACTTTATTTTAGGCTCTTACGATTGCTCACTGGGATTATAACAAATAGGCAGCAATTCATTCTTAGTCCCACCTGCCTTCCTTGCTCCAGCCTTACTATCATTTGTGTCTACACACTGTGGTCTGAATGATTGCTCTGAAGTGCAAATCTGCTATTATTATCCCTTGCTTCAAACCCTTCAGTGGCTCTCCACTACCGTGAGTTGATGCACGAGCCCTTTGCCAATGACGCCTGAATGTCCTTACCCTTATTCTTCTAAGTAACTGATTTGTCCTTGGGAACACATCTCATAGATGTCTTTCATGTCCTTCTGCGTTTCTCTAAAATAACCTGTCTGTTTACTAGTCTGCCTCCATAAACTCCTTTTGGGGATGAGAGGATGCTCTGTCTGATTGGTCTATGAATCCTCAGCACAAATGATAGTGTCTGACAGAGCCTATGTTCTTAATATATGTTTGGTGAATAAATCAATGATGCAATTAATAAATAAAGTCTTTCCTCCTTCTGATTTGGCCACTAGGGGCATAAGAGGATATGTCACTAGTTTTCATGTGCAGCTAGAAATCACAAGATGGAGAGCAAGCTCAATTGTTTTATTTTTACAATGAAACTGCTAGTGTCTTTGTGATGGATGTTGGAAAGAAATCTAAGATTGATTATCTTTTTTTTTTTTCTGCTGAGGATGATTGGCCCTGAGTTAACATCTGTGCCAATCTTCCTCCAGTTTTTAGTATGTGGGCTGCCAGCACAGCATGACCTCTAACAGATGGATGTAGGTCCACGCCTGGGAATCGAACCTAGGCCACCAAAGTGGAGTGTGCTGAACTTAACCACTAGGCCACTGGGCATGGCCCAAAAATGATTATCTTTTTGTTAGTAATTATAATGGATTTCCATTTATTCTGCACATAAAGATAAAATTTTGTTATGGCTCAAACCAAGACATTTCATCACTGGCTTCTCCATGACAGCATGTTCTTCAAGTGAGAGTTTCTTCTCAACTGTAAAAATAAGTGTTTGGGCTGCTTCGAATTGTAATTCCATATTCACACTTTCTATTAAAGTAACAACTCAGCTATTCAGATACCTTTGACCAAAGAAGAGTCCAGATAGAATTTAGAAGATCAACTTCTTTGCCTTAGCATGTGGTTTGAGGAAGGCCACACATGCCATGGATCAGTGAAGCAAGAAGCTGCCACCTTTCCTACTCGCTAAGTCAAATAAAATCAGAACTTCTGACAGAGGAGTGACAGATGTCAAAACCAGATCCCGCATCTCTACTTCTTCCATCCACCACTGATGCTTCTTTCATCTACTCTGTTATCTTCTTCATCGATTTTATGGAAGAGAATTTAGAACCTCAGACACTTTCAGGGCTCTTCTTGGCTGGTTGACCTTTGAAGCTTGGGAAAGAAATATGTTCATGCCTCAAGTCCACTGCCTGAGACAGTTTCTGAGACTTGCACATTATTTTCAAAAGAAGAGACTACACACTCATGGATTTCAGCTTCATATAAGGAAGATCCTTCTTAAAACTGGAGCTACTGGCTGGTGGAATGGGCTGCCTCAGGAAGTAGAGAGCTTCCTGTGCCTGGAGATTTCAAAAAGAGGGAGATAATTACTGTTTAATTTGCTGGGGAGAGGACTCAGCCATGGGGAACAGGGGTGTAGAGTAGGCAGCAATAGAGAGGGCAGACCATATAAAATTCAAGTCTCTGAGATTCTATCAGCCTAATAGATTTGACTCAAATGGTGGTAAATTCTATCTATGTGCAGAGTTAGTTAATTGTCAAAGGCTGTAAAACGTCGTCTAGAAATAAGACTGATATGACTATCTCGTTTTTATGTAACCCTCTATTTTAGACACACAGATTAGATAAAAATTCATGATCATGAATTTGACACATCATCACTCAAAACTATGCCAGATACCAGGTCCTGTAAGTGCTTATTTAGAATAGTTTGGCTACAAATTATTTATCAGATTTTAAGTTTTGCACTGGGTGTTTCTACCCTTTCCCTTCCACTTTCCATGGATTATAAGCTCTACAAAGGCGTTTTTGCATTATTCACTGCAGTATTTTTAGTATATGGAACAGTACTTGATTCACAGTGGGTGTTCAGTTAATATTTATTGAATGATGAAGATTTTCTTACAAGATTGGACAAAAAACATAAAGGTATCTGTCTGGAAAATATTTTCCCTGGATCCTTCTTAACAGTATTTATATCTGGATAGGCAAATTATGAGTGTAGCTTTTTTCTTTATGCTTTTTCATTTTTAATAATTTGTCCAAAATGAGCTTTTATTACCAATATGATAGAAAAATAAAAGGAGAGGGAAAGGGAAGAAGATGCCACCTTAGTCATATTGTCACATGAATATGGGCAATCTCTATAAACACGGAATCAAGAGGATGGTTTTCCGTTTTCTCTGTGTAGATGAAGGACAAACAATGTGACCTAAGTCACATAGTCACACAAAGATCTGGGCAGAGAACAAGCTGAACCCTTAGGATCCCTGGATCAGGGCAGGGTCCAACCTTGAGTTGCCCTCTACTGCGCAATTCACATGCAGAGCCATGCTTCCTTGGAAATAAGAACAGTGCCTCCTGGTGTTTAAAATATATATGATGGATGCTGCTGCATGCCAATCAACGACAGGAATTGTAATGCTGAAGGAGGAGGCAAGGGGCACAATGACCTGTCAGAGGGCTCATATTGCCTTCGATGTTTCAACAAGTAACTGGATGCTTGCAAGAGGACCTAAAAGGCAGTTTCACTCACAGGGACTGGTAATCACTTTTAAAAAGTGCCTGTAGGAATAATCAGGTGTCTTGCATGCTCCCTGGATGAGACCCGGCCAAGTGACTTTTGAGGTTGTTTAGCATTGCCTGCAGCCAGAAGTACAGCTGAAGCCTATTTCCTCACAGTTCCCCCGGCAACATGCTTCTAATCTAGCTACATCGATCACTGAGAAAAGATTATCCACTTCTACAAAACATAGTTAACTTTCTGGGCTGTGGTCTAAGATCAGCAAAGCTTTTCTTAACTGATAAGACAAGCAATTTCATTTTCTTCTCTAACCAGTTTAAGGTAATAAGTCACTACCTAGAATTGTTCCAAATGGTATCTTCTTGTCTCTTTGCCAAGCTGTGAAACTAACAATACTTTTGACAAGCTGAAAAATTCCTTAGCTGCCTGCTGTCTCTGCAACAAATTTCCTTCATCAACTAATTCACTAATTTGGGACTTCTTGAGAACTCAGCTAATTTGTAAGAACAGGTGGCTCATTCCATAAGTGTTCAATAAAGATTCACACATGATTACACATACAGCCTTGCCTTAAAAACAAATGAAGAAATGTGTGTATTTATGGAGAAGCTAAAGAGACAGACAGATTCTTCAGCAGCTAACGGTGTGCATCTGGTGATCTGGTAAAATTATTTCAAAAACTGGTGGAGGAAGGGAGTGGAGGCAGATGACATAAGGATATAAAGTCCTCGTCACACAGATAATTAATTATTCTTGAGAAACTACCAAAAAGTGATGGATATGAAAGCAAATAAGCAAAAAACTACTAATCACAGCATCACTCTCATTTTTTCTCTATTCTTACGTTTACCTGGATTTGAGTTCATTGATTCATGCAGCAATTTTTGAGCACTTAATATCGCTTAGTACGTATGTTTCAGGCACTGCTCCAGTCACTTCAAAGTCAACTACCTTCTTTTTTTATAAAAAGAGGAAAAAGTGTGTTGTATGGCTAAGAAAATATCATTATCTTTTTAAAAACATGAATTAGATGCTGAGATATTACTGGAATAGGTAAGAAAAAAAATAATTCAGGTAAAAAGTTGTAAGCCAGTCAATCCACCAGTTGCTTGGGCATAAAAATATCAAAAAAAGAAAGAAAGAAAGAAAAGAATGACTATAACAATTCTGGCTAATGTTTTGTTGAATTTAAGGATTATTTTCCCATTGGGAAGAAAAAACTTGCATTAAAAAAAAAAAACCCTGACACATGAGAACAATAGAAGCTACAAAGTAATGTTATTATTCTGTATTTTGATTAAAAGGGTAACAATTTCTGCTAAGAGAGTAACTACAAGAGAACATAGGAACTTTTCCCTCTTTTTTCTTAGTAAGAGAATTAAGAAAACCCATTGGATGTTGCATACATTATTACCTTATAAATCATCAGAACCAAATAGTATAAAGCCCAGTGAGTGCCACAATGGTTTTGAATTAACACATGCATAACAGGGTGAAAATGAATTCAGTCACTCTTTACGTATGGCAAACAAAGAGCACCAACTCACTTAGGCACAATGGACCTTTCTTTCCTATGAACAGTTCTTGCTCTCCTTTTTTATTCTTTTATCCAGAAAAAGAAATGTTTGCATTTATAAGATAGTAAATATTTCAAGTGCTCTGAAGGTTTAAAATAGAGGTTAATGGAGGTGAAGAATTCAACACAGTTCCCTGACAAAACGTGGTTTTCTAAAAGAAAGAGGATCCAGTTCTACAACCTGTGATAAATCATGGCTGTGAAAATCCTTCAACTGCTACAAGAATTACTGGCCTTTATAAATGTGTAAGTTAACTCTTTTAAAAGTAGATGGATACAGAAGTAACTCACATTTTTTGGTCCAAGAGATCAAAAGGGGCTCAGTCATTTATTCACTTTCATTAATTTTTCCACTTATTCTAAAACCATTTACTGAACATCTGACAAGAGCTAGGTATCATGATAAATTCAAGGCACATGAAGGCAAACAGAATGTTACCATTAATGACTACAGCAAAGTTTCGTAAGTGCTAAGAGAAGCGTATGTGAATTGGAGAGGGGAGTCTAAACCAGATTTCCCAGGAGAGGTAGTGATAGATCTAAGGTTTGAAGAATAAGTAGGAGATAGCTCTAAGAAGAAGGGAATTGGGATATAGGAAGTTACCCCTGGGCAAAGTGAAGGCACAGAGTGGTAAAAACAAACATAATGTATTTGTGAAAATAAAAGTAGTTTGGTACAGCTGTAGAGGTGAGAAGGAGACAAGTAGGTAGGAGATAAGTCCAGGATGAGTTCAAGAAAATTCTCATCTGCTAACCAGAGTCTAGAAATAGTGGAGACACAACAAGAAAAAAGAATGAGAAAGATTGAAGATAGCTTAAGGGACTCTTGGGACACTAGAAGCAGACCAGTAAACATACTATGGGAGTATATATAACGTGTATATTATTCAGGAAAAGAGAGAGAAAAAGGGGCAGAGAGCTTATTCAAAGGAATAATGCCTGAAAGCTTCCCAAATTTGGGGAAGGAACCAGACATCCAGATCCAGGAACCTCAAAGGATTCCCAAAAAATGAATCTAAAGAAATCCACATCAACACACATTATAATCAAATTGTCAAAAGTCAAAGACAAAGAGAGAATTTTGAAGGCAGCAAGAGAAAAGCAACCTGTCATATACAAGGGAAACGGCATGAGACTACAAGCAGATTTTTCGTCAGACACCTTGCATGTTAGAAGTGTGTAGGATAAGCTATTCAAAGTGCTGAAAGGAAAAAACTGCTGACCAAGAACACCATAACTGGCAAAACTGTCCTTCAAAAATAAAGGAAAGATAGACTTTCCCAGACAAATAAAAGCTGAGGGAGTTCATCACTACTAGACCTGCCTTAGAAGAATTTTGCTAGAGAGACCTCTTCAAGTTGAAACAAAGGACATTAAACAGCAGCATGATAGCATAAGAAAGTATGAAACTCATTGGCAAAGGTAAATATATAGACAAATACAGAATTCTGTATTACTGTAATGATTGTGGGTAAATTAGTTTTCATTCTAGTATAAAAGTTAAAGACAAATATTAAAAATAACTATAAAATTATGTTAATAGATGCACAATATAAATAGATATAAAATATGATATTGATAACATATAATGTGGAGAGGGGAGAGGTAACAGTGCAGAGTTTTTGTATGCAAGTGAAGTCAAGTTGTTATTAGCTTAAAACAGTCTGTTACAACTATGAGATATTTTATGTAAGCCCCATGGTAACCACAAAGAAAATACCTATAGAAGTTACACAATAGAAATAGTGGATGTGATGGTTAATTTATGTGTCAACTTGACTGATCTAAGGGATACCCAGAGAGCTGGTTAAATATTATTTTGGGGTGTGTCTGTGAGGGTCTTTCTGGGAAAGATTAGCATTTGAATTCATGGACTGAGTAAGGCAGATGGTTCTCCTCAATGTGAGTGAGCATTATCCAATCCATTGAGGGCTTGAATAAAACAGGAAGGGGGAGAAGGGTCGAAAGCACTCTCTGCTTGAGTGGTTGAGCTGGAGCATTGATCTTCTCCTGCACTCAGCACTCCTGGTTCTTAGGCCTTCAGACTCAGATTGGAATCTACACCATTTACTAGCCAGCTATCAGGCCTTCAGACTACACCACCAGCTTTCCTGGGTCTTCAGCTTGCAGATGGCAGATGTGGGGCTTCTCAGACTCCAGAATTGTGTGAGTCGATCCCTTATGAGAAATCTCCTTATATATATATTTTATTTTTTTACTTTTTTTCTATTAGTTCTGTTTCTCTGGAGAAGACTGACTAATACAGTGGGGAATCATTGAGAGATTTTAATCAGGGGTGTGATGTGATTGGATTTGCATTTTAGAGGAGGCCATACCAGAAGTAGAGATACTATGTCAGAGGTTATTATAAAAACTCAGTGGAGAGATGATAAAGAAAAGGCAGTAGGAATGGAAAGAAGTGTACAGATATAAGGTAGAATAGATAAGATTTGATATAAAATTGAATGTGGAACGTAAGGAAGAAGAATCTTAGATAACTGAGATTCTGGCTTCAGGTCTGGATAGAAGCCTTGTCCATCACCAAGGATGTCCATCCTCCTTGCCTATCCTTAGGAAAAGAAGACAAAGAGCAGTTTTGGAAGAAAAGAGAATATGTTCACTTTTGGACAGTTTGAGTTTTAGTTGCCTACGAGGGTATTGAAGTAGAGACATCTAGTAGATAACTGATATCTGGGTCTGGATCTCAGCAGACATAGGCTGAGAATATGAATATATAAGTGGTACCTGAAGCCATGGGCATGGATGTTGTCACCTAAGGATTAGATGTAGAATGAAATGGAGAGAACCAAGAAAAAAGTCATGGGCAGAATGATATTTCTAGATTAAGAAGAAGAAGATCCAGGGAAGGAGATGAAAAGAGAATAACCAGAATGGTGTCCCCCAAGGAAAGACAAGACAGCATTTTGATAAAGGGAAATGTTTCAAACGCCCCAGAAAGATTAATAAAAACAAAGAAAATGTCCATGTACTTTGGCAACATAGGATGTCATTGGTAAGTTTATTGGCATGGGTGAAAAAACAACTGTATCAGAGAAGGAAATGAGAATTTAGGGAGAAAGACATTGGAAGTAAACACCTCTTTTAAGTTGGTTAATATGAAGTATGGAAGAGTTTTATCATAGTAAACAGAGGAGGATATGGCATTGGAAAATAAAAAATAAGGAAAAAATAGATGGAATTAAGCAACTTCATAGGCTCATGGAGAAAAAAATCAACAGTACAGAGAAATAATTGAAGCTATGGAAGGAAGGAAAGAAGGAAGGAAGGAGGCAAGAAAGAAGGAAGGGAGAGAAAGAAGGAAGTAGGGAGGGAAGGAGAGAGGATGGTAAGACCAAGGCTTCTTAGTCTGAGGGCAGAAGAGCCAAAGCACAGGTGAAGAATTGTCTGTTATACATCAATTTTGAATCTTATTTCATAAAGCTTTCTATTTTATAAAGATATTTTTATAAAGACATTTCATAAAAGCTTAAATTTCATATTGATTTAAAATTGACATTATTAGCCAACCAACACGAGTGCGCACTGTTCAGAAATGGCTGAATTAACTATTTAAATTAGATCCATTACTTCCATAGTTCAGAGCATGGCCCAGCCCTTCTTTCGCTCTGCTGCTCCGTTCCAGAAAAGGGAGTGGGTTCGCATCTAGTCTGAGAGAGAAAACGATCAGTGATTCAGACCTCCTAGACGTGGGCGAGACACCAAGTCACTTGATTCTTGAAGAGAAAAGCAGATATTAGAACTGATTTCCTTAATTTTATGAAAATCAAATCCAAGAACACAGAAGTTTCACGGCTAAAAAAAAAATCTCTGATGCTAATAGCACAAGTGATAAAATATGGGTCTAATCAAAATGAGTCAGTATTGAACACAGAGCCCTGCAGCACCCAATTACTCAGAGCTGCTTCTGGTGAGAAATATGGTATTGGGGGCATAACATAACCTGCAGCCATAAATAATACACAGGCTGAGAAGAAGCAGAAAGAAACTCCCTAAATGCTGTCCTGTATGATCTTAATTGTAGTCCTATTAGGAGAGTCATTATTTGGAGGTGTTTTTTTCAAGCAATCAGGTTTTGACACTCAGACTGCACTTCTCCCAAAGTCGACTTGCTAATAAAGTTGCATATGCAACCCATATTAACATGATTTTACCTTGAACGTGTCATTTTGATTTGTTGAGGAGTGTCGTTTTGATTTGCCTGGGCTAATTTTGCAGCAGAACAAACACAGAATTTTCTTTCATTGTCTCAGCTCGCACGAGGTTAATCCGGCAGCCGCTGTGCTGGGTTAAATAAGCGACTAGCCATACTCCTATTAATTTGTTTTGGCCAGGCTGAAATCCATTTTCAGACTGGAATACTGCCTCCTCCTTGTGTATACTGAACTCGTTTTGTACCAATACAAGAAAATACGTCTTGGATGGAAAATGTAACTTGAAAATAGAGAAACTGGTTATTTTTTTATCATATTGTTTTTGTTGCCTTCTCTTCAAACAAGAGTATGTTTGGGCCACAGAGACAGTAGTACGTGCCCGTTCACTCATCTCCCTAGAGAATGGTTCATCAACTGCTGAAAAAGCAGTTATTTTATTCTGCAAAACGCATATCAGATCCTTTGACAAGCGGCACTCATTAAGGTCCATTGTGTACGCTTGGGATGCTTCCACAGACAAGCTATCCCCTGGGGAAGTTTAACCCATTTATTCTTCTCAATTTCCCTCTAGGTTTCTAGCTTCAACAAGAACAAAATAAATTAAATTAACAAAATCCATTTTGAAAATGAATCTTTTGTAGTGGGTTCCAGGAAGCGTTTAGTGCAGGAATGAAGACTGCTAGCCTTTCCACTCACACCCAAGATGACTTTGCTTTGATACGTGAATGAAGACACTCTTGGCAAACCTGGGATTTGAGGCAAGGGCTCATTAATGCACCTGCACACTAAGTGATGTACAGCATGTCAACGTTTTCACTGTGCCTTTCTATCGCCTTCTCTTTATAGTGTAGAAGCTCAGACTGCTATTGTTTGGTTGGGTAGAAACTGCCAGTGTAGGTGGGGCGTGGTTGTGTGTGTCGAAGTAGTTGTTAATCCATGCATCGGTTCAATATAGTTGGGCTCCTGTAGAGATTCAAAATTACAATGTGACTGCCCAGGGTCTGTAGACCACTCTCATGCTGGGATAGAGACGGTCTGCAAAGAGAGTGCCAGGAAGAAAGTACACACTTGATAAGGAAGTGGGCTTGGGCACACACTTTCCATAACATTTCAGTGGATGGACTTTGGTGTGTTAAATCAATGTGAAATACTTAACATAGAAATCAGTTCCATTACTGGAGAAAATGCGCAGGTGTCCTGGAATGAGTATCAGACTACAGTTGGAAGGGCAGGGTTCGAATCAAGCCTCTACCATGTACTTGTTGTCTGATCTTGGGCAAGTCATTGAACGTCTCGGAGCTTTACAAGTAGAGTGTGGTAACACCTGCTTCACAGGGTGTCTTACAGGACGGAATGTGGTAGTAGATAAGCAACCTCCGAATGCCCATGAGGAGTTAGCCGGGCATTCTGCCAGGCACTGGGGACACAAAATATTATGACATGATTCCTGTCTTGAGTTTAGAGTGTTTTCTTCCTTTCTTTAATTTCTAAGCCTCTTCTCCCATTGCCGTAAGACCTCAAGCAGCAATAATCTTATTTTTATTATACAGATGCAACAACCAAGGCACAGAGGTATATAATTATCTGCTTAGGTCAAATAAAACAGATACGCAGTAAAGATCCTATGGTCCTGATACCCAGCTGACAATTCCAAGCTTAGGGAGGCAGGTCCTCTCTCATCACAGCCCACAAACTGATTACAAATTTACATACTCACCCTAGATGGACTGAAGAATTGTCAAGGTGAATAACTGAAGTGCATCCAGAAGACACACAGTAGGTCTTGGGACCACAGTATAAGGATCCACAAGAGCTTTCTATTTCCCGTAAGTATAGGGCTTATGATTTTGATTTGGGCTGTTTACAAGCTATCTTTGAAATACCAAAGGAATTAAAGCGGCAGTGTTATTAAGCACCTTCATATTTGGATATTATTGCATCTGGTGGAGTGGCTGCCTAGTGGTGCAGCTTTAAAATGTTTTATTGTGTAAAAGGAAAGAAAAAAGTGGCAGTTTATAACATTGTTTGGTTAGTTTTAGTACATCATTGGAAATAGTCTTTCATTTTGCTCGAGTTTTTCTAGTAAAATGTCATAAGTAAATAACAATTGGTACTCCCCCCTGTTTCTTTGATTATTGTTCTCTTGTTGGTACCTTACTTCGCCAGTCATATCAAAAGTAAGGGCATGATTGCTCCCATGAATGTGCGTAATTACAGCGTCTACACCAGCTTGCACAGTATATTAAACCTGGAATTGAAATTTCAATCAGATGTGTTATGGTACTGTGAAACATCAAAACCAAGAATAAAAGGGTCTCATAGCTTTAGAAAACATGTTTAATTTGATCCAGGCATCCCCTGAAAACAAAGAAAAAAATATCTCTTTTGCTTTCCACATATATAATAGGGAAATATTAATATCTTTTCCCTCTCTCTCTCTCTCTCTCCCCACTCCTTCCTTCTCACCCTGGTCCCCTCCCTCCCTCCTTCACTCCTTTCTTTTCTTCTTTTCTTCCATTCAACAACTGTTCATTGAGAGTCAGGTGACCAACTGTCTGGGATTTCCTGGGACAGAGTGGGTTCCAAGGATGTGAAATTTTCACTGTTACAATTGAAAATTTCCAAGCAAACTGGGATGAGTCAGTCACTGTAATTCACAGGCTACTTTGTGCCAGGACCTATTCCAGGTGCTGGACATTCAGCAATAAATAAAGCAGATCCCATCTCATGCAGTATACTTCCCAATGAAGAGAGGCAGAAATACTTCTGACGGCGCACATGAGAGCTAAGAAAAAGGAAAGAACAAGAGAGAGTGAAGGGTAAGGCCAGGAGAAGATTCTTACGTATTCAGGAGGGCCCAACCAAACCTTTCTGGTGAGGTGACACTCTAGCAGGTGTAAAGGAAATGAGGGAATGAGAGGCACTGTATCCCAGGGAAGAGAGCCCAGTAACCGGAAAGGCCCTGGGGCAGGAGTGTGTGGAATGGTCAGAGGAACAGCAAGGAGGCCAGTGTGGAATGAGAGAGGCTGGAGGAAGGAGATAGGGACCTGTTGGGACTTTGTAAAGAACTTGAGCTTGTACTCAGCTCTGATGAGAAGACACTAGGGGGTTACTTACCTTTATAAGAGAGATTCGGGTTTCTGTGTAGAAAATAAACTATACGGAAAGAACTTAGAAGCAGGAAGACTAGTTAGGAAGTCCTTGCCATAGTCTCTCTATTATTGGGATGTTCTGAGGATAAATTCTCTCTACCTTCTAGTTGTTACGCCAGGGCCCTTTGAAAGCTACTGCACGTATCAAGCCGTGTCTGAGGAATGTATATTTCATGTCACTGTTTTGGAGTAGCATCTGGGAGACACTTGCTGCTTGGAATTTGGCTGGGCTGCAAGGATCTAGACGGCACCTGCCATTCACTGTTACCTAATATCTACCATCCAAAGAAGTCACCTTTCCTTTAAAAATAAAATCTTCGTTAACCAAATATAAATACGTACTTGCCTGACTAGTTTCTAAGTGATATCAGAATACCAAACTGTCACTTAGAACAACTGAAATCAAATAAAAATACAACAGTATTCCAAATAGAAACTCTTTCAAAAGAAAATCTGAACAAAAGGATTCTTTCTAGTCTTATGATAGAGATAATAGTTTTGAATTATATGAATGTGCTTTCTTCTCCTGCATCCCTGTGTGCACACCCTCTTATTGTCCAGAGGCATCCATTTGCCCCAGGGAGGATCAGGACTATTGGGGCAGGATTCAAAGGTAAGGGGAGAGTTGATATGCAGCTTTAGATATCCAGGTCTTGGGCCCAGGCAGCAAGACAATAGTTTTGAACAACTGGTTCTGCTGAAAATGAAAAGGATTTTCTCAAATCTGTTAGCTTCAATTAACACATCAAGAACCATGCCTGAAGCACAAATTGGGCATATTTGTGCTTTTTCTATGATGTAGAGAGGAGAGGTCAGCCCCATGGCTGAGCGGTTAAGTTCCCATGCTCCACTTTGGCAGCCCGGGGTTTGCCAGTTTGGATCCTGGACGTGGACCTAGCACCACTCATCAAGCCATGCTGTGGCAGGATCCCACAGAGGAACCAGGATGACTTACAACTAGGATACACAACTATGTACTGGAACTTGGGGAGAAAAAAATAAAAGAGGAATATTGGCAACAGATAGCTCAAGGCCAATCTTCCTTACCAAAAAAAAATAAAATAGAGAGGACCCCCCCCCCTCTTTCTGCCACTTCAGCTGAGCTGTGAGGCTTCTTGTTCCGGGAAGTGGGATATGACTTAGAGGAAGCCTGCTCAAGAGAGGAAGAGAAAATGGAAGGGCCTCCTCTTTCTCTGAGAAATTCCTCTGTGAGAAGACGCAGGGAGAAAGTGGGGGGAATTGACAGAAAGACACGTGTCCTCATATCTCCTGGGGGAGGGGGCGGGTGTGCTCTGGGAGGTGACTGCAGAGGTGGCCCTGCCAAAGTGAAATGGTCTGTGTTTAGCTCTCCAGAATCTTCCTCAACTCATGCGTGGTGCAGAAGGTATCCAGAGCTTCCTCCTGTACTCAGGAAGACAGCAGAAAGAGGACAGCATGTCTGATAAGCTTTAAAGGGGGTGTGCCCTCAGCTGGAGTCATTTTGTTCCCAGCATGGCAAGTCCCCGTGAGAACCCAGGGAAAAGCATAGACCTGGTCATTGAGATCAGAGGGGCCCTGTTCCTCTGGAGACCAGGATCGAGGGACTCCCTCTACCTCCATATACCTAGACACCAGTTTTGGGAACAGATTGGGAGAGCAGAAGAATTCTGAAAGGACCAAGAATTTTCCTGGAAAGGAGTCTTTTAAATGGAAAGAAAAGGCAGAAGCAAGACTGTCGAGTTGAAATTTTTCTACTACCCAGGAGGAAGACGAAAGCTCACGAAGATTAGGTCAGTTTCAGAAAAGTAAAGATGCCACATTCACGTTGCATATTTGAGCTGGTGCATCACCTTTTGGTCTCACCAGTTTGGTATCACTGGTGGGTCCACCACTAGTTTGGCATTTAATCCAACTCTGGCCTTGCTGTGAAGATCGATGACCTTTGCTGGAATATTATTTTGAATTAAGTACTCTGCAGGCAGAGTCCAGGTGGTATGGGGCCTGAAGCCTGTGTGATTGGTGAAAGTGACGGTCTTTAAGAAAAAATAAAATTACAAATATAACTTAGGTCTGAAAGTAAATATTTAGAATGAAAAATCACAACAAATTATCAGAGACTTGGATATTCAGTTTGTTTCCTCCTGTGATCTCTCTACCACCCACAGGGGCCCAGGCAAGTGAGGGGCCCAGATGCTCAAGCTTCATTAGCTTCACGTTACATCTCTGGTTCTCAGTTCATCCCAATGGGGTATCCTGTTTTTCTATAAGAACCGATGCCGCAAGATTTAGTCTGTGGTCTAAATAGAGGCAAACTAGCAGGACAGAAGGGGACAGCCTACTTCCTTAGTATGATTGTGCTCGCTGGAGAAAGGGGAACACAGTCAAGTTCATCCTTGCTGGAGAAAGGGGAATGTGGTCAAGTTCATCATATACTCACTCCCACCCCTCCTGTCTACTTCTCCTCCCTGGACTTGTGATGCTTAGTGGATCCTTCTTGTGGATAGTGGGAGAAATTATTACTACTCTCTATTCCTGCAGAAGGAATTAGGAACATTTACTGTTAGCCTAAGTATCTTTGGAGGGGCAGAAGGGAGAGAGAAACTTGCTGAGCTCTCTCACAGGCGCTGTGCTAAGAACCCATCTATGGGCTCTATTTTCCTATGGAGAAAAACTTTTTGCTTCATATTTTTTCATGATAAAATCAAACAAAAACATACATTGAACAGTTAAACAGTACAGTTTTCTCCACTCGGTAAATTAAATAAGACAGTGTATGCGAAGTGCTCTGTAACTGCATGGTGCTAAATAAATGTAAAATATTTTTATTATTGTTATTATTGCGATTATTTCTCCTGCTTTGGGGCATGAAAGTTAAATTGGTTACTCAGTATGCCTAACTTCATCATGAGGGTGCTGCTGAGACTCTGAAATCCTAAGTATTTTTTTCTTTTGGGGAATCCTGGAGAAAATTCTATGGGAGAAAACAGCAACATTTTAAAGAAAGTACTGGAAGCCATCAGCATGACTGCTGAGATACCTCCTGATTCTCCAGACAAAAGAGATGTCAGGCACCTGCCTCTCCAAGTCCATCCCTTTGTCAGCACATGGAAAGTGATGCAGATTGTAAAAGAGATGGACCAACAAAGATGTAATTTCATCTCTGGCTCCAGGCCTACCTTCCTTTCCTCCTTTCCACAGGTCTTCTGCTCCCCTGGTTAGTGAGAGACTTGCCAAACGAGATTGAAAACTGATTGATTTCCCGTTTTGATACAGTTACATTGCTGGTTGTATTTTTCTTTAGCGGTGTGAGTTAAATATTTAATGGAATCTTAAGAGAAAAATTCTGTCTGTGTAATGTAAACATAGTGTTAGGTTGCCTGAAAGGGTCACATCTTGATTAAGCTGAATGTCAGGAGTATCGATAGGGCCTTCTCAGTATTCCAGAGACATGCCGCCAGTAAAAGCCCACATGGCATCGGCCCACTGAGTCTTTTATGCACAGCACAAATGTATTGACGGTGAGAGAGCCGGTCCAGCACCACATGAGGCTTTGACCCCCTCATCTGCACGACTGATTAACAGTTTAGGTTCCCAAAAGTAGAATTCTAATTTGAGAATTCATCTCTCTGACCTTTCTTGTACAAATATTTGTACGTTCTATAATCCACAACAGATCCTGATCGTTTACTAAACAAACAAAGTTTTCCAAAGTTATCATAGCAACATATTTATTTTTACAAGGCAGAATTAAAGACAATGGGCAAATGTTGCAGTCCAGAGAATCTTGTCCCTAAACAATAAAATTAATTAAAGTGGTTCTCCAGCTAGGCCAGCTAGAGGATAGGAGGTGATGGACAGAGGCCTCAGGTCTGGATGTTTTAAAATAAAGTGATGGTCACCACCCATCAGGGATAATTGGAAAGTCTGCCCAGTTACCTCCTCATAATCCTGCATTGTTCCCGCTGTACCATCCCCATCACCACTGCATTAGTCCAAGCCCTGCTCATCCTTCCTTGGACCATATCAACAGTTTTTGTTTGCTTGTTTCCTTATCTACAGTTTCAGTCTCTAACATCCACATTGACACTTAATCTTCCACTTTTTTAAAGAGCTTTGTTATTATATAACTCACATATATTATTCACTCATTTAAAATATACAGTTCAGTCGTTTCTTAGTATATTTACTGAGTTGCGTATCAGTACCACAATCTAATTTTAGGACATTTTTATCAGCCCCCAAAGAAACCCTGCACCCACTAGCAGTCACTCCTCATTCCTGCCCCAGTTCCCTGCCCCAGTCCCAGGAAACAACTAACCACTCTACTTTCTGTCTCTATAGATTTGCCTATTCTGGACATTTCATGTAAGTGGATTTATACAATATGTGGCCTTTTGTGACTGACTTCTTTCACTTAGCATAATGTTTTCAAGGTTCATCCAAGTTATAGCATTTATCAGTACTTTCTATTACTGAATAATATTCTATTGCATGTTTATGCCATATATTTTTCTATCCATTCATCATGTGATGGGCATCTGGATGGTTTTCACTTTTTGGCTATTATGAATAATGCTGCTTTGAACATTCATGTACAAGTTTTTGTGTGAACATATGTTTTCATTTCTCTTAGAGTGCAATTACTAGATCATATGCAATTGTGTGTTTAACATTTTGAGGAACTATCAGACTTCCAGAGCAGGTGTACCATTTTACATCCGCAGCAGGAGTGTATGAGACTTCCGGTTTCTCAATCTTCGTCAACACTTACTATCATCTTTATGATTATAGTCATCCTAGTGGTTATGAAGGGGTATCTCATCGTGGTTTTGATTTGCATTACTCTGATGTCTAATGATGTTGAACATCTTTTCATGTTCATATTGGCCATTTGCATATCTTCTTTGGTGAAATGTCTATTTAAATCCTTCATCCATTTTTTAACTGGGTTATTTGTCTTTTTGTTATTGAGTTGTAATAATTCTTTGTATGTTCTAGGTACAAGTCCATTATCAGATATACAATTTTAAAATATTTTCACCCATTTTTTTGTGGGTTGTCTTTTCTTTCTTGACAGTATCCTTTCAAGCATAAAAGCTATAAATTTTGATGTAGTCCAGTTTATCTATTTTTTTGATGTTGTAGCATAACCTTCTGGTGTCAAATGTAAGAAACCTTTGCCTAATTCAAGATCGTGAAAATGTACTCCCATGTTTTCTTCTAGGAGTTTTATATCCTATATTTAAGTCTATGATCCCTTTTGTTAATTTTTGTGTATTGTGTGAGGTACGGTCCAGCTTCATTCTTTTCTTTATGGATATGCAGTTGAACTAAGACCATTTGTTGAAAGGGTGATCTTTCTTACATATAAATCTAAGGGTTTTGTTTCACTTCACACTCAAAATTCTTTATTAGTTCATATTACATGTGGTGGTGCTTTCTACACTTGGACTTCATGAACCAGTAAGGCAAAATAAACCATTCTGGGAGACTTATGTAGGGTTGCAAACTTTTTACTGTTATTCAGGAGAGGAAAAGGTAAAATAAGTAGTGCTTATACTTTCTCTACTTGATTTAACAAGAACATATTTTATATAGATGCACACACCAGGAAAGAAAATAACTCAGAAGTCAAGCATTTTAAGTGAATTCAGCTTTATTAAAAGCTCAGTGGATTGCCCTTCTTTTTTCATGATCTTGTGTACTGGGGGAATATTTGTCACAGGATGTCATTTGGCAAACACCATGGCTCCTCCTACCTAACAAGCGTCATCTTTTGTCATGTTCCTCCTGCACACCTTTATGCTTCAGCCATACTGAACAACATGACTTATTTTCTTACCTTTGCTTCAGGCTGGAACACCCTCACGCCCAGTCCCATTCTCCGAATGGAAGAAACATACGCGTAAACTCTGATACAATTTGAAGGTTATAATGGTGATACAAAGGCCACAGCAGGTAAGAATTAGTTTGCAGCCTATCTGACTTACATTTCTTGGGAAGGGAGTTAGAATGATTAATGAAATAACCTAAGTTAAATCTTAACTTCACTACTTATTAACCATAGACAAAACTTAACCTTTCTTAGACTCACTTATATCACCCATAGTTGGAGATACTAGTATCTGTCCCATAAGGTTACTGTGGGGGTCAAATGATTAAAAAATATTGGTCCCCCAGTGCAGAAGGTAGATGTGTAGCAGTTGATCAGTAAATGTTATTTGCCTCCCTCTCAGTCCTATATCAGTGGTTTGCAACTCTGACTACCTGTTAGAATCACCTGGGGAGTTAGAAAAAGTACATGTCCTGTTGGCAAGCTAAACCTAAAATTCATTTGGAAATTCAAGAGATCCAGAATAGTTGAAATACTCTTGAAAAAAGGAAAAAAAAAATTTGAAAGACTAGTACTTTTTTGTTTCAAAATTTACTCCATACATCTAGATCAACTGATTTTTGACAAGAATGTCAAGATGACTCAATGGAAGAAAATAGCTTTTTCCACAAGTAGTGCTGGGACAATTGGATATCTGCAAGGTAAAGAATGAGGTTGAACCTCTTCCTCACAGCATCACAGAAATTAACCAAAACTGGATCACAGACCTAAGTGCATAAATATTCCTTACCCTGCCTTAGGCAAAACCTTATTAGATACAACACCAAAAGCACAAATGACAAAAGAAATAATAGGCAAATTGGACTTCATCAAAATTAAAAACTTTTGTCCTTGAAAGGATACTGTCAAGAAAGTGAAAAGATAACCCACAGAAAATGGGAGAAAATATTTGCAAATTATATCCGATAAGGGACTTATCTCTAGACTGTGTGAAGAATTATTACAACTCAACAATAAAAAGACAAATTGCCGATTGGAAAAGGAGCAAACGATTTGAAGAGACGTTCCTCGAAAGAAGATATGGGAGTGGCCAATATGCACATGAAAAGATGTTCAGCATCATTAAGCATCGGAGACATGCAAATCAAAACCACAATGAGACACCATTTTGTAAGAACTAGGATGACTGTCATCAGAAAGTTAGATAATAACAAGTGTTGACGAAGATAGAGAAACCAGAACTCCCGTATACTCCTGCTGGGGAAGAAAAATGGTGCCGCTGCTCTGGAAGTCCGACAGTTCCTCAAAATGTTAAACATACAATTGCATACGATCTAGTAATCTCCCCCTAAGAGAAATGAAAACATATGTTCACACAAAAACTTGTACATCAATGTTCAAAGCAGCATTATTCATAATAGCCAAAATGTGGAAACAACCCAAATGTCCATTAGTGAATTAATGAATAAATAATATCTATCTATCTATCTATCCATATCATGGAATATTTTTCAATCATAAAAAATAATGAAGTGCTGATACGACAGCACAGGTAAACCTTGCAAACATTATGCTGAGTGAAAGAATGCAGTCACAAGAGGTCACGTGTTATACGGTTCCCTTTATATGAAATATTTAGAATAGGCAAATCCATACAGACAGAAACTAGATGAGTGGTCTCCCAGGGCTGAGGGGGTAGGAATATTGAGGAGTGACTGTTAATGGCATAGTTTCTTTTTGGGGTGATAAAAATGTTCTAAAATTGATTGTGGTGATGGTTGCACAACTCTGAATATACTAAAAAACACTGAATTGTACACTTTAAATGGGTGAATTATGTGGTATGTGAATTATATATCTCAATTAAGCTGTTTAAAAAAAGCAATGGAGGCCGGCCCCATAGCTGAGTGGTTAAGTTCACACACTCCGCTTCGGTGGCCCAGGGTTTTGTCAGTTTGGATCCTGGGTGTGGACACAGCACTGCTCATCAGGCCATGCTGAGGCAGCGTCCCACATAACACAACTAGAAGGACCCACAACTAGAATATACAACTACATACTGGGGGGCTTTGGGGAGAAGAAGAAAAAATAATTAGATTGGCAACAGTTGTTAGCTCAGGTGCCAATCTTTAAAAAAAGAAAAAAGAGAGAAAAGAAACAAGCAGGCAAGCCAAAATAAAAGGGATTTTTAAAATAAAATAAAACAAAATAAAAAATAAAAAAACTATGCCCTAGTCCCAGAGTTTCTGATTCAGCTGTTCTGGCACCAGGCGCTTCAGAAAAAACCCCAGCAGATCCCTGGTAATTCCAATGTGCTCTTCATCAACTTCTTCCTTCAATTTTCCTTACCCACGTACTTCAGACAAATTTATTCAATCTGCCACTCCTGCTCCCTCCTTTACATCTGCCACCTCCTCACTCTTTCTCCAATTGATCAACATCCTCACTCTACCTTATCCCCAAATCAGAACATGCCCCAGCTCCTCTGAACTAATCAGTATGTCTCACCTTCTTTGGATTTGGTTCCAATGTCATCTCCAGGAGACATTTAATGACCAAACCCACGTTACTTTGATGAGTTGGCACTTGCTGTGTTCTCCACATGAATTTGTTCATCTAAACTCATTAGAATCCCCAGTTTAGGTTTGCAGGCAGGAAGAAACCTTTAAGAGATGTACTTGCCCCCCACCACCTCATCATTTTACAGCTGATACAAATGAGGTCCAGAGAAACTAGAATTCAATTCCAAGTATTTGCCTACTTTGCATTTGTTGGCATTTTGTTTTTTAATCATTTCAAGTAATTCCTCATGTATTTGTTTTATCTGCCTGATTAGATTATAATCTTCTTGAAGATAGATAGTAACTTTATCCCATGTGAATTTCCCGTGCCTGTTAACAATAAAATATATGCTTATCCTAATGAACTGACATTTCTAGCATGTTCCTGAATTCTCAATTCTCTTATTTTATTATTCAAGGAAGGTTTTCCTTTTAAGGGCATTAGGCTATTTTATAAAAGGAAATAATCAACTAGTCTGTTTCCATTTCACAGAAGAGAAAGGATTTAACCCGCCTAAGGAGACATTTAGGTAACCCTGGGCCAATTACTCAACTTTCTGAACCTCAGTTTCTAACTGTAAAATGACAGAATATCTATCATGTACATTTTTCATGAGAGTACTAAATAAGTTAATGTTGATTTAATGTGTAAGGAGTGTTTGCATGTAGCATCTTCTCAGGAAATATTAGTTACTGTTATCATAGTCATTATGATTATTGGAAATATTTCTGGCCTGGAATTCGTTGCTAGCATCCTAAAGATTTTTACACAGTAGAATGTATTTTTGCTTCAGAGCACCGAAGCCGCCCTTCATTGGCCTGTTTCAGTTAATGCAGTTTCTCAGATAGCTAATTTTTATCCAATAAATATAAATCCTTAGAAAACTGTGCAACAAATGTTCAGAATACTAATTTCCATTTGCTCCTGCATCGAGCCACATGTCTAAAGGAACCGGCTTTATTAATCAAATGAACTTCTGTCTCCAGCGTTCAGAGAAGGAAGAGCCTGTGTCCCAGAGCACACTGCTTTCATCAAGCAACAACGTGCCCCAAGCCGAGTGTCCTCATTAGTTAAGTTCTACCATCAATTTTCATGTTGAAGTTTTGTTTTGAGGCTGAGTGAAGCTGGCTTAATTGGCTCCCCTCACCCCCACCAGCAGAAGTTTTGGGGGAAGATGTATATCTTGAAATCTAATTACATATCTTAACTGTAACCTGAGAAGCTTAAAATTCACAGATGTACTTTATCTGTCAAATATGGAGACAGTTGGCAAACACAGGCCATAAAGGTGGAGATTTAGTACCAACTGCATGAATTGTGGCTGCTTTACTATGTTTATTACTTCACAGTTAATCACGGAGCTAACTCCCAGGAGTTTGGTATCTTTCTCCCTATGTTCTTCATGATGAGGAGGGAAGGAGAAAAGAATATTCTCTTTGTAACACATTTCCAATTGGAATACGGTGTTTGGTTCACAAAGCCTTGAATGAAACACTAACATTAAACATTTTAATCAATTCCTGAAATCTTTTTTAAAGCCAACAGACCAGGATATCACATTACTGTTCCTATTTGTATACAGTTCCTTTGGTACAGTAACTTCTCAGTAATTGTATGAATATGTGCACGCAATTAGGACAGATATTCAGAAACAGGATTGCTCAGCAAGCATTAAAAGCATATTTCTACACTGACTTGGCATTTTACCACCAAGAGCAATTACAGTGAAATAATTTTGTAATATGGAAGCTCTAATTATTGAGCAGAACATAGTTTCTTTGCTGAATATCAGAACTACAAAAGGTTTTACATGTATATAAGTCTCAAAAAAGATGCAATTACCAAAGATGAATAGAAACAGAGAAAAAAACAAAAGTGGTTCTAAGCGAATAAGAGCAGATGCTTTCTCCATCACCAGCCATCATCAGTGCTACCCAGGACAGCTTCTAGGAAACAAGCCTCCCAGTTCACAAGCAGTACCCAGTTGCCTGGAGCCATTAAGGGTCTGTTTCCTAAATAATTCTAGATACAAGTGTCACCAGGTTTTTAGATAAAAGGCCAGCATGATTCACCTAATCAGAAAATAACCTAATTATGGCACTGACCCAAGTTACCCTAGAAATCCTTGGCTGATAGGAAATTCTTCTATCCTTTTATTTCATGGTCTAAAATAAGCAGAACTAACATTTCACATTCCTCATCTCCCACTGTTCATATCTTTTGCTACTATTATACAAGTTTTACATGTTTCATTTTTAAAAGTGCAGAAATGCCAAAAATGAAAAACATAAATAAATTATGCACTAAACATACAAAGATCTAAAAAGAAACTTATGTGAAGTCAAATTAAAATGGTAATTGCTTAAAACCTTACAGTTTCTAGTCCTTTAAAAAAAGAGCTAGGTGTTTTTTTGAAACACTCTTGATAACCAATGTATCTTATCTTAGGAATGAAAAGATGTTTCAACATTAGAAAATCTATTACTGCATTACACAATATTACAAACTAAAGAATAAACAATCCATGGTAAACTCAATAGACGTTAAAATAGCACATAGTGAAATTTCACATTCATTTAAGTTTAACTCTTAGTAAATTAGAAATAAAAAGAGAATTTCCTAAACTTGATAATTATGTCTATCAAAAATCTATAGCAAGGATCAAACTTAACAATGAAACTTAACAACATTACCATTAGGATTAGAATAAGACAAAGATGCTTGCCATCACTACTCCTCTTTAATGCTGTTAGGAGGTCTTAGTCAAAACACTAAGAAAAATAAAATGAGGTACATACTGAAAAGATAGAAACAAACTTGTGTTTTTGTGTAAATGAACTGTTTGTTTACATAAATAATCCATGAGAATCTATAGATTATTAGAATTAGCAATTGTTCAGCAAGGTGGCTAGATACAGGATCAACATAAAAATAATAGTAGGATTTCCACACACAAATAACTAATTCAAAAACAATATATAAAAGTACCTGATTTACAATAGCAACAAACTAAGATGTAGCTAAGAATACATCTAACAAATGTGTTGATCTTTGCAGAATAAATTACAAAGTTACTTTCCGATTGACATATAAGAACTGAATAGACAAAGAGGTCTACCAAGTTTATGAATAAGAAGACTCAAATTAATCCACGTATCAATGCAGTCACATTTAAATTTTCAACAGGCATTTTCCAAGAGACATTATAGCCAATCTTGAAATTCATTTGAAAGAGCAAAAGGTCAACAAGGGTTAAGACCATTTTGAAGAACAAAAAGGTAGAGGTGGTCTGACCTGTTGGACATCACAATTAGTAACAATACTGATATTACAACTAAAAATAATAGCAGCTGACTTTTGAGTATTTGTATGCCAGGCAAACCTTTTCATTCATTATGAGTTTGGTACGACTATTATCACCATTTTACAGATAAGAAAGAAACTGGGGCACAAAGAGATTAAGGGTCTTTCTCAAGGTGCCATGACTAGGCAACAGCAGACTTAGGATTCAAACCCAAGCAGTGTGGCTCCAGAGCCCCTGCCTAACCTATGCAATAAGGTCCCTACAGCTATGGTGATACCCCCAAGGTATCATGTTGACACAGATGGGAAAACAAACCACTAAAACAGAACATAGAACCCAGAAAATAACTCATGCATAGATGGAAACTTGTCATCAATCAATGACCAAAAAATGGAGCATTCAATAATGCTGCTGAGATTACTAGTTATCCATGTGGAAAAATAAAATAAAACTAGATCCCTTTATACTACATAAAAGTAATTCCAGCTAAACTAATTGTGAAAAGCAAAACCTTGAAAGTTTTTGTAAGAAAATATGGGAGAATGTCTTCAATATTTTGGAGGTAGAGAAGAATTTCTTATATAAGACATAAAAAGTCCAAACCACAAAGTCGTAAGTTGATAAATTTTACTGTATTAAAATTTAGTACTCCTATTCACAAAGCAACATTATAAACACAATGAATAGTCAAGCAACAGTCTGGGAAAGACATTTGCAATGTGTGTTAACAAGAAAAGATTGCTATCCTGAATATATAAAGAACTTTACAAATCAATAAGAAAACAACAACTCCCTGTTCCCCTAAAAAAGGCAATGGATCTGAATAAGCAATTTTCATAGAAGAATATCCGATTGGCCAACACACCTATTGAAAGACCCTTACCTTCCCCATTGTCAGGGAAATACAAAATAAAACCATGTGATACCACTTCATACCAATAGATTGACAGAAATCAGAGCATTATACGAAGTGTTGAGTTCAGAAAGAGTTCCTTTCATTCACCGATTGTGGGAGTTTCAACTGGCGCAACGTTTTATAGAATACTTTGGCAAAATCAAAGAGAATTGAAGAAACATACCCCCTTCACCCTGTAACTTTATTTCTAGACTAAGAAGCCCTCACCCGTGTGACAAAGAAATATGCAGAATAATGTTCATTGTCGGTAGCATTATTTGTAATAAGAAAAGACTATAAACAATCAATTGAAATGTTTCCCAAGAGAAAAATGAATAGCTAAATTGTTGTATTCTCATACAATGAAATGCTACACAGCTACATGTAAAAATATGGTTAAACATCAATAACAAGATAGATTAAAAAGGTTAGAGAATAATACTTTTAGTATTTATATAACTTGTATAATGTTTATACAAAATACAATATTTATATACAGCTTGAAACATGCACAATAATACCCTATAGTTTTATATTACTTAAGGGTATGTATATAGGGAGTCATAGTATAAAAACACCTAGTAAGCTGGTAAACCCCAATTCAGGGCAGCGGTTGCCTCCGGGGACAGACAGGCAGGAGCAGGAGCTTGGAAACAGGGAAAAGGACACAGGGACTTCAGCTGTATTTGAGATGTTTTGTTTTTACAATACAACAATAACATCAACAGCCCTTAAAGGCCTATGGCAAAATCCACAAATTTGATAGCGCTGGATGGTCGTTATTTGAATATTCATTATTTTGGTTCATTTATACCTCTCTTTCTATTTGAAATATTTTTTAATAAATAAAAACGAGGAAGCTATGTGTAAATCAAATTTTGATAACCAGAATCCTGTTTTCCCAGGAGGTTGTGATCACATGATAATTTCAGCGTTGCTTCTCTTCTCTTTTCTTCTAGCAGCCAACCAGCCCATGAATTAAGCAATATTTATGAAGTGCCTGCCATTCGTCAGGCGCAAAGCTAGGTTCTGACAATACAGTGGTGAGAAAGCCAACAATGGAGTATTTATATATTCTAGTGGGGTTACAAATGTGCATCTACAAACCATGATAAATGCCATGAAGAGAAGAAGTAGGGAGCTATGACAGAGTAACTAGGTGGAGGGAGGACATACCACGGCAGACACCGAGGCTTGGCTGCCTGAAACTTATTCACATCCCCCTTCTCCCCGCCTTCCTCTGCCGTAGAGGTTGGGAAGCTAATCAAGATTTTCCAGACTCCTTTGCATGTGGCACAGTTCTAACCAATTAGATATAGTTAGGAGTCTCTGGGGATGGTGGTCCTTCCTGAGTAAACAAGCGAAGCCTCTCTGGAAGAAAGCCTTTCTGCCCTCTTAATTCCACCCATGTTATTCGGCTTGAAGCACAGATGTGATGCCGAGGGTGGAGCAGGCATCTCGAGATGATGAAGATGGAAGCCGTATGCTGTCGGGGGTGGAGCAGAGGGATAGGCTCCTGTGTGCTTGATGACATGGCTGAGCTGTGGTACCAGCCCTGGGCTGTTGACTCTGAATTTCTTTTTAGTAGGTTATTAATATCTCCTGGCTTGAACTGCTATTAATAAGATTTCCTCTTATTTGCAACCAAAATCATTCCAAACAGATACCTTCTAGAAGAGGTGACTTTCACTTTGATAAAAAAAGCAACGAGAAGCAGTTAGCCATGCAGAAAGCAGGAGTGAGGTGGGGAGCTGAAGGGGAAACCAGACCAGCAGTAGAGGGGGCAGCAGGTGCTGGAGAGTTGGCGTGTTTGAGGGACTCAGTGAAGCCCACTGAGGCTGGAACTTGGCAATGGGGATAGGACTGGTTTGCAACTGGCTGGGAAGCTAAATATGTGACTCTCTTTCTCAGGCTCTGGGTTAAGATCAGGGTACTTACTGCTCTGTAAACAAAGATAGAGTCAGTAGCACCCAGGGTAGCTGCTATTTTTAGACTCCTTCCTATAAAACAAAGAATTAACCCCTAATCCATCTACTTGGATATTTGCATGTTCATCTTTTAAAAGGGAAGTCCACCAAGTCCCCTTCTAGTCCAGAGGTACAGCTCTCTCTGCCCCTCCTCCACCGCCTAGGAAGGGAAAAAAATCAGCATTCACCAGTCCCCTGGACACGAAGTAAATTCCGATGGTAATGTAACCAGAGCCTAGCCAACCGTGTCTTAGGCCTTCCCTGTGCTACAAAGGTTTCTATTTTGTTCTGTATTTATCCGAATGGGAAGAGACAACATCATTGTTAAAGAGTCTGACTTGAACAACACAACAAAAATCTAGTTCCTCTAATCCTGTTCTCACTGAGCAGAAGGAAAGGGTTGGCTGATTTTCTAATGTGCTTCCTATTGGTCTATTTCCTGGATCCCGTGCTCTTGGCAAATGAAGGTTACTTTATAAGATAGTATTTACGGAGCACCTGGGCAGGCAGAGTGCCAGTTCAGGCAAGAAGCCCATGGCTTGGAAGAAAACGTCCCTTTTCATCTGGATAGTCTTAATCTGATGAGTATTCTGCAAATTTCCACTGGCTATTTTAGAATAGACTTGGATATTTATTATTAGTTTCTGGGCCTCTCCCTCCTCTTCCTCTTAGCTTTCTGCAGCTGAACTATAGCCATCTAATCCTTTTAATCTTTCATCCACGTTCTTTCCTCGGGCTCCTGAATTCATTCACTCCTGTTGCTATTCTCTGCACTTCTTCCAAATTGCCTGAGCTTCCTAGTAATGAGGTGGTGGGAACACAACGTGTGATGCCAGGTGCTGCTCAGCTAGAAGTGCCCACAGAGGAACTGTTATTCCGTGCCCTTCTGTGCAGGCAGCCTCAACCTGGACTTGCCTTCCATCCTGCCAGACTGCCTGGCTGGCCTGAATTTAATTTGCAGACCACTGTGCCCCCTGGGCCTACTTTGGCATCACTGCGCTCTGGCGTCTGCTTCCCAGAGAACAGCTCTGTGTTTGGATTCTCTTCCCCCCGGTGTATTCACTGCCTTGCTTCTTTCAAATGCCCACAAAGTTATTATTCCCAACCTACATACCTTAAGTCTCAAAGGTTGTTTGCATTTTATTTCTGTTGCCTGAGCTGTTCACAATACTTTCCAAATTGGAATCATTAGTGAATTCCAGAAACAAGCAGCTTCTTCCTCTTTTCCATCCAGGTCATGAATAAGGATGCTTAAATAAGAGTCAGACCCACAATTACAGCAACAGCGTATTAGGCGGCACATCTTCTTAACCCTCCTTCGCTGGTAATCCCTCCACCAGCAGCGGCACTCAGAACCCTCTTAGTTTACAGGAGTTTTTCAGCCAATTTAAAACTCACATACTCAACCTTCCAAATATTTATTCAGAATTTTGCTAGGTACTATGAGAGATTCCAAATTACGTAGGACACAGCCATTGTCCTTCAAAAGGCTTCTATCACTGTAGAGGGTAAAGGTCTTAAATATTTAATAAGCATCTTAAATGTGCCAAGCCCTGGTCAGTGCTGAGGTTTCAAACAGGAAAAGTATAGAGTCCCAGTGAGTTTCCACAGTAGCAGATAATGGCATATAATTAGAATACAATTAATTAAACACTATACAGTATAATTGCAATACAATAACCTTATTGTAAAAACAATAATGAAATGTACCCCTTGGATATAAGTCTTTCAGCCTCAGTTTCTTCATCTGTAAAATGGCATCAACCTTCTAAGTGGTAGTTAAGGTTTACATAAGATGAGGTATGGACAACACTTAGGGCAGTGTATGACACGAAGTCCCAAGAATGTTAGTATTAATAATAATAGCTGCAAGTATAATAATAAAATGGTTGTTAGTAGTATAGTAGCACTATTATCTCCCACATTCAATCTGATTGATGAAGGCTATCCGGAACACTGTGATAGGATAATTCAGAAACTTTTACTAGGTTCACTATAAAAGAATACTGTGATGGATGCCAATACTGTGATGGGCCAGAAGAGGAGACGGCTACGCAAGTGTTTACTGACCCTGCTGCACACAAGTAACTAGACCACAATTTGCGATGTAGTCCTCTGACTTAGGAGTGCCACAAAGTCCATAGGATGTAACTGACTTTTCTTCTCAGGACGGGGGGGAACTGATGTCATATTGTAGGTTCTTGTGTCACTCTGTGGCTTGCAGTCCTGTACTGCTTTGATTCAGAAACCCCAGATGCGTTTTCAAGATTGGAGAGTCTAAGAGATCAGGGGAAGCTGGGTGTGGATAAGACTTTCTGCTACCAAAACGAGGTCATCCCTGCCTAAGGCAATTGCAGACACTCCAGAGCAGTGGTTTGCACCTGCTGCTCCGTGACAAAGTTCTTACTGATCTGCAGCAGAACGAGGATGATAAGTACAATGGAGAGAGGAATTCCTGCAACAAAATATCCCTAATTTAAAGGACTGATACTGTGTTCTTTCTATTTTGTGGTTGTTAAAATGTCATCCCTTTCACAGAAAGATGCTCTAAAGATGTCTTATCCTGTATCTGGCCTCAAAATGTTCTAAGTTCCAAGGTGCTTGTTCCTGTGAGAAGTCATCTGATCTCACAGCTTTAAATACTAACAATACGCCAATAACTCCTAAATGTACATCTAGCAGCAAAACACTCCTCTGAGCTTCTAACTCATATATCTGTCTGCTTCGGATGTCTCACAGCCACCTTAAATTTAACAAGCCCAAAAAGGGACCCTTGACTCTCCCTGCCTCAATTTGTTCCTCTTTTGGTCTTTCGATCTCAGTAAATGGCATATTAACTGGCAAGCTGTGCAAGCCAGGAATATAGGCATCATCCTTGATACCTCTCTCTTTCTCCTCCATCTCCCTTGTTGATCAATGAGTCTCAGCAATTCTAGTTCCAGAATATTCTTCAGATCCAACTATTCACTGTCACCATGGCCATCACACTAGTCATATATATGCCACTGAAATTCTGTTCCAAATGCTCTCACTCCTTCTACTCCAGTCCATTCCCCAATAGCATCCAGAGGAATCTTCTAAAAACATAAATTCGGCTTAAAATTCTTCAGTGACTTTCCATTACCCTTAGCATAAAGTTCAAAATCCTTACCATGGCCTACAAGGCCCTGTATGGTATGAGACTTAAGTCCAAGCATCAATTTTAGAGAGGAAGAGTTCCCTGACCCTCTCTGTCCATATGAAATGTATTACATGCTCTCAGAGAACCATATTTATTTCCTTCATAGCACCTATCTCCATGTGAATTTTATATACATTACGGTAATTGATTAATAACTGTCTCCCCCAACAGACTATACGATACGATACTTGAAGATATAGATTGTGTCCAGCTTTGTGTCCCACTGCATTCCCAGGGCATACTTTAGTAGCTGCAGGTAGATGTGCTCAATAAATCTTCACAAATTAATAAATGAAAAGAAAAGAATTTAAATGTCTTTACTCGGTAAAATAAAAAGGCAACCATCTTTCGAAAGACTCCAATTAAGAATTTTTTTTCCTGGTCTCTGAAATCCAAAGGTCTGAGTATTACTGCTGTGCAGTTGAAGACAATACACCAGCTTGGGCCTCTGGATATTACAATGGCCTTGGAAAACTCACAGGAGGTGCTAGTGGGGACCAGCTAATGTTGGACTGGTTCTCTGCTCTTTGGGATGGAGCAGTTTCTTTGCTCGAATTCTAGTTCTGGAGCTCTGGAGCTCTGGAACTCTGGGCATGGGCTCTAGAACTCTTAAGTAAATGCCAAAAGAGAAAAAAAGGAAAGGAACACAGTAACCATCTCAAGTTTAACCTTTGCATTTTAGAAGAATCTTTTGGTATATTTTATCTGATGTGCTGATAAAGTTTAAAGATAGAAACAGTTTTTTATGGTAAAACCTTGCCCATACACCAATCGGCTACACAATATCCCAATTCGTAATATGTGGACTACAAATTAGAAAAGCAAGATTCTAAGCCAGCCAATCAGATTTACGTTCCCAGCAGCAGCTTGTGTTATAGCACTTGGATTGTCCTAGCCAATAATTTATTGAGATCCAGATGCTCCCCGTCCTCCCTGAGTGAGTGGTTGTCAGGTATGCCCGTCCAAAAACAAGGCAGTTGGTACTTAACTATCGGTTCCCACCCTCGTCAAATGATCTCCAAAGAACATGAAATTGCTTGTCATCTTCGTCAAAATTACATACGAATGGAATATTTGCTATCTGTATAGTAATTAAAAACTCAATTAAAAGAAATTCTGAAATCATTATCAACTTTTTCAGGCATGAGTTTTTCTACTGAAAAGCAAGCTGTTTATAGCTTAGGCTTTTATCAGCATTCAGAAGATGGCTGAATTCCAAAATAGGCCCATGGAAAGGATCAGATCTGGACCAAGATGGAAGGATCCTAAAAGAGGACAACAGCAAGGTGCAGACAGTCACATTCTCTGTTAGGTATCAGTTCCTCTCATGCAAGCATGAGTGTGTGTAACTGCAATTCTCTAATTAGAATGTGTCATTTCATTAACATCGAGGACCACTGTCCCTAATGAATCTCTTCAAAATGAACAAACAAGAGGTAGCTTATCATTATGGCCCTCATTTATACTGTGCCTATCTACCAGATGAATGTTATTGGAAAAAATTAATTGCATTACAGTGGGTGCCACTGAAGTAAGCACATTTGGTTCTTAGGAAACAGTTACCCGAAGTGGCCGATCATATTAATCGACTGTACAGAGCAGGCGTCCGTCATGAGAACAAAGCAAGGATGTGTGCATGTCTGAAAAGAAAACTCCTGATTTTATAGCCATATAGCTGAGGCTGGATGAGAAAGCAGTCCCGGCCTCTGCCTGGAGCTAGTTAAACCAGGCAGTAACTTAAATCAGAGCATAAATTGTTAATACTAATAATTCTGTAGCAGCCTCCTTTTATTGAGAACTTACGTACTAGCAATGAGGCTAAGCCCTTTCAATTCATGACCACCCCTAATCCTCACAACAACCCCGTGAGATATGTCTGAGAGTTTGTAAGTGGTAATCAGGGAGCAAATCAATTTGACTCTAAAACCAGCACCCCAACCATAAACTTTACACTCTCAAACCCAACTCAATAGAGATGAGAGCCTGTGGGGTATTTTTATTATTAGCCCAGGCAACCTGTCAGCCTGGACATGGCCAGTATACCTGGGGTTAAGGCCTCTAGACAGAATACTGAGCCCAAGGAGCTCCTTTGGGCATTTTTGTGTTCTGTTCATTTGGAGATGTTTGGACATAACAGAAAGCACTATTTTTTAGGAGAAAATGGCTTAGCTTTTGCTTCTGTGATTGTAACACTATCCAGCAAACAATGGTAAAGACTGTCAAAAAAAAGAAGCACTGATTCAAATTTTCCTAACTTTCTGTTAAGATGGAGGGGTGACCAGGACTCCTAATCTATCGAGGTGACCTGTACCAGAATACGCCGTATCAGCAGCAGAAGCACTGTCCTTTACAGAGCTGCCTGTGGCCTTCTTCACTCAGGTATGACAATGGGGACATCTCAGAAAATCTGCACTGTCCTAATTGTTATTCCAGCCATGTGATTTTCATACCGTGTGCTTCACTTTCTGCAAAAGTACAGACTTAGGTGTGACTAGAGCAGAGTGTGCATATTGGTGGAGTGTGGGAAGGAAGGTTGAATGGAGGGCTGGGGTCTAATAAGGCAAGGCCCCAGAAAACCAGAGTGTCCAGCTAAAGGGCAAATGCTCCTGGGAAGGTTGACCCAGTTAGCTGGATATTGAATATTTATAGCTTTGAATGAAATAGTTTATAATACACTTGATACAGACAATTAATGGATATTTTAAGGGGAAGACAGTGTATGTTGGGGAGAATACAGCACTCCTGGAGAAAAGCTTGTGCATGGAGGTGGGAAAGGAGCAGCATAAGAACCAAGGATACTGAGGGAGATGCTTTAATGGCCGGTGGGAGAGCTGAAAATGATGGTGAGGGGCTTCTGAAGATGATCTCACTTGCTAAGTCACTGTGTTTGGTCCTTAGGGGAATGAGTACATATTAATTGCTCTTGTCCTGAAGCCATGAACCATGGTCTACCTCTCCTTCTCCACTCCCCCATTCCTCTCCCTCCTTCCATCCATCCTTCCAGTGTCAGAGGTTCAAGAGTTTAAGTCCTTCCTGCTTAAGGCCAACCTTTCCTATGGATCCCATCCTCTCCACTTCTCCCACTTCTTTGGGAATATGCTACATCAATTTTTTTTTCTGTTTTATCATACTTTTCTACTTTTTCCCACTACTGGTACCTGCTCTTCAGCCTCCAACCTTACTTAAACTTCTCCATTCTTAAAATGACCTGCCCCTGACCCTGCGTTTCCTCCAGCTGCCATCGTATTCTTTGCGTTTCTCCCATCCAAAATCCTCCACCAAGAAGGACTCTGCCCTCACTCTCCCCACACTCACTCCTCAGCTGACCGCAGTTGAGTTTCTGCTGCCACCCCACAGTGAGACTGCTCTGATGAAGTTACCTAGAGTCCTGGCTTTCTAAATTTAAGGAGCTCTTTTTAAGTCCTCATACCGGATTTCACGGCATCGGTTTCACTTTGGATCCCACTGCTTATCCGAACCTCTATTCCTCTGGCCTCTGCGACATTACACTATATTGTGTCCCCTCATACCATTTTTTACTGTTCCCTCGAGGCGTCTTTCTTAACTTTCTCTTCTTTGGCCCACCCTCTGAAAGCTGGCCTTCCTGAGCTTCTGTCATTGACTCCCTTCTCTGAGGGTTTTAACTACCACGCTTATGACTGACAAATCTGAATTTCCTACCCAGACCTGTTGTTCGTAATCCAGGGCCATATATCCAATTGCCTCCTGGACACCTTCACTCGAATGTCTAAGGAAACCTTGAAATAAACATGGCAAAAAAATGAATATATGTCTTAACCCCTCTACCTGATCCTCTTTCAGTATTCTGTATATATATTGTACTACAAGTCACCTAATCAGTCAGACTATAAGCTTGTGGGTCATCCTCATCACTTCTCATAAAACTAAGCACCACACATTGCCTTTCTTCCCTATTTTTCAGATTTACCTTCCTTGTTCCATCCAACTCTCCCTGCCTGAATTCCCACTCTCACTATCTTTCACGTGGACTATGGCAACACCCTGCTCACTGTTCGCGACCCTCAAATCCATCTTCCATACTCCCCTAGAGTGACCCTGTTCTTCCTTGGCTTCATTGGGTTTCCATCACCAACGGGATAAAATCAGAACCTTTAACATAGTATATAGGCCTTCTGTAACCTGACCTCTCAAGACTCATCATTTGCTATTCTCTGCTTGACATTTTAGGCTCTAGGCAGATTGATCCCTTTACTGACTCAGAATACATCGTGTTATTTTTCATCTCAAGGCTATATTCATGCCATCCTCTCCTCCTAGGCTCCCTTCCTCTCCTCTCTCTACCTTCAGCTACTCTAAAACATAGTCAGGGATCCCAGGCTATGCTCCCCTGCACCTGGCATATCTCTGTCATTGAGATACCTCAATACATGAACATCCTCTGTTGTCCCCACATAATTATAAATCCTTAGGGGCAAAGATCAGTATTATTATTTTTCTGAATCCTCAGTCCCGTCTAAAGCCGTTCCTGGGACAAAGTAGGCACTGTTCTGATTTTTATTGAATGCAATAATAGAAACAAAATACTTGAATAGGACTTTAGATTTTTCAGATTACCTTCTCACATGTTATCTCCTTTAATTTTCATGGCAATTCTTCCCAGCTATTCAAAATGCATATTTTATTTCAGTTTATCCCACGTGGAAGTTAATAACAGCTTTATCTGAGAACTACCTGAGAAACACAACACAGACACTTTTAGAACATAGCCCACCTTTATTTCACTATGAAACTGTGGTACACCCCCAAATTAGCTTCATGAGTCAAAAAACAAAGAACAAAAAAAAAGGTTTTTTTTTTAAATCCCCATTCAGCATGTAACTCTTATAATTTACTCCATTGATTCTCAGTTCTAGAATAAATGATTCACATTTTCCTATACTATTGTTAGTAACTGAACATTTTACTTACCTATTTCTATAACCTTTTGAGTAGAAGTTTTAATCCTTCTTTGGTCCAAAATTTCTAGTCCATATGGAGTTCCCAGTCTCATTTTGTATTTTTACCTGATTTTTAAAAAGCTTTTAGATGGCAGGTGAATGCACAAATTGGATTTTGTATGTAAAACCATTAAACTGAAATGCTGTTTGATTAGGGCCTCTTTTGCCCAGTAGAATGAAATAGTTATCAAATGCTGTTTTCGCTTGTGAAGCAAAGATAGTTGTTATAAAATCTACAGCCTGTTACCAATACCATTTAATGTTTTTTCTTTAAGACAAATAGCTTAACCTCTTGACCTAGAGAAAAAGTAGCCTTATAGCAGCAAACAAGTTCATGCTTTAAATTCACTTCAGAATTTTAATAATTTTTTGTCTAATATTTGAATTTACTTCCCTAAAAATAAGAGAAACCAAATTAGATTATGTAGTTACTATTTCCCTAAGAAAGGGAAAAATATCATCCACATAAGATACTAATAAATTCATAGTTCTATGCTGTTTCCATTTCTAAGTGACTGCCCTACAGAAGAACCAGCAGTTTTTTGATAGATAGCAAGTATAGGATTCAGGATTCTTGTCCCCACATCTTTATTGGCAATGTGATCCTGACGGACAATATTCCTTTGCTTCACTTTACAAAAGCCATGAAAAGTAGAACCTGCCCATTACCAGAAGGCTACAGTTTGGACCTAAAAGAAATCCGGCTATTGTCTGATGATTATTGTCCTATAAAAGAAAACTATTAATTTCAGCCATGATACCAGAATTCCTCAGGCTTTGTTTGTACACAAGCATGAAGACAAGACCTCCAAATGCCAGAAAAGAGATTATCACAAAGGCTAGTAGATTTTCTTAAATGTATAAAAATAATAGTAAACACTTACATAGCACTTAGGTGCCAGACATGCTTCTAAGGACTTTACAGGTGGTAACTCATTTTGTCCTCCAATCATTCTGGGAACCTAAGATCAGAACCCATAGATCATGATCGCACCTCTACCCAATGCTACCTCCCACATGATCTATTGCCTTGGGGATGATTACTCTGTATTCCATGGAGATAATTTCATATTGAAGACTATCTTACTTCACGTTGAAAAATTGCTAATAAAGTCACAAAGTCTTAGCAAGTTAGAGGGACAAGGATCTGAGAAATTATTCAGTTTTAACCAAGACCTAAGGAAGCTACCTGAAGTGCCAGGTGTCACATATCTAGATGGCAGATTAGAAACAAGAATGTAGTATCCTGTCCTCTGTATAACTAACTTTCCATATTCCTTTTCTTATGTGGAAGCTGAGACATCCATATACTTAAAACATATTTCTTGATAACCTACACCATGCCAGCCATCATTTTAGACACTGGAGATGTGGTTAGGGACAGAGAAAATACCTACCTTCATGGAGTCATGCTATTCAATTCACTAAATAATCAAGGATTTATTGAGCACTGATTATGCACCGAGCTCCAAAGGAGGTTTGCAGAGGTGGTGATGGGTGGAGTGGGGGGAGGGAAGAGTACAAGAGATGGTCCCTGATCACCAAAGAGTTACATAAAAGACTAAGAAAAATATGAAAGATTCATAGGAAAATACAAAACAGCATACAGTTAAGAGCCCAGTTGTATAGTAGATGAATCCCAAGGGATTTCAGAGAAGGGGCGATCCAGAAAGAGAGAGGGATCTGGGTGTGTACATCATGGAGAAAGCAGAGAGCTAGTGATGGCTGCCTACCATGGAATGTGCAGCAGCCAGGTTTAGAAACATGGATGGACTTTAAAGGTATAGAGCTGAGTGAGTAAAGTCAGACGCAGATTAAATTCACCATAAGTCACTTATGTAAATCAAAATAAATGCACAACATATAATGATATAGTTATAACAATAAAAGTAATAATTAACAATAATAATTAATTGGCAAAGATGTATGCAGTGAAAAAAGAGGCACATAAAACATAATGGAATGCCTGCCTATGCAGAGACGGGAAAGAGAATAGGCATAAATGTAAAAAAAATACATTAATGAATTGAATAATTAAAAAATAGGATCAAGGTCTCACAAGCCAATGATGAAAATGTTTTATGACATGATTACGTCAATTCTCTGCCATCGAGTCCAAGGAAAAAACTCAAAGAGGCCTGGGATAGGACACAGTGGAGCTTTGTAGGATGTATAGACCATATTCTGGCTGAGAAAGGAATGGAAAAGGTGATCTGAGTGAGGAGACAGCACCTGAGGGAAGAGACCATTATGCCTGAAGGGGAAGCTGCATGTGGAGGGAGTGGAGGAAATATGGGCAGATATACGACTTAGGTCTCTTAGGGGAAGCCTCAGAAGGCAGGCGAGGCCTCAGAGCTGATGTGGTAGAAAACCTGGACTGAAGGGGGTTTCCTGAGCGGGTAGGTGATTCAGAGAAAGAAGAGACTAAGGAAGGGGAGCCTGCCTATGTCTTCAGGAAGAAGACCCAGATGGTGAAGCATCTAGGAATTCAAGTTATGGACATTCAAATGTGTAAAGATGAGGACCTGAATCAGTGATGTCCATGGGAAAGAAAGGGAGATGAGGAAGGGACACACGTACACTGTGAGAAGACCATGAAATGCGATGAGAGGGGTTAGCTTGATTCTTTGTAGAGGACATTTTTGCAAATTTGCGTCAGAGTAGCCATGTTTCTTGAAAACAGTTAAGTGGGTCACTTGCTTAGCTTTCCTTAGTGGTAGATTAATTAGCCAGCTGTAACTCCCGGATCTCTATTTTTAAATAACGACTTGCATAAATCTCCGAAGACAAGAACTCACCACTAGTATACAGCATATTCTGGCAGCTGCAAGTTATTATGCCCAGTGGAAATTAAATATCTTTTAGGGAAATCATGCAAGATCTCGTGACAAATATGAAATTAACCCCTGCCACCTCTATGCCCAACTCATTTCTTCGCCTGCCTGCCATTGTAATAAGCAGAGTCTCTGGGGTCTTGAAATGACAGTAGAATTGGCAATATTTTAAAAAGGCATTATTCGTCTATGAGCATTAGTAGAACACAGAGTCTTTGTTCCTGGTTGAGGTAGAAGCTCTGGAAATTAAACATCAGTAAACACACACAATAGGCCCCTCCTAAAAAAACTATTAACCTGTGGTCAGACGGAGCTACTTATAACTCCAGGGATGTAAACAAACAAACAAACGAGCCGTTTTATTTATCATGTTAGGCATTTTATTTCCTTTGCTTAACACCCTCAATCTCTCACTTCTCTTCCCTTCTGACCAAACGCATTCTCATTCTGGTTCTTTATTATTTCTTTCTTTATTTACAAGCTCCAGGTTTCAGATAACATACGACTTTTCACTTACCCTTTTCACTGCCTACTTTTTTGTTTGGGTTCATGCAGTTTGTAGGAGATATGAAACCTTGGGTTCTCAGTCAGAGTGAAATCAGAACAAAAAGAAAGAATTGTAAGAGCTGGCTGTAGGTAACTCCAACAAAGCCGCATGAGGAAGGGTCCTGAGGCCTGGAGCAGCACCGGGTATTCAGGTGCCACGGATAAATGTGTGTTTATAAAATGACGGTCAATACACCGGACATAATTACCAAGCAAAGGACTTGATTTGTTTGACAATTTTCAATAAAAGGGAGAAGCAAGGGATGATTTGGGCAGGAAACCTGCCCCTGGGTGGGTGAAAATGGAATCCTCGAGTTTCCCAAGTTATTGTAAAGACTCCATAACAAATCCCTGATTTCCCACTTGAGAACCAACAATCCAGAATCCAGGAGAGGAAAAAGTAGTAATGCTTCCATATAGACAGTACAGTTTCAGGTCAGATGTGAAGCAGAGAAAATCAGTAAAGACCTGAAAAGAGAAACAGAGGTGATGGTCGTCACAGCCCCTCTCCTTGGAGGGGCCCATCACTCAAGCCCATCCCTGCAGAGTTGGAGTCCGCTGCTCCCTTATCAGTCTCTGCTTTGAGCCCTAGGCCTTCCTGTAACTTTTCCTATGCTCCAGGGTGTCTCTGACCCTCATAGGGAAGGCTGCAAGCTCCAGTGTTGCCAGGCAGAACTCTTTTCCTCTTTCATCTGAGTCCAGACATGGCTGCAAGCCTAGGCTTTCACCTTGACCCTTTCACCTCCTATGTCAAGAAGTTAACACGGTTCCTGCCTCCAGCTAATGGCTTCCAACATTGCAGAATGGGAGTCTGTCTTATCAATTATATGAACTTCAGTCTTCGGCATAAAGGTCATTATTGTGTTATGCACCTGGAATCACATTGTAATGAGGCAAATCACATTCTCTTACAGTCAATGAGGGGGAAAAAAAGCACACAAATGGAAATTACTCCTAAAATGACCTTGCTGGATTTCTACATCTGGCTAGCAGAGCCTGTTTCTATACATCAAGAAGCTGACATGGCAGCTTTGTCATACAAGCAGGCAGCCCAATCTCATGTTAGCAAACACGCTATTATGGAACATATGGCATAAGACCATTAATAGTGTGCATAGTTGATGAATTCCCAGTGTAGTACCCGTGACGTTTACTGATTCACTGCCACCCTGCCCCAGGCTGCTTCCAAACATGTCAGAAAAATAAAATGTTATCCGTATTTGCATTCAGAAGTGATTCCATATTTACACATGCTAATAAAAACAAAACTTGCTTTTTAAGGAAGGGGCAAGCTCCATAATCAATTTTCTGAGAGGCTCAAGTATTTGACATGTTCTACGTACATTGCATTCACTGGAATAGCAACTTGAAAAACACTGGTAGGCTGGCTCTGTGGCTTCTCATCTTTAGCTGGCCGACAGCAGAGGAGAGCCGGGGGTGCCTGCGCATCGCTCACTTCCTCTGCCTAAACAACTTGCCTTGGATTGTTTCTCTGTGACTGAACAAACATTTGATGAACCAGTGAATGAATTAGCTATGTGGATAGCCACGACCTGATGGTGCCCTACAACCTCTCTGCTCCTTTCATCAATAAGCATCTCCCTCTCCAGCTTCCTCAGCCCTGCTCTCATTACTGGAATACAGCATTTGGGGTCATTAAATAGGGCATGATGTCTGGCTCTGAAAATCACTGGTAACGTGATTTTCATGAACAAATCACTTAACCTCTATGAGCCTCAATTATCTTATCCATAAAAATGGGTGAGAGGCCGGCCCCATGGCCAAGTGGTTAAGTTCGCGCGCTTGGCTTTGGCTGCCCCGGGTTTCGCTGGTTCGGATCCTAGGCGCTGCCGTGGCACTGCTCGTCAGGCCATGTTGAGGCAGTGTCCCACATAGCTCAACCACAAGGACCTACAGCTAGAATATACAACTATGTACTGGGGGACTTTGAGGAGGAGAAGGAGGAAGAGGGGGAGGGGGAGGAGGAGGAGAAGAAGAAGAAAAGAAAAAGAAGATTGGCAACAGATGTTAGCTCAGGTGCCAATCTTTAAAAAAAAAAAGGTGAATTATAGCATTTGTCTTGTAAGGATTCTTTAAGGTGCAAGAGACAGAAATCCAATCAAACTATTTCAAGAGAAAAACAAAGAATAAGTTTATTGGCTCACATGGCTGGGAGGACAATTGGGCTATGTGACCAACTCACAGGATGGGGACCCGGGACTCAAATGCTAGGATCAAGACTCAAAGCCACCAGAACTTACTCTCTCCTCCATCTCTCAGCTCAGCTCAGCTCAGCTCGGCTTTACTCTCTCCTGTTACAGCCATACCTTCTTCACTCGGAACGAACTTGGTTACTTTTAACCCTAATTTCACATTCTCCTAGCATCGTGAACCTAGAGGAAAAGCTGTTTATTCTTCACTTACAAATCATATCCTTCTTTAGCATTCCAGGGGAGGCCTGAGACTGGCGCTGCTGGCTCACATGTTTATCTTAGGATGAGAAGTCTATGATGGACCAAGCAGGGATCGTGCCCACCTCTGTACCTAGGGTGAAAGGCAGGGGCTGGAGTGAGTTACCAGAAGAAGGCGGATCAAAATATTGTTGAGCAAATAAGGCAAGAATAAAAGCTGCCTGTCTCCTAACCTGTCTCACCAGGTTACTGTGAGGATCCGGGCACACACAGGTGTGCAGAACAATCTGAACAGCCATAGGTTAATATCATATGTAAATGGGCTTTGTAAACTGCCAAATGTCATACATGAGTCCTCGCAGAATAACTACCAATTCCATTTATTATTTCTCTCTCTGAGGGTGGAACCTGCTTAGGCCAGTATTAATGACAGCTGCAATGATAACAGTTAACATTTAAGAAGCTATTATTTCATGTCAGGAATTGCTTTTCTGAGCACCTTATATGTATGAACTATGAAATAGGCACTAATATTGTCCCCAGTTTTTACCTAAATAAACTATGCAAAGAGAGGTAAAGCAACCTGCCTAAAGTAACTCACCTAGCAGTGGAGTGAGAGTTTTGCCTTAGGGAGTCTGAGCCAGAGGTCACACTACCAATGAGCAGCCCTCAATATTTCTTGTATAGAAATATGGAGTATGGTTGAAAAGCAGCTAATATTTGACATGGGACTGTGTGGCTTTTCCTTGAGGCACTGAAAACGCCACGAGATTGGTAATTGTGTCTGTCTCACTCACAGTTGCATAAATATGCCACTCATAAGGTCTACATGTCTCGTATGAGAAGAGTAGAGATAATTAGGATTGGGCTAGGCTTTTATTTGAGTGCCTGAATATCATTCAAATAATATAGTGCTTTTGAAAATGAATATGCACATCCATTTTTCTGAAATTCAGAAAAGATGCATGATATTCAGGTGCCTAATAACTTGGCTGCTAGTTAATCAGGCTTGACACTTATATAGCACTTTACCTTTTCAAATCATTTTAGAATATGTTAGTTCATTAATCCCTACAACATCCCTGTGAGACAAGGAAGGTTCCTGAACTGCCCCTGATCTCCCCACCATCTGGTAGCTAAACAGTTGGTGGACTAGGGAAGAAAGAAAAGAATTGGACAAACCAAGCAAGGAATACACGCAACCAAGAATGACAGAGACATGGGCAGTGAATGTGAAAGGAACATCCTCTGAATTTGCAGAGGTTTGCCCTTGACACATAGGCTTAAACATGCCATATATACAATAATAATTACTCATCTCTGATTGGTTAAAATGTAAGAAAACAGCAACCAATCTGCATCTTCAACTTCAAATGCCTGTACACCAATCACTTGACCTTATCAATAGTCATTTCCATTGACTAAGACTTGCTTCTAATTGTCAATTTTCATAATATTTTATATGCATATTCCAAGTCCTGTTTACTGCCCCAAGTTCTGCTTTTCTCAAAAAGTATCTGCCTGATGTTAACATCTGGCATGGTTTGGCCATGTTCATTATAGATTCCTTCATGTTCTCTTGTATTTGATTAAAAGTTGCTTCCAGGGTACGATGTGATGCTGAGCTGATCCCACTAGTCACATGAACAAAGATGTTCTTGGCCATTGTTTTCACTCATACGCTGAGACTACCCCTTCTTCTCCTCAGGCATGAATGCTGATCACCACAGACAACCCAAAAAAGTGGAGAGAGAAAGGTACATGAGCAAGGTAATAGGGCTAAAACACCATCCTAGGATGCTTTGGAGCTACAAACAACATTTTCAAGATTAGTGAATGGCATCCCCATTAATAGAGTGGCCTAAAAATCAGACTGAATCCAGGTCAGCATATAGTACATATTTCTGGCTAGTAAAAACTCATCTTACTTCTAGCATCAGCTCATCCTTCTTTCTCAAGGTACCAAGGACTAAAGGGAAGGCAGTACAGGAAAATAGTTATGAGAACAAATTCTAGGACTAGGGAGACCTGAGTTCAAATTGATTGAAGTAATTACTAACTATGCGATCTTAGGCAAGTTGATCAATTTCTCTGAATATCAGTTTCCCAAAGTAATACCAGAACCTACCTCACAGAATTGTTACAGGGTCAAATAAGATAATTCACTCAGAAGCTTAGCACTGTGCCAGGGATATAGTGAATGCTCAGAAATAAATATCACTAACTGTCTTCAGGTTTCTTTGATATTGTCACATTCAATTTTAAGATATGATATTGAGGTTTCTTTAAAAAGATAAACCCAGGAATTTTAGATAATGATTGCCTGTGAAAGAGGAAAATGTTGTGGTCTGTATGAACTCATAATGATCTTTATCCACCCAGGCTAGGAACAGAAATGCTCTAAATCACCCAAAAGGTCAGGTACTTGCCAGCAGTTAGCAGACTAATATGCAGTGTTGACCCTGGGCAAAGTCAGGGAATAGACGATCTCTCTTTGGTGAGCCTGTTTTTCTGCTTGCACCCTCTTCCCTCTTCCTGAGATATTCTCCTCACTCTATTTTATTTGGGGCATTTGAGGCCCTTCCAGATTCCTTGGAAGTCCCAACAGGTAAATGACTGCTTTACCTACTCATGAGTACAACTCTGGCAGCTTAAGACTCTCAAGGAACTGATAGTAGCTTTTGTCCGTTTCCTATAACCACATTATTAACCTGGAAGATTTTTCAGCTCCTTTCCCTCCCTTCAAACAGCTACAGAGATAATCCATGATAAAGGGACTTGACAGTGCCTCTGCTTACCCTTTAGCATGGGACATGGCAAGGATGTTGGGGGTTGGGGGCAAGTGTTACCAAGTTCAGGGTTTAATTTGTGCTGCTACGGGAAAATGCGAGCAGACCTTTTTAGAATCAATCCACTAGGGGAAAATATCGAAGGAAGCATTCAAGCCACGGTGCTCAAGCAGAATGAACACTTATTTCACAGACACAATTACAACTGCCAGTGGAGAAAATTCTACCAAAACTATTTAATCTCTGAAATGGGCAATATGCTTGTCAGCCTCTTGGGCATTTCAACTTTGGTGCAATGGTTCATAGCAAATCTTCCCATGACTAAAACCCATCAGATTTATCAAGTGTCTCCATTCTCCCACAATAAAAGTCTTTTAAGTCTGTGAGGATGAGGCAAGCTTTGTGTGTACAATATATGCTCCTCTCTGTCACCAATGCAAAACCTGGGGATATGCTGGAGAAAGCAGCCTTGAAGAATGAGGATATTCATCTTGCTAGTGTTTCAGATGCTATTTCTCAGCTAATCTCCCCTACAAATCAAGAAGT